>NW_027494564.1:0-313028 GCF_021521415.1 Bidens hawaiensis
GAGCACCAGAAACCCTCGGGGATGTTACAACAACCGGAAATTCCCGAATGGAAATGGGAGCAAATCACGATGGATTTTGTGACACATCTCCCTAAGACGTCCCGTGGACACGATGCAATTTGGGTAATCGTGGATCGATTAACCAAGTCGGCACATTTTATTCTGAATAGAAATAATTATAACACCGAGAGACTTGCGCAGATTTATATAAATGAAATTGTGTCTCGTCATGGAATACCCATATCAATCATCTCCGATCGAGATAGCCATTTCACCTCCAATCTTTGGCAAGCTGTACAAGAAGCGCTGGGAACGCGTAATGATCTAAGCACAAGCTTACCACCCTCAGACCGACGGTCAGTCTGAGAGGACCATTCAAACCCTGGAGGATTTGCTTCGTGCATGCGTACTGGATTTTAAGGGAAATTGGGATCAACATCTCCAACTCGTTGAATTTTCCTATAATAACAGTTTCCATAGCAGTATAAAAGCAGCACCTTATGAAGCATTGTATGGACGGAAGTGCCGATCACCACTCTGCTGGACTGAAGTGGGCGACACACAGGTTATTAGATCAGATCTGGTCCAGGAAACGACCAGCAAAATCCTTGAAATTAAGAACAATCTGAAGGGCGCACGGGATCGGTAGAAGAGTTATGCCGATACCCGTAGAAAACCGTTATCATTTGAGAAAGGTGATAAAGTGTATTTGAAAGTATCACCTTGGAAAGGAGTAGTCAGATTTGGAAAGGCGGGGAAGTTAGCCCCTAGATACATTGGACCATTCGACATTACTGCAAAAATCGGTCCTGTAGCATACCGATTAGAACTGCCTGATGAATTAAATGCAGTTCACAACGTGTTTCACGTGTCGAACTTGAAAAGGTGTCTGTCGGATGAGACATCGGTGTTACCACTAGAGGGTGTCCAATAAACGATAAGCTTAATTTCGTAGAGGAACCCATAGAAATAGTGGACGGGAAAATCAAGCAACTTAGACACAATAAGATCTCGTTGGTAAAAGTTAGATGGAACTCGCAACGAGGCCCAGAATATACATGGGAACGAAAGGACGAATTTCGGAAGAAATACCCCCACCTATTTCCTCAAAAGAAGTAGTTGACGCGTAAAATTTCGAGGACGAAATTTTTGTAACGGGGGGAGAATGTAACGATTCCGGCAAATTCAGGTATACCCTAGCCGAAAAATACCATTTATGTGTTATTTAATACTGAATATATGAATTATAATGTGTTTATACGAGTATATAAGATTCACAGTACGAATTATACTCGAATGTACAGCTAGTCGTATTGGAATTACGATTAACCGATGAACGGTTATTGAAACCCGAACGAATCGGGGATTAAATTATAGACGAAATATATGATGTTTAGTAAGGTTTACGAAGTATTAAAGCTTCGGGAGAAGTGAATTATAGCACAGAAAAAGGATTTCGATTTAATGGTACGTCGGTAGGTTAAACGAAACCTTTAATACCAAACCAAGCAAGAAGTGATCGATCAAGCCGAAAAGATGCACAATTACCGACAATATGATGTGTTAAGTCAATAAATGTCATGGTTTAAGTTTTTAAAGTTTTAAATCGGTTTTATATAAATTTCATTCTTAAGCCGAAAAACGACCGTTTTAGCCTCGTTTTAAGCCGACTTACACGTTTAACCGAAAAACGAACTGAACCATATTATCCAAAACATTATCCAGATGCGTAATCTAAACTTGTGGCCAAGAATGAGGGAGTGGGCCTCACCCCACCCCCATATGTTGGAACCGATCGGACCATGGGGGGAACCCCTTGGCTCCCATTTTCTTTTTTCTATCACCACATTCTCAAAATCCTCTCAATCCTCCACACATTCAACCAAAAACCTTTGATTTTTAAGAAGATCCACAAGGTATAAACATGTTGTTATGGTTTAATCTTGGTTTTTAATTCCAAAATCTTGAGAAAATGAGGTTTCAAGTGAAAATGGGTGAAAACCCGAGATGAAACCGATTCTTGCATGATCAAGTGATGTATACAAGTTATACAAGGGATCTTGGTCCAAGAAAGGAGTTAAAAGAGTCAAAAACGAATTTTTACGGTTAAAATCTTTGTTTTGATGTCTTAACCGAAACCATGAAAGAAATGGCTTGATTGTGGGTATAACTTGCTTGGTGTGGTGTTGTTGTGCTTGTAGGTGTTGTATCTAGTTGCTAGCAAAGGCTAGAAAGCAAGATCTTTGCGATCTAAAGCTAGAAACACAAGGTAGTTCTGTTTTTCGTATGATTTGTATGATTTGGACAGATTGTGGTAGACTTAGAGTTGGGTCATGAAATTTCACAGAGATGATCTACACATGAAAATATGAGATTTGTGAAAATTTGGTAATTTTTTGGATAAAGGATGAATATTTGGTGAATTTAATGCTCGGTTTTGGCTAAAAATGGTGAAAAATAGCTAAACATCATGAAAAATTCTGGAAAAATTCAGATAAGCGTTTTATAACATATAAAAGTCAACACACAAATTTTAGATCCATTGGAGAAGTCTAAGTAGGCTTTTCGGTAAAACGAGTTCTAGGGTTTTCTAGCTCGGTTTTGATGAAAATGGCTTGAAAAATGAGATTTTGGTTCTGGATAAATTACAGGGAACTATGTGGATGGCAGGGGTCATACCAGAAAAATTTGGGATTTTTCTAAGGTCGTTTGGTATTTTCGACATATTTGGTGTTTAAATGACGTTTAAAAATAGATAAATAAATGTTAAATATAGAAATTAATTCTGGAAATATTTTTATAAAATTCCTTACTGTTAAAAAACTGATTTGTGCAAAATTTCAAGATCCGAGACTAAGCGGATATTTATTTGTGCTAAAAAGAACATAAAAACAAACTTTTAAAGCTTAAAACGCGTAAACCGGTAAAGTTCGCCTAAGCGAGCTGACCGGTGTATAAAAACCTTAAAAATGGACTATTTTCATGAAACTAAGTTAATCAAGTAAAAATAAATCATCCGAAAATAATTCGGATGATTTGGGTATTTTTACCCGATTTAACAGTTTCCGGTGTATTAAAGACGGAAACGGGCCCCGCGGCCAAACGGGGTGTCTAAACCGAGCTCTAATTTCACCACTTTAATTAAAATATCAGTAACAACTATTTCCGGGTCGTATGTGACCAAACTCATTTTTGAAAACGTAAAGACGGATAACCGTGCTAGGCACGCAAAAACGAGAAAACAAACTAATGGTAGTTTTGACTAAAGAACTCTAAGTGATATCACAATCTAAGTCCTGAGAAGTGTTTCGGGGTTAACATTGTCCCCGGATCGTGTACGGTACTGGGTTAACAGTGTCCCCCAGACGTACCGGTTAACACGGATTTAAGTTATATTAATAGAAATTGTGTAGTAACGACTTAGGGATCGTATTACAGATCCGGACCGGTAGCCGCGCACAGTATTACATCCCTACTCACGAAAGGTGAGTTTCACGAGCCCCTTTTTACTGAACTGTTTTAAATATTTTCCCGGGGCGGAAAGCATGTTTTTTATCAAAGTGTTTAAGTACATGCCGATCGCATGGAAATGAATGTATTTATATAATGTTTATTGTACGGGAATCGTACGGTAATGTATTAAGATGGTAATTGTCTGAGTTGCTAACATTGTAAGGCCCGAAACAGTGTTCTGGGTTAACAGTGTCCCCAGAGGTTATTAAATGTATTTCTGGGTTAACAGTGTCCCCAGAGGTTATTAAATGTGTTTCTGGGTTAACAGTGTCCCCAGAGGTTATTAAATGTGTTTCTGGGTTAACAGTGTCCCCAGAGGTTATTAGATGTATTTCTGGGTTAACAGTGTCCCCAGAGGTTATTAGATGTGTTTCTGGTTAACAGAGGTTTCACTTGTAGGCTCAGCATAATTACATCGCTAATTTATGATTATTATAATGATTTGTCATGGTTTATTTAAATTAGTGAAACTCACCAACTATTCGTAGTTGACACCGTTTTCTTTACATGCTTTCTAGGTACACCCAAATTGGAATGAGTGATACGTGCTTGATGATGTGTGCTATTTTGTGGAAGCTTAAGGGTCTATATTTTGTATTAAACAAGTTAACGTACTATCGGTAAAACTTATGTGATAACGCCTAGACGGTAACGAAACTCGGAACAATGTAATACGTTTAAATTAATGTAGTGGTGTTTTCTTTATAAGCAATGCTGTTGATATCAGATGTGTCTGTTGCATCCCGTTTACGTTTCCGCTGCGGTTACGGGGTGTTACAAACGTGTCACCATCTCATAAGACAGCGTAATATTGAGGCGTCACGATACGCGACGGGGTAAAGAGAAACCCATCGCGTATCGCGATGGGTCACGGAATTCGCCTATAAAAGGGGGAGACGGGATTGAACCCAACTCATCCCAAAAACACCTTCATTTTCACATAGTTAATCTAGGAAGGTGTGCTCGATGGCCGTGACGAGCCGACGCTCTGTTTTCTCGAAGTTTGTACAAGTAACGACGTTATAATCGAGTATCAATCACATAAGCGAGTTAGATCAAGACCCTAACCCGTCAAGTTTAATCTTTTCTTATTATCATTCCGAGTATCCGTGTTAAGGTAGGAGTTACGTTTAAGTTATTTAAGTTATAGCTTAAACATCAATCGAGGATATGGCCTTTAACCTTGAAAGTATTTTATAAACATTCACAAACAAAGTTTTCATAAACGTTACTTCTTAATGAAGTAATGTTAACAAAGATATATTTTGACGGGCATGCAGTAACTGTAAGAGGGATATCACTAGTAGTGAGTTTCTTGCCTAAGGAAAAGTAATTTGTACAAATCCAATCAACCGCGGGACCTGTTTACTTACCTGGAGAAACTCACCAATGTGTTAGAACCTATTAAGCCAAAGCATGCTATATCAAACGTCACATAAAACAAAGTGTTTTCATTCACAAACAAAGTAATAAACGATTTCAAGGTTAAGCTTAAAGGTGATAACTTAATCAAGAAACACTATCTAGTATTTATACAAACCCATTTATGTATAGGTCAAATATCATTCACATAGACATTCAAGAAGGTTTCAAACGCACCGATGGTACAAGTGAATACGTTAACCTTTACAAATCAGTCAAAACATATTATACTCGATAAGATGAATGGGTGTTTGTCTTAAAGAGTCAGTCAACGTTTACATGAGATTACGTGATCTCTAATACGTTATAATACAAAGTAGAAAATAAAAGCAACTCAGACCGATTACACATGTGTCTTGATCCATACATAACTGTTCAGCCTAAACAGTAAAAGGCTACGTGGCCGCGCGCTAACAATCTTAACTAGTTCTCCATTAGGGGCTACGTGGCTCGGGGAACACTTTTGCGTGTGTAGGGTAGTGGTACAAATCCCAAGAATGAAATACTTTTTGCTGAGTGTATAGAAAACTATATTTGTATTGTAAATGTTATTCAAATGATTTATAGAGTCATACGTGTTCACCAGCACATAGCTGCCGTATTTTTCCAACCCATTGCAGGTAATTAAGTTCTTATAAGAAGTAGCAAGGATTGGAGTCATCGTTGAGTTAGAGTGTGTTGTGTGATGGCTCATCTTTTGATATTAAATCCTTGTAATATGAAACACATATTTTGTAAACTAATACTTGGGTATTTAATTCCCAAATAATTTTTCAGTGTAAATTAATATTTTATTCAACCTAAAGTCTTCCGCTAAAATCAACTCATAAACTCTTATACATTTACAAAACAGGTACCAACTTGTGGTCACACGCCTAGGCCCTAAGTCGGGGTGTGACATTACTAAGGCACCACTAACGATCTATCTTAAACATTCGGCTCTGATACCAATATGTCACACCCCAACCTAAGGCGGAAATGCCGGGGCGTGAGCTGATTGCTCACAGCTCTCAAGATACTATCATGCAATAATTTTAATGTGACAATATCTATTAAATTAAATTAAATTAAATATTCTAATAATTTCAAATAACAAAGTACAACTCATTAAACAAAACAATAAATACAACTCTAAGTCTTGGTTTATTCTTCTAGCAAATATAACCTAGATTCTTCACCAATCTTGAATCAGTTGAAACGATAACCTGCATATGCGCATAAAATAAAATAGTTTTGTCAATACAAGGTTGAGTGAGTAAAACACCAGTTAATTTGAGATACAATTTAATATGAGTAAATGAGCAAACTGTCCTTAATGCGATATACAATTAAGCCATAGAATATAAACAATACAAACGGATAATAAAATATGGGCTAAACCGTTGTTATGCGAATCGGGCGTTGGTTGCCATAAATGAGTTGTCGGTGAAACCATTGTCATGCGATTGGACGCCGGCCACTACGACGATCGTATGATCATCATATTACTGTGATTATGATGGACCTCTCCGAATGCGGTAAATAAATACATAAACATATAGCAAGTTAGGCAAATAATCAATGTGCACACAAGGTTAACTGTTTGCTAATTCGGATATTAAATAATAGGTAAATATATTATGATACACATATGTCCCCAAAACGGTTAAAAATAAGTAAAAAGGGGAGTGAATACTCACCTTAACAATAAGCTAGGGAAAATGAGCACGTTAAGAACAGAAATCAATAAACGTCACGCTTGACGAGATATATCCACGAACAAATCCTATGTATGAGTAATAACGAATTACTATGGATTAATAAATGGGTTAAAAGAAATTTAATAATTTATTTAGAGTTTATTTATAAAGGTTATTAAAGGTATATATATAACTATAATAAACTATATTCTTTTAATTATAATTATTATTTTTATTTAAAATTGTAATAACTTATATACATAAATAAGGATTTGAGGTTGATCGATAATTGTGAAATAATAAATTATTAACTCTTATTATTATTATTAATAAAGACCTCTTTTAAATTAATAGTGTAAATAATAATTAATAGATAATAAACAATTAATATAAAATAAAATCTTTTATATAATACTTAATAATTATGTAAAATAATAAGGTATAATATATATTATAATTACGTATTTTAAATAAACAAAACCTTTTTAAAATTTTAACATTTATCAATTTCGAATATCTATTATATATACATATATATGTATATATAAATATATACAACTGTATATGGCTTTAACAATTATTCAATAAACGATTAGTTAATGTGTCGGTTTTGTAAAAATATCGATTATTTATTGTATTTATAATATTTGTAAAATAGTTTAAATAATTAAATATGTGAATATAATTGATTAAATGGATTATTACTAAAACAACTAAAACAATGGGTTGGAGGTGGCTCGAACCCGCGCCCCCAGCCACAAACAGCCTTAACAAGTTGGCTAGGGTGCTAGCTGATTAAAAGATGAGAACGGTTGCTTATAACCAGACAGAAACATAATTATATTATAAACAAACCTTAGAATCAATCAATCGATCAATCCGTTCATTGATCGTTCTATTATTGTTAGGGCTTTTGATCTCGGATCACAAACGGCCAGAAAGAACATATTAATTACCTTATACAATGTTAGTGATGGTTTAATTGGTTGATAAAGCAGACGGCGAAGACGAGCCTGGATTCACTACTTGCAGGTTAAGATAATTTAATTAACAATGGGGGCTTTGTAGGAGACACTATAAGGATAGTACAGGCAAGATTAATTGGAATGCAACAACCTTATACATATAATACTCAATTTAGGTTAAGACGGTTCAAGCTATTATGCTAATACGTATCAAAAGATCATGCTTTCCTAATTCCTTACGTCGGTGAGGTCGTTGGGGTTTAATGAACGATTTTGTAAAATCAAATCCAAGTTTGATTAACGTATTGATCGGGATTAGAATTCAGGTATGATGGTTTAAGAATGGATTCGGGTTTGGTAATTGGGTTAATGGATAGAAAGGATTAAAATATTCGGATTTGCTAATAAGTCCCTCTAGTTAAGGTGTGGAAACAAAAATAGGTTGAAGTATAGTATAGGGTTAAAATAGTATATGTTTCAAAGTTAATTTATATATATAAAATAAATATAGTAACAAATAATAATAAAATAATAATAACTCGAATAATGCGATATTTTCTTGCTAAGATTTCCCGAACATAAAAACGGGTCGGGTAACGGATATAAAATATTAATTTGAAAATCCGAGTTGTTACAAGTGTTAAACACGGATCATATCTAAACGATAATCAATTATAGATCTAATACCTTAAATGGATATAGTTATAGATAATACTCTTAATTAGGTTATATATATATGTATTAGTTTTTAGATATGTGTATTACTAATACTTTAGATGAAGGATTGATCGAGAGAGAACTGGACAGAGGTTCGTTACACCAGTAATCAATACTTAAATTAACAGGGAAGGAAATCCCTATAAATAGACGATGGAACCAATTCGTTACACAATCTGTAACGAATTGGATCCAGTTCGTTAACTTACAGACTCACAAAGGAAAGCATAACGAATCTTTGATTCGTTATGCCCCCATTCGTCAACATTCCATGACGAATGGAACATACATAACGAACTAGACATTACATTAGGCGAATTGGCTAATTCGTTAAACATCCTTAATGAATTAGCCTTACATTAACGAACTAAAGTAAATTACATAAATGCCCTTAATATTAAAATATTAATAAATTACAAAACGATAAATACAAAGGCTCGAGACGAAAACACCGTACACTAACAAACACCCCCTCGTCTTGAGCTCTTTGTCTTTACTTTAATTGAAATGCTTCGAAACCCAATCTCGACAACTATGAATCTCGAACTCGTGACATACACGCACTACACGCTGGAATTGCATAGCTCGGTTGTAGTCTTCTTGACGCTCTATCAATATCTTATTCTTGAACAGTACGTCAATGTCAGTCTCTGATAAGTTAACGAGCAACATTGGATCGATAATTCTAATAAAGTTAGTCGACAAACCTTTCCCAAGGACAATGACGGCCTCACCAGTGAGGTTGTCGTAGTACCAACGGTTGAACGTTAGGTGAAGAACTTGCAGGAAAGTCTTCACAGGTACGTACTTCATCGTTTTTAGTGGTTTTACCTTAAGCATGAGCTTCCTCCATCCGGTTCGTGGATGTATCTCGTAGATACGCTTACGGATCGGACTTTGCGGCTTAAAGAACTTAAACCCGCAGTTTACCTCAAAAAGCAAGTGTTGATGAAACCAATCTGCTTGATGATTTCCACCGTGGTTGATGAAAGGTCGACTCGCGAGGGTATGAACATCCCAACGCGGTAGTGAGAGAACATTAGTGATATTTTCATAGTACCGAACGCCGTTATCCCACTTGATGATGCAGACCTTAAGTTCAGAATCGTAAAGCCAGGAAACGATATCACCTTTAACAGTCGACACGGCTTTGAATTTTGTCTTCTGATTGGGTTTAGTGCGTGCGATCTCATCATGCTTCAATTCTTCATTCACGTACATGCACTCCTCAATAATCTTACGTGAACGTTTGCACCGATACATAAACCAATCCTGAATATCCTCCACTGATGGATCAGGATTCCAATCAAACTTCTTCTCTTTTCTATTCGAGACCTTTTCCAAATGGTCTTCAGCAACTTTGATATTTTCTTCGTTGAAGGTAGGAATACCCTCTTCAACATTGGATCGTTGATACAGGTCGGGGTATTCCTCTGCTGTCACATCCTCGATCTCGATCTCTTCATCTTCATAAACAAAATACGTGTTCATCTCAGGATACGTCGGATCTTGTAAAATTTCTTCATCGTTTATTACTTCCACGTCATCCTCAGCTTCTAAAGCATTAAGCTCTTCATCATTCAAACCCAGCAATATCGAAATCTGCTCACGTGTCAGGGACCTATCAACAAACCGTCCCTCCTAAATCTCATCCGCATTCACCATACTCCTCACCACCCCCTTATTATCCACAAATATATAACAGTATTAGTTTTTATCGACTCGATTGGTTGTACATTCGTCGAGTCATGATAAACAACCACCTGTTTATCCAAATCACCAACACCACTCGTTCAAGCACCAAAGGATGAACCATGAGTTTGTTTCGGTTCACTAACTCCGGCGGCCGAGGCATCAGGATCATCGTCATCATTCTTCAGCTTTTTGAGTTGATTGTCCTTGCATCTGCTCTTGAGCTTGACGATCGACCGCTATTTGATTCTCATACAGATGAATCAAACTCAAGAGCATGTTTATTTATTTTCCTGGGGCATAGCATGAAAAGATTTAGGGATCGGCTGTACAGGACCATGAGGACGATTAAGCCTCATGAACGAAATGTCCATAGGTTGTGTTGGCATCATAGTAGGTGTTGGAGAAACCACCGATGTAGCAGCCTTAGGCCTTGGTAATGTAGATAAAACAGATTAAGGGATCATACCAAACCTAGTATCCGACGTAAGTGTAGTCGTCAAAGTCAGTTCCGGGGTGCTAGTAGTAAGCGGCACCGTCGGTTTGTAAGGAGCAAACGACCTTGGAACTTGAGGACCAAATAAGACACCAGCACCTTGTGTTATATGATGTTTGGCAGGCTCGTCAGAAGCAATCTCTTTACCCATTCGTTTATGTGGTGCAACAGATGAACTTGCCACCACAACCTCGACATGATGTTGATCACCCCCTTGACCACCATGTCCAACATCACCTTCATCATTGTTCTCACCTAGACCCTCTTCACGTTCGGAATCCGAATCATCGTGGATCCAACGATCATAAGAAGGACATTCGTATGCTGGATTAGATACATGACCAATCAAGCGTTTGGTCCTTGGCTGAGGATCTTTCCTGTACAGTTTCATTCTTCTCATTTTATTAGCTTTCATATGTTCAAGCTTCAACACGTCGTTGGGAATCGTTTGATCAATCTCCAGATCAGGAATCACATCCTGAATGAGCAGCTGGAGAAACCGGGGATACATAAGAAATTTACCACGTCGATTCTTGACAAGGAAATTCTCTTTGAGATGATAGAAGATCATCTCCGAGAAGTTGAAAGACTTGTTCAAGATCAACGTGACGAATGCTGATTGGAGCATAATCCGGCACTTGTCAAACCCACCTTTTCGTCCACCAAGGCAATGAATGAGGACATGCAATAAATACTTGTACGTGGGGCACAAGTTTGCCTTGTTATATATGGACTTGTCAAGGTCGCCAGCATAAAATACTCGGCCGAACAGACCACGGATCAACCCTTTATCGAATTCACACATGTTATCCACATTATCTCCAAACCTCAGCACCTTTTGCATCTCCTCGGTTGATATCACAACCGGTTTTCCGTTCACCTCGGCAACTATATGATCCTGAAACTCCACATATCGGGATGAGTTCCAGAATTGACGGATAATACTAAAGCGAATCTCAGGGTTTGCTGTAACAGCATAGCTAATACGTGAACGACATATAAAAGCTAGTATCTCCCAAAAAATATCCTCATCAGCAAAGTTCGTTCCGACAAAAGCACAGATGTTATGCTTCTTGTCGAACGACAGTAATGGGAGATCCGGTTCTTGTGGCTGCTGCACTGCTTGATGTTGTACTGGTTTTTGTTCAGCTATAGGAGGATCCTGAACAATTTCGTAAGCCATAACTGAAAGTATATAAATCCGAGATTTAGTAAAGCGAAAAACAAATAATATAAATATTATTATAATAAATTTTTTGTTTTAAAATATTTAAAATAAATTTAATTATAATTCGTTATATTTTATGGTTCGTTATAACGAATTAGGTAATTCGTTATCATGAAAAGAACACGAATCAAAGATAACAAATCACAGTTGAAGGGATAACGATTTTAAGAACAAATTGGGTAATTCGTTATGATTTTCACGAATGAGGTTGATTCGTTAAGTCATTGGTAACATATTAAACACGAGTGAGTTTCAATTCGCTAGCCTATAACGAATGGGCACCAATAATGTTCAATTTTGACTCACTGAAGTCAAAGTCAAAATTATCAAGAACATTGAAGGTCAAACCTGCAACCCCAGAATCAATTTTACCATAATACACGATGTAAAATCGTACAAATGATCCTAATCAGCTCGGAAACACATCGTTAATCAATATGTGTTGTCCATTTTGACAAGATAACAATATACATTAGGTTAATTGATGTTTATTCGTATGAGTTAAAAACCGATTAGAAATTCGATAAATTAACCTACTAAACTAGCATAATATTCGACGATATTCATTGAGTTTGGATCTACTATACCTTACGATTCTTTAACGTATATCAAATAAAGGTTTAGAGATTATCAAATTTTCTGGAAAAAATTGGCCAGAGGTTTGCTTAGTAAGGAAGAAAATAGAACAGTGAATGAAGACGAAACGGTCTTCACAGTTTCCTATAAGCAACAAATCAGCACACTTTCCAAGACAATGAATCATCTGATTCGTTGATTTTAAAATAATGAATTAGTCGATTCGTTATCATATTCGTTACCGTAGCAACAAATTCATTACAAGTGGCAACAAATTCGTTACACATGGCAAACAAATGAGTGATTCGTTAATACTTAACACAAATCAATAACGAACTAGAATTGATTCATGCTTAACTCGTATTATGATGGATGACGAATTGGGGTCATTCGTTACAGAGTGGCTGAAGCGAATTAGATTGGTAACAAATTGAAATAGTTCGTTATAAATAACCCCGTTTGTTATTCATCAATAACGAATCAAAAATGATATCTTTTTTTTTTCAAATTCTCAAATATTCTTTTATTTAAATTAAAATCAAATAAATAATTAAATCAATTAAATAAATGAATAAATAAATAACTCATCGAAACCTGTGTCCCAATGTTATTATACCTTACTAATCTTACCCACCGTGGTAAGATGAAATACCTTAACGTGTTTTACACTCAAAAAACTTAACTTAAAAATAATTTAAAAAAAAAATGATTAAATTATATGTAAATAGGAAAAATATAAAATCTTTTTGGTATTTTTCTTTTTCGTATCAAAATATTTACATGCCAATCCGACAAATAAGCATAAAATAAAAAATATTTTTGTGATTTTGTATGTTTTTCGAAAGCAATACATATTTTTGTATATATGGTGAGTTTAAGCAGAGAATCATATTGACCAAATTTCCCTTCTATCACAGTTTTATATTTCAACGATATTATGAATGGCGTTAAATCAGTCATTGATATTGTTGTCCACCTAAATCTTATAACAAACTTTCAAGCGTTTTTGTGATATGATTAGTTGGTTCAATTAAAACACAGAATATCAGAAACTATTAGCCTCTAATCTCGGTTCAAGCTTAATTTGATTTTTACTGTATCATCTCAACTTGACTTAAACCATTATGTTGTCGATCAAAATTATTGATTTTATAGATTTTTGTTTGATGCACTAAGATTCTTTTACTATAAGTGAGTATGCACGAGTCCATCTGTCGGCTTACATACATTGTGTCCCCTGGGGTTCATTTCTTATTGGTATTGAGACGCACACAAGGGAGGAACGATGTATGACTAACAGCAGATTTTGATCAAGTCAGTAATTCAAATTATACAATGTACAACAACGATCAAGTTTAATGACTTTGGGTTTGCTCTAAAAGCGTTTGAAATATTCATGCATATGAATACCCAGATGATTAAGCCGCATAAAGACTCACAGTGTCCAGAATCCCAAAGCTTTCTAATCAAAATTATTTTGTTTTTGGTGATCAAACAGACATAAGGCTTGAGTATGACAGACTATTACATTTTCTACCATCATTACCGAGATTTTTGGTAGAGACTAACACCCCTTTCAATTTGGCGTTTCTTTATGTTTATATCACATACTTTACTTTAACAGCTTGTTTAAGACCTATTAATGCACCAATGCAATTAAGCACACAGTCTTTTATGCTTATTTTTTTTGAATTTGGGATCAGATGATCAATGTACTGTCATTTTCTCTTTTTTGCTTCAAAACTCAAATTTTTTTGAGGAGCATAAATAAAATAAATTCAATCGCCCCAGTTACTTTTAGCCTATAGATTAATGGCTATGCTATCAATCTACAAGTAGATAATAGGACCAAAACATGCAAGCATGTTCCACAAACTTAAATAACCGGCATACTTTTCAGTGAAAGAATAAAATAAAAGCGCACAACAATCGCCCCAACTACTTTCCATTATCAGGTAAATGGTTATCCCAAAGATTTACGAGTAAATATCAGGACCAAATATATACAAGTATATGTCCTTCAAATATGAGTAAATTGCATAATTTTCAAGCGAAAGTATGCAAAAATCTTTTTGGTTTTTCTCTGTACATACTTTAAAAACACAATATTTTTGTCTTTTAGGATTTTTCTTTACAAACTGAAAAACACAATCTTTTTGATTTTTCAACTTTTCAATGTTTTTGGATTTTTCAAAATATTTTAACCACAAATCACAATACTTTTGTATTTTTCAAAATTTTTAAAGTTTTCGGAATTTCTCTATACAAACAAAAAGCACAATATTTTTGTATTTTCTATTTCACCCCCAAAACCCAAGACATAAAAATTAAATGAAAGAAAAATAAATAGAAAATAAAGATAATTATCATTGTTTCAGGATATCAGCAAGAGTTTTTAATCCATTTAAACCAAGCAGAAAGTTAAAACGTGTTTTATTAAATGCCTTGGTAAACAGATCGGCTTTTTGAAAATCAGTGTGCACTTTCTCAATATCAATTAATTTCTTTTCAAAGTAATCCCGTAAAAATGATATCGAATTTCGATATGTTTAGTTTCTGAGTGTTGCACGGGATTCTTGGTGATACTTATAACAGCAGAGTTATCAATATAGATGAGAGTAGTAAGAAACTTCAAACCGTAATCCCGCAAGTGTTGATGGATCCATACAACCTGTGAACATCAACTCAAGGTTGTCACGTATTCGGCTTCGGCGGTTGAAGTGGAGACCGTTGTCTGCTTCTTACACTGCCAGGAAACAAGCCGACTTCCTAGGAATCGACAACCCGCTGTAGTCGATTTAAAGTTGATCTTGCACCCTCCATAGTCCGAATCGGAAAACACAATGAAATCGAAACTATCTTCCTTGGGATACCATAACCCGATGTCATGATTACCCCTAAGATATTGAAGTATACGCTTAAGCTCTACCAGGTGAGTCACTCAGGGACATGCTTGGTACTTAGCACATAAACAAACTGCAAACATTATGTCAGGTCAAGAAGCAGTTATATACATTAAAGAACCTATCATCGCTCGATAAAGGGTCGGATCAACGGTATCCTCAAATTCATTTGGTGATAAATTGTGAACCACGGGGAGAGGAGTTGAAAGGATTTTTACGGCAGTTATCTTGAATCGTCTCAAGACATCGTTCACGAACTTCGTCTGATGAATGAAGATTCCTTTGTCAGACTGATGAACCTTCAACCCTAAAAAGAAGTTCATCTCTCCCATCGAGCTCATTTCGAACTTTGTTTGCATTGACTTCTCGAAATCCTTACATAACTTGTCATTTGTTGACCCAAAGATAATGTCACCGACATATATCTGGACGAGTAGCAAATCATCACCAACATTATTATAAAATAATGTATAGTCTACAGTTCCTCGCTTGAAGCCGTTATCAGTAAGATGGTCGGAAAGCGTGCCATACCAAGCTCTCGGGGCTTGATGTAGACCATACAGGGCCTTGTTTAAATGGTAAACTCGGTCCGGATGATCGGGATTTTCAAAGCCAGGAGGCTGCAAAACAAACTCTTCCTCATGTAATTCTCCGTTGAGAAAAGCACTTTTCACATCCATCTGATAAACTTTAATACTTGTAAGCCGCATAAGCCAAAAATATACGTATAGCTTCCAATCTTGTAGCAGGAGCATATACTTCAGTGTAGTCTATTCACTCTTGCTTATGGAAACCTTGTACCACTAACCTTGCTTTGTTTCTCATCATCACCCCACAATCGTTCTTTTTACATTTAAATACCCACTTCGTAGGAATAGGTTTCTTTACTCTAGCGGGTTTATGGATGAGATCCCATACACCCAGTCGGTTAAACTGTTGCAATTCCTCTTGCATCGCTTCTACCCAAGAAGGATCTTCAAGTACCATACGAGTAGTTGTAGGCTCCACTTGAGATAGAAAGCAAGTGTATTTGGCGAGATTCATGATTCCCGAAAAATGCAAATCCGCATAAGCACACTATATGTTAGGCTCACTTGAAGAAGCAACTTGATGATGTGTTTGCACACCTGCATCAAGTTTCCCAATGATGTTATCCTGTGGATGATAATTATGAATCCGAAGAATAGGATTCTCAGGCACAACAACATTGTTTGTTAAATTAGTGAGATTCTTCTCAGCATCATGAGACGACTCACCAATCTTATGTGTTTCAGGGAATGGAGCTGAGGAAGAATCAACAAACTGTTGTGGTACGTAAGGAGCACTGTATTCTCGATGGATACCCTTTTGAACACAAAAGAAATCCAATACATTTTCCTGAAATTTTTCAGAGAAACACCATCAACCAGGTCATTTGCCATTAAATAATTCATTTTCCTGACATGAATATGACTCATTCTTCTGTGCTAGAGAATCGTGTCCTTTTCAGTTGCCTTAGAAAAACAAAACACGTTTCCACAGAAGGCGATACCTTAGAATACATGTTCAACACATAAATATCATTCGATCGGGGAGATCTTATGACAACCATGTCCTAGGGAATGACATATCTCGGTTTTAGAATTAGATATTCTTTATCGGTAAATACGGTAGTATATTTCTTATCACATATTTGTGACACACTCAACAGGTTGTGATCAACTTTATCACAATTGTTGACTATTTCAAACGTGATGCACCCATTTGACACATCACCCTCTTTAGTGATCATACCTCCCGAATTACCAGCAACGCAACATACCCTCCTTTTATATTTTTGACATTTGTTAAAAGATCGATGTTTCCGATAATGTGATGAGAGCATCCATTATCCATTATCCAGTTTTCACCAGAAACAGTCTTGAATGAACCCTACGCATGAAAAGAACACGATTAGTTCAAAAAGGCAGCCCATGCCTCAGTCTTGGGCACATCTTGAGTTTCTCTTGAAGTTTTAACATTAAATGAATCCAAATGTTGTTTAGTTGCTTGTGAATAAGTCATAAGACATTTAGACTTTCTACGTAAGTATGCAGCTTGAACAATATTTGTATTCACATTTTTCAAAATAGGTTCCGTAGGAACGAATTTGGGCTTAACGTTCCTTACATTTTCATTAACATGAATCACCTTTCGAGGATTCATATCAGAAAACATAATGTGAGTTTCATCATCGAAAGACATTGGTCTTCTCAAAATCTCCTTGATAACAGGAACGGGTTTGGATTGTTCTTTGATAAATGGGTGAAGATTTTGGGATTTCTTCAGGCCACAGCATCTGACTACATGACCATGTTCACCACAGAGAAAAAATGTTCTCATGTTAACACGTTCATGTGATGGTTTAGCAGAAACATGTGCAACCGAAGGTTGATGATAAACTCTAGCAATAGGACCTTTATCCAAGTCATCAAAAGTCACAGATCTCCGTTTCATGTAGAAATCCAGATTTGAATAATTTGAAAAGCTTTGTAAAGAATTAGTTCCATTTAATTTCACAAACTGAACATTTTTAGCAGATTTTAACAAATTTTTTGCTTTTACCAATGGATCTACTACCTTTGATGTCTTGGACTTCACAAATTTGTTTTCAAGATCTTGTACTTTAGAAGTTTCATTGTGGAAGACACTTTCAATCAATTCGGGTTTGATGATATCAAGCGGAATGTCTTTCTCAATGAACATTGTGCTCGTTCCTTTAAGCTTAAAAACATGACCAGTTGATGGCTTAGACGCAACCGGATTGATAAAACGCATCAAATCCTCATCAGAAACTTTAGGCTTTTTTGATTTCTTAGCCTTCACTGGTTTAACAACTTTCTCCTTTTTTACTTGAGTTGTGGTTGAACCATACACAGCTTCCTCAAATTCATGAGGTTCACATAGAATGTGATTTGAACTTGGAATGTTCTGGTTTTTGTGTATCACTTCGGGTTCAAACACATACTCAATGGTAACTTTCTCAACATTTTCAACAAAAACTTTGTTGCTTTCAACATGATGTTTTTGAGTTGATGATTTGGTTTTAACAGTCTCAGTTTTTACTGGTTTAGGTTTTTCTGAAACAACAGGTTCATTAATAACCACTTTATCTTTTCCAGCAAAAGGATTTACAGTATAGTCATTATGAAACGATGGTGGTACTTCAACAAAAGCTACACCCTTTTTAGAATCTTTTTGTTTACCAGTTACTTCAATTATCTCATTTAGCAAAAATGATGAGTTTCTAAATTTGCCTAACTTATTTTTCAACTCAAGTACTTCATTCTCAAGCTCAGTTATCTTAGATAGATGTTTCAAGATTTCTTGAAATTTTTGATCATTAATTGTCATTTTGACTGACAACTCAGCTTTGAGATCATGATTACTTGTAGACAATGCTTCAATTTTCTCCCTAGATCTAATTTGAGATTCTAAAGATTGTCTATAAGTATCCTTAAGCGAAGCAATTTCTTTTACTAAACGATCATTGTGATCTTTCAATGATTCTAACTTAGGTTTAATTGTCTCACAATCAACACACGACATATTAGCAGATAGATTAACAGAGTTAGGAACATAAGAACTAACCTCATCAATTTTGGCCATACAAGCAAACGTAGTTGGCTGCATTTCACATGAATCATCAGAATCAGACTCAGTGTCATTTTCAGAAGATATCCCATTCCCACTTGCATCTTGAAAACTCACATTTAACTCGAACATAGCCAAGCTAGCTTGATTGTTGTTGCACAACAAACTTTGTGTCCAATCAGTTCCGTCAACAGCAGACAGCAAAGCTTGTGATCCCGAAGCAGTCGGTTTACTTATAGAAGGCTTATCAGTATCATTACTCTTTTTCACAGAAGAACTTCTATCTTGACTTTGAGGTCCAGTATATTCTTTCATTGGTTTATCACACTCTTTGTAAAGTGTCCAAACTCTTGACAGTTATAACACTTAACTTTCAGCTTATCAATTCCAACTCTCGTGTTCAATGATGGAAGGCCTTTGCCAGTTCTTTGCATGAACTTCTTTAATTTTCTTACTATCATTGCCATGTTCCACTTTAAATCCATGAGCTCAAAATCATCAGGGTTGATTTGGTCATAATCTTCATCGGTTAACTCACTCGTGGCAATTTTACTACCAACCAAGTTCTCATACAAAGTCATAAAGGCACACAAAAAGGAAAAATAATTGTTCAGACTCTTTCATGTTCACGTTAGGTGGTGCTGAGAATTGATTTGCAGTGGCCGAAGTTCCAGAACCTCCAGATGCCAAAAAGCATACACTTGGATCACTATAAGTTGTTGTTGAACTTTTATTTGCATTCTGAGTAAGAAATGTAGTGATCGGAGATACTGTGGAGCTTAAACGCATATATCCACCATAGAAGGATGGGTCTTGACTTTCTTTTGATGACTTTTGACACTTCAAATCATATTCCCGAGCTTCAATCTTTTGCAAAAACTCAGAAGCAGTCAAATCTTAGTTTTTGAAATAACTATTCTCCATCAACACCATCAGGAATGTTGAGTATGAACTAGGTAAAGCATTTTTAACTGCACCAATCTTGTCAGATTCAGAAGGTTTCATCTTTAATTTTTTCATTTCAGCAATTAAATGATTGAAACGAGTAGTCAATTCCTCAACAGTTTCACCTTTGAGAAAGTTAAAGTTTCGGAACTGGAACATTAACTTTACTTTCTTTCTTTCCTCAGTATTACACACGCTTCTCAATCTGATGTGTTGAAACAAAGAAGCACTGATCTTGATACTTCCAACTTGATGTAATATATTATCTAGTAATGTCATGGTAAGAGTCGAATTTGCTTTTGTCTCGATCTCTAAAACCTTATTTTCTTCTTGAGAATATTGTGAAAAGGCTTTAGGGGTAAAACCAGTAGCATCATCACCAATCATTGGTACAGCGTAAACATCACCAAGATGTACTCGAAATCGGGGTTCCCATTTGGCAAAATCACTGAATTTCATCAGTCGTGGACACTTGGAATGAGATCCAATTTCAGCATCCAAGTGAAACATCTATTGCATTAGCACGTTCTGAGATGCCAACGCATAGAAACCAGCCATTGTAAATAACAAGTTTAAGATTGACCAAAAAGTCAAACTCAAGGGTTAAAATGGAAACTTTTGTAACGAATTAGACTTAGGTAACGAATCATATGAGGTAACAAATCAGGATTAGGAAGAACTGGTAACGAATTAGGTTATAATGAATTAGATACGAATCAAGGACACGTCACTAACGAATCAGCAACAGATTGTTGATGAATCGTTTACTGATTGAATTGACGAATCAGGATGACAAATCAAATTGACGAAACAAGATGACCAATTAAGTTGACGAAACAGATTGAAGAATCAAGTAGACCAATCAATAACGAATCTAATAACATGAATTAATTACTGTTGATAACGAATCACCTACAGTAACTAACGAATCAAGTTGTTAGACAGTTATAACAACTTTTGACACATGGCACGAATCTGTTCAGAAAAAGATAACAAATCTGTTTGATAGAGGACACGTGTGTAACGAATCAAGTATTACGAATTAATTTGTATAGCGAATTAACTCCATTGTTGAATCTTCAAATCTTCAAACGGTTTTTCCAGAAATCTGGTAAAATATCCAGAATCAAGAACACTAACACCAGTATCAAATTTGTAACACACACCCAATACTCAACCAAATCGTCTAAGTTATGACCCAAAATACTCGTAAACGAATCACGATTCCAACTATCATAATCCCGTATACATTAACCAAACAAACAATTGCCAATTAACACCAATTACATCCCCTGTTCCGTATCCATATCGATCCAAACCAAAACCAAATCAAATTAAATCCAAATCACAATTCAATCCTTACAAACCTTCCTTAATCCTTTCCAAACACAAATAAAGCCAAACTCAATCCATAACTAACAAATTCAACTGCTAATTTGAAAAAATTCAAATTAAACTTAATAAACACCAAAAACTAATTAACACTTCAATAATCAAAGCAATAACACGAAATCAAGAGCAATCAGAACACCGAAAGCTCTAATACCACTTGTTAAACACGGATAACATCTAAACGATAATCAATTATAGATCTAATACCTTAAATGGATCTAGTTTTAGACAATACTCTTAATTACGTTATATATATATATATATATGTATTAGTTATTAGATATGTGTATTAGTAATACTTTAGATGAAGGATTGATCGAGAGAGAATTGGACAGAGGTCCGTTACTCCAATAATCAGTACTTAAATTAACAGGGAAGGAAATCCCTATAAATAGACGATGGAACCAATTCGTTACACAACCCGTAAGGAATTGGATCCAGTTCGTTAACTTACAGACTCACAAAGGAAATAATAACGAATCTTTGATTCGTTTTGTCCCCATTCGTCAACATTCCATGACAAATGGGAACATACATAAGGAACTAGACATTACATTAGACGAATTAGCTAATTCGTTAAACATCCTTAACGAATTAGCCTTACATTAACGAACTAAAGTAAATTACATAAATGCCCTTAATATTAATATATTAATAAATTGCAAAACGATAAATACAAAGACTCGAGATGACAAAACCGTGCACTAACAACAAGTAACTTTAACCTTACAAGACGTGGCAGTTTTTTTTGGTTTACTGGTTGAGGGTGCAGTATTGTGTGGTATTGAAAGAAAATGGTCTGATGATGAAATTATTACAACTTTTCAAAACTTGACTGGTATAGAGATCCCCATTGTAGAAATCAATTAACAAAGATTAATCTTGACGTTTATTCTGGACGCCATCAAGGAGACTTAACTTCCTGATAATGCCACTGAACTTCAATGTATGAAACGAGCGAGAGCGATATTTTACTTATAATCGGTGGAACATTATATTGCGAATCCGCTAACAACTTTGTTCACATTAAATTTCTAAATCACATACATGTTAAATTTTTAAATCATATAATCCACGGTAGTTATGATTGAGAAGCATTACATTTATGACCAACTTGTTTACATATTCCACGTCTAATTTTTTTTGGCTGGTCTCGATGACGAACATCTATCTCGTTATGAATTCTTCTAGATTTCCTCCTACCACATGAATTTGTAATTTTTGATGTATTTGATTTAATCCTCCAACCCAAATCCGTCCAATAATCCAGGTGAGCAAGCGGGAAAAACTCCCCATCATATTGTGCTCTGTATGCCCTCATTGTGTAAAATTCATGAATAATTTTCTCAAGCGAATCCCCTATTGGCAAACTACAATAGCATGGGAACAAGGAAACCTTTCCATTTGCCTCTTACCACATGTGCATTTGTTTTCAAGTACTTGATAATGTAGTCATTTCCTCCTGTTGAGTTTAATTGTATTCTTGATATGTCGTTGTACCTCAGTCATCTAAAATCATACTCCATTAGACTATGTTGTCACGACCGGCCATCACGCTCCTGAAACTTGGTCCACGTGCGAGGGGGTAACCTTTTGTTACAACTCCATGCAATCTCAGTCTGCATTAACCATTGTTAGACCACTTTTTCAAATATACAATTGATAATTGCCTTAATGGGAATCAACCTTATTCCCCCCAATGCATTGTTTAAACTTTCTAAAATGTTAGTCGTTAGGTTCCCCCAATGACGGTGGTTCTTATCTTTCAAGAGCGTCTAGTTATCCTCGCCAATAGCATTCAGATACTCCCACGCTCGTGGATTTGTTCTCTTCATTAAACCAACCGATAGATTATATACTTCCTTTGTTGAGTGGTGCTGCCAATAGTCCAACAAAGTCTTATCAATCCAGACACCCAAAATTTATGCATTAAGTTTCTTCGAATATGTCTTAAACAAAATCGGTGTACCGAATTTTCAGTACATACCTGAAGGTTTTTTAGGGTGTTAATATTACCTTTGCATCTGTCGAAAATAACACATAACTATTTCCCCCGATACACTGCGCTGTGCACCCACAGTTGTGTAAAGAACCATGTCCAAATTTTTCAACCGTTTCCACATCAACTATTGCGAGAGCAACAAGCACGATGTGTTTGTTTGCATTTTTGGTGACAACTATTAACATTTTGCCCCCGTATGATCCCTTAAATGAGTATTGTCAACCGATATAACCGGCATAAGATGTAAAAAAGGCTTTAATTGCGAGCCTAAACACCTAAGACACATATTTAAAAGTTTGGCACTCGGATGATCCGACTGGAGCATGCAACCATTCAACAATAGTACCAGGGTTAGTAGTTTGTAATGCTGCAATGTACTGCAGTAATTCCCGAAAGTTACTCTCCCCAAGAACCATAAATGCTCTCTATTACCTCTTTCTGAGATCTCCATGCCTTGATATAAGAGATATCGACATGAAACTGGTCTTTATAAATGCTCAAATATGTTTTATGGGATATACAATGTCTTCACGCATGTTGTGTCACACCCCGACTAGGTAAATGCGGAAGCGTAATACGGGAATGTAACAGACACCTCTAGTATCAACCACATTGTTTACAAAGAAAACAAACTAATTTTCATCATGTTACATTGTTTTGTACTAAGTTTACAAACTAGATGAATTTCGCATAACCGGTTCCCTTGACCGTTTCTTCTTTATTTGTATACTTGCATTTATCTACACCGTGTCAGTCTCATTTTTAGTGCAAAGCACATAAGCAATTCATTCCAACTTCGGCTTACCTGAAAAGCATGTTAAAACGGGTCAACTACAAAGAGTTGGTGAGTTTCACAAGTTTAAACGAAACCAATATACGTAATCATAGTATTCATGTTTTCTATCTATGCGATGTAATTATACTAAGCCACGAGTGAATCCTCTACAAGCTTATATTACGTGGCCTCCACTTCCACGCACTTCTAATGCCCACATTGGCTCTATTTTCTCCCAACAGGTACTATGTCTAACACCATATAGCATGTTACAAAAGGTTCGTATGGTCATGTGCAATTGTAAAAACATGTTCCGGCATACCCCACCGGCCCTGTCAATTGGGTTTGTCAAACCAATAGTACTATTCACATGCTTTCGGCTCGTAGTTAATCACTCGTGTGGGAGGCCTTTCAAGTGTTAGCACTTAAATTATTCACATAAAAAAAATGTCTCCAAATAAATAGGTATACATAAACATGCTTTCCACCTCAAAATTTCGCAAAACAGTTTAAAAAGTGGGGTCATGAAACTCACCGTATTGTAGTATCGATCAGTTACACGTGTAGTATGTATTATGTCTCGATTATAGCCTGAATCCTATAATCGGTATAGTACTTTTAACACTGGTACAGTAAATTAACTAAACCAGGTTATTCGTGTCGGGTTGTGTCGACCCAATTAAATTCGTGTCGTGTTTGGGTTGTGTTTCGGGTCAACACATTTTACTTTCATATACGTATACGGGTAATACTTATTGACTTAGTAATAAATTAAACAATTAATTTCTCTTAATTATATAAAACTTGTTAATAATTTGTGATAAATCTAATTGTTTTTGTGTATTTATCTCTCATTCTCAATTAACAAACTTAGGTTCACATATTTAGCTCAAGATAAGAACAAACAACCGAAATAACCATAGAATAGATAGTTAGACTTAATAATGTAAAAATGTTTGAAGTAAAAAGTAGATAAAGTAGTGTAAAAAGAAAAAAAAGTTTTACTTTTAAAAGTTAATTGATATATGAAAAATTAAAACTCTAAGTATTTAACTTTTAAATTTAGAACTTCTTATATCTAAAATCAAAATAATAACTTCTCTAAAGTTGTTTAACAGGCTAACAGGTCAACCCACTTTTTAATGGGTCAGGTTCGGGTTGACCTGTTTTTTAAACGTGTCGGGTTCGATTTGACATGTTTAAGAAAATGGGTTGTACGTGTCAGCCGACCTAAAGCCTATATTTTTTCGTTTCGGGTTCGTGTTGGGTTTCGGGTCGTGTCTGGAGATGACACCCCTAGTATATCTAGTCTGGGTATGGCTGTTACGCCCTGAACATGTCAGCAATCTTAGATTGTGACGCTGTACGTTATGAAATGTTCAAAACCAGTCTTGGCTCAGTTTCACTGTTTTCCGTGCCTGGCCAAGTTGGTCGTTTACGTATTTCGAAAATAGGTAAGATCACAAACTTAAGTAAACATACTGTTTGATAAAATAATTTGATTTATAAAAGAAATTTAAGGTTTCAGTATCTGGATTGGTCGCAGGGTTCGTTTCCGTTTTCATACGAGTTTGATTATACAAAACGCGCACCATCCACCCGAATTGTCCGGAAATCTCGTAAAAAGTTCATTTTTATCAAATTCATTCAAAGCTATAATATCTAACCACTTTTGACGTTTTGGCATACCAGTCAGTTCGTTAAACATAATGTTGTCAGTTTTGTCAAAACATAAATAATTTAAATCTTTAAATTATTATTACTATTTGTATAATTATTTATAAATTATGAGATTTTTGTTAAAAAAAATAAAATCCATAGAATTTTATAAATTTATTTCTAGAATTTTATACTTATCTATTTATTTTTTAAAAATTCATTTTATGAGTTATAATTAACCGATAAATCTCCTGTTTATATCGAACAATTCATGAAGAATCCGATAATTTTTCTGAGTGATCAGAATACCATAACATAACCCCTATTGAAGTTTCAGAACCTAATTCTTTGGCCAAAATACCTTTTTGTGCATTTTCAGCTGTTAAAACCCGATTAAATGCAAATGCACAAACTATATTTAGACATATCCAAATGACTTAAAACTTTATCTGTGATCTTACCATAAAATCTCTGAGTTTTAAACCAAATTTAATTATTTTTCAAGAAGTTGAACTATTTTTCATAATAAAATGCCAATAAACGGTAATAAATTCGTCAAATATTCTACGTTTATCCAAATATTACCAAATTTGAACATGGACTCACTTATATGATCCCTAAAGTTCCTGTAAAGTTTCACAAGCTAAAAACAAGCACGTCACAACCTAATACTAAGCAGCCACTAAACGAGTGAACCGGTAATACTTTGTCGTGTTTTGATCGGTTAAGCTCTCTATTCAAGTTTTCGTGTCCTTGGTTAGATATAACAAGTATCAAAAGATCGAATACAACAAACCCAAGCATAAATCATTCATCATCAGGCTTTATTACTTAGGGTTTCGTTTAGGGTTTTAAACCGAACTTTTAAACCGTAAAAACGTTATATCAACGTTCTGATCCGTGTTTTTGGTAATCAAAATTCATATGTTTCTGGTTGTAATCATGTTTAAGAACAAAACATGATTTTAGGTCATTTTAAGAGGTTTCAGATGGTTAAACATGTTTTATACTAATCAAAACATGTTTTTATAATCAAAACTAGTTAAAACAAGATAAAAACTTGTTATTTTAGGATCATAGCTTAAGGTTTGCTGGAAAAGTTGAAGAACTCAGCTGATTAGGTTTATGTTTTGAGTTGGTAAATGATATGGTGTGAAAACATAAAAGGAATATATTATCTTATATGAAAAATATCTAAGGGGCCCATGGGCCCCTCTTTTGGCCCACATTCCTCGCTTTGTGTGCAAAATGTTAAATCTAGGTCCAAAATTTAGTTCGAGTTCCATTTTTAGCGAGAAAAACAGTTCGGGTATGATAAACAACGCAAAAACGAGTGTTTTCAGCTAATTTTTGTAAATTAAAAAAACGTACTGACTCGTTGTAAGAATCCTAAATATATTCACGAATTGCTTAAAACATCTTATATAAGTGTTCTTTAAGTCTTTTTAGGCTTGACTGACAATACAATGCTTGTTTTGGTTCTTACGATATGGTTGAAGTTCATAGCGTATCATTAAACGAAATTCTTTTCGTTTAAGTGGTTTTCCAATACTAGGGCTATAATATCAATATGTTAGTTGTTATAATACATATATCACTTGTGTATGACCCCTCGATATATCCGGGCCATTATCAGTATTGTTCGATTAATCGTTTACACAATACAAAATAGTTGGTTAACTGTTTACTCGTTACGTGGTAAATAAGGTGTACCTCGTTTTGTCACGAATGTCACATGTAGTGGATGATTCATGTTGCAATATCTCTAGATTTAAAGCTTATGTTGTTGTTTCCAACTACCGTCCCATAGCATTTGTGCGAATCAACCCATCTTGTAATTTGCCACATGTGATCATTCTTTTTCTTAACAACGTAAACATACCGATTACATGGTGGACCGCTGCTAAAACTATTGTTGCACCTCAGGTTTCTTGAGTAGCATTTCTCTCTCCATTTATCACGTTTACTTTCAACAGCATACAACTCCTTGCTACATTTGATATTCCATGCCCGAACACCAAGCATAACATCAACTTTGTTTTCAAAGTACATATCCACACACACTATGTAAGGAACATTTTTGTTCCATACTTCCATATCTTGGCCATCATCTTCATCGAAAATAGGGGATTCGGGGCTTCATAAGCTCTTAATTCCTCATGATCATGAGAATAATTCATATCTCTATGTGGGGATTCTAGTACACTCGTGGAGTAATATTGTGGCATAATTTCACCTTCGGCCTCTTCATCATCGGTGGTTTCCATAGATGACGGGTCTACTTCAGATTCTTGACTGCCGCATGACTTGAATATTGATTCTGATTGATCATCAACGTTATCCATTTTATGAAAACTAGTAGATGAACTGACTTCAAGCTCAAGTGGGCTCGTAAACCCTTTATAAGGATAGTGTAATTGTTGGGGAACCTCAATTATAAAAGATAACCCACAAAGCATCTCCATACAACTGGTTTGCTGGATGAAAATTCTTGGCTTGATAATGACGTAAAAGTTAGGGCGAAAATTACCCTCATTCGAAGCTAAGAAATAAAGCACGTTTAGGCTATGGTCGTTGAATATCTCTGATGATTCGTAAATGCCTAAATAAGTGTAATGTAACTTCAAATTAAGCTTGTAGAATTATTTTTGAACTTGTAGATGTTGATAAATCAAATCCATAAATTCTTCATATGAAATCTTATGTTAAATAATAAGGGTAGTATTTCTGGAGGAATCATCACACGAAATCTTGCCATTTTCGTATGATACATTACCATCCCAATATAATTTAAAAAAAATGGATCAAACATTTTGGTTTTGTTAGAGAGAATAAGAAGTTTGATTCATGTTTGTTGGATAGAATATGAACTTGAATCAATCTCTAACGACTCAATAACCATGATTGTTTCATTTAATAATCCAACAACTTTAATATATCAATAACTCTTGCAACAAGTTACAATTATATTTATACCCAACAACTTTAATTTAATAAACCAAACGCTTACAACTTGCCTTATTTGCCAATATCAATGGGAATGTTCTTATTCGCAAATATCAATGGGAATTAAGAACATTATTCACCAGTATCAAATGCTAATAGTATTTGGTCACCCTTATTCGCCAATATCAAACGAAATTAACCTTATTCTCCACTATCAAACGAAGTTAACCTTATTCTCCACTATTAAAACTAATACCCTATTTGTGATTTAAAAAAAAGGTGACCCTCAAGTGATTAGGATTCTCAAATACACCCGTTTAAAAAAATCATTTATAAATGATTTATGTAGGTGTTATATTATATATATATATATATATTAAAACACAACTATCTTATGCTTTAACTGTTGTATTCTTTGTTAACTTAGTTGTACATTTTTCTTAAAGCTTGGTTTGATAATACCTGGAATCAGAAGCTGAGTCAAGAGGTTTCATTAATTTGTGTGACAACACATGTCATAAGAATTCAGAAGTGAGTCATAAGGTTTCATTATTCACATTTGGTGAGTCACTCTCTCTCTCTCTCTCGATTACATCCCACCGTTTCATTCTTCTTTATACCAGCCACCATTGTCTTTAACCACCAAGGTCATCACCACCATCGTGTTCAACATCCCATCCATTGTTGTCGGGTTCCATTTGGAAACCTAGGTGGCAGCGGTGGTCCGATGGCCTTTACTAAGGTCGTCACCACCATCGTGTTCATCTGTTCGACATCCCATCTAAGTTGTCGGGTTCCATTCGGATACCCTAGGTGGTGGTGGTGTGGTGGCGTCGGTGGTTCGATGGCCTTTTAATGGGGAAATAATTGGAAGGGTTGTGGGTGTTGTGACACTGAGGGTCCGGTGTTGGCGGCGTGGTGGTGTTTTACATTTTACGGTGGTCTCTGGGTTCTGTTTCAAAACCCTAGGTGGTGGTGGTTGACCACAGTGTTAGAACTTTTTTTTTGAAATGGTGTGTATTACTTAAAAAATTAGGTTAACGGGGAAGTAAAAAAAAGGTTTTTGGTTAATCCGCTATTGAGAATAGCGGATCAGGAGATAATCCAATGATGATCCGTCTTTCACAATGGCGGTTTACCTGCGACAATGATTGGTTGTGTGATCCGCTGATGTGAATAGCGGATTAGATACAAGCTTATTTAACCCCATTAGTAATCCAGTTAACAAACCAAACAACCAAACTAACCCCATTA
The DNA here is from genome assembly GCF_021521415.1 of Bidens hawaiensis. NCBI lineage: Eukaryota > Viridiplantae > Streptophyta > Magnoliopsida > Asterales > Asteraceae > Bidens > Bidens hawaiensis. The sequence continues at coordinate 29,777 of NW_027494564.1, forward strand.
ACCAAACTAACCTAACTTTGGATTCTACCCCCTTATTATTATTGTACTGCAAACATCCATAATTCATCTGCCAATTTAACATGCATGCCTACTGCAAAGCTCAAAGCTGATAAAGATTCCCTCAAAGCTGCAAAATGCCATAGATTCCTTGCTTCACAAGATGATAAAGATGTTAAAGCTTACAATTTACCAAGCTGCCAAGTACGCAACCAAGCTTCCATGAGCTGTCTTTGATCTGCCATCATGAAGAAGATGAAGACCAAAAAAAATTATCCTTTCCTAGTCCGCCATTGTCAATAGCGGATTAGGTTTTACAAAAATTATTTTTCTTAATCCGTCATTTATAATAGCGGATTAGGTTTTAAACTGAAAACCCTAATTTTTTAGATAATATTTTGACGATGTTGAAACAACAGTAACCATGTGATTTTGGGAGAAAAACACCTGGATTATTTATAACATGAACTAATATTAATCAAACCTTATATGAAGTCGAAAATCATGTCAAACATGATTTTTTTACATATAAATGGATACAAACATGTAACTTGAACTTTTATTATCTTCTACTTTTATATATTAATATATTACTATTTAAGATATTAATATTACATATAAATGGATACAAACATGTAACATGTATTTAACTCGCCTAATCTATTTTTATAATTAACCATGTTAAAGTTAACATACCTCAACTTTAAGACCCGTTATCAAGAATACATAAATTTAAATTAAAATTAGCAAATATATCACCATCAAATATCAAGAATCAACTATCTCTCTATCCATAGAGTATATTATTTGTGAGGTTAAACAATAAACAATATATAGTTAGAAACTAATTAAAGAAAGCACATTTTTTAAATTCAATAATCAGATAGACTTAAAAACGTTAGTGATTAATGAAGAATACATAAAACATAAAGAGTCCATAGATATTAAATGAAATATGATCCAATTCATGACATGTACCTCTCTTGAAAACTAAGTTATACTTAAGACATCAAAAACTTAAATACATGATAAAAAATACAATAATTAATGTTGTCGGTTCGGACAATTGTTGATCCTATGACCCGTTGATTTACAACCAGAACACCTACGACCCGTCGTTTCCTCAGCGTAGCTGGCGTCCATCTCGTTGTGCATCCTCCTTGCACGTCGTCTTCCCCTTAAGATAGGTATCTTCGATGGGTCCCCATGAATTCGCCAACCGGCGTACATCCAATCTTGTTTATGAGGCACCAGAAAAATACTGGTGGCTGGATTGTGCATGGTATGCTTCTGTCTAAAATCTTGGATCAACAGTTTTTCTTTGACTTTCGTCTAAGCGGTGGCATACTGCAATTGCATGGCTACACGGGAAACGATAAATTTGCCACTTACCACACGTGTAGGTTCATTCTTGGAATTCTACTGTATACGGACTGTAGCCAGATTCGTCTGATGTTTGTAGGGATGAATCCACCATGTACCTTTGATGACGTGCTAAATAAGGGAACACTCGGTGTTGCTGAGCCCTGATTTCATGATTATGGAAGATTTTCCACATGCGGTGAGGATAGTCCGTTGAAAAATTATACGCGGTTGTGTAGTGTATGGCGTATTGTTCAACTTCTATTTTAAAAGTATATTCAATTAATGCCTTTATTGGGAGCATCCTGGCACCACGTAACATATTGTTCATGCTTTCCGATATGTTCATGGTGAGGTTACCCCATCGTCGATTCCCACTATCATACAGGATTGTCCATTTTTTTTATCTATTTGACGGAGGTACCGCCACGCTTATTTCTTTGTTGCCTTAATCTCATTCATCAGGTGATCATACTTTCTTTTTTGTGTTGTGCTTCCAATCTCCCAACACATCATTTTCAAGCTCACACTCTTAAACTTCGCCATAAAAATGCTTCTTACATGCCTTGGACAAAATCGATGGTAGGCGTGGGATTCCTTCTAGGATTCTAAATTATCCATGGCGTGTTTTATACCCGCATGCCTGTCGGAAATTACACATAACTTTCGCCTTGCGGGGTCTTCAATATTGTCAGCAAATTGTTGAAGACACCACTTCCAGCTCTCGTTTGTTTCCTCATCTACCAATGCGTACGCAATCGGCAAGATCATGTTGTTTGCGTTTTTGGAAACCGCCATCAATATTTTTCCCTTGTAAGTTCCCCTTAGATGGGTGGCATCTATAGAGATCACATGAATGCAAAATCTAAAGGCTTCAATACTTGGACGGAATGCTCAAAATACATACTTGAATACTGAGCAGTCACTTGGACTATAGGGATGATGTAACCACTTTAAAATGGTACGTGGATTTGCTTGTTGTAGTGCCATTATGTAGCTTGGTAATTCATGGAAGTTTTCATCCCAGCTACCGTATATGTTTTCGATGGCTTTTTTCCTGGCAGCCCAAGCCTTGCCGTAAGTGATATCAACATTCAGTTTCTCTTTGATCAAAGACTGAATTTGTTTCACGATATACGAAACATTTGCAAGAACTTGTTGTTGGGTGTGGGCTGCTACAACTTTTGAACTTAGGGCTCGGTTGTTGTTGCAAGAAACAGTGGGGAAACATGTAAGGCCCCGTCGCCGGTGCCCTACAACGGACGTTGAATTTACTCATAAACGCAGTTCTAAATATTAGAGTTAATTAAAAACCTTCGCGGAATAATAAAATAGTCAACCATTTGTTACAATCATCCGTAATTTGTCTTTTTAAACATTACGTAAAATATAGTAATAAAACATCATAACAAAATCCTTAGATGCCAGCTTCGTCCAACCCTGCCATGTGTCCTCCTCAAGCTAACTGCCTCCTTCTACTCACCTGCGTGCATACTAAAAGTTAGCTACGCTGAGTGAGTTCTAGTTAATACAATCAACATACAATACGTTCTTATATTACATACTTGTCCTTATTTACTTTCTTTCATGCATACGTAAGTATATACTTTCATTCTTACTTTCATACTTACTTTCATACTTTCTTTCCTTCATACTTTATATTTTATCTTTCTCTACAAACATACTTATACATTTTAAAGAGACTTTCGCCCTATAACCTCACAGATTATTAGGGTCTACCACCCTTAAAGAGCTTCTCGCTCTATAACCTCACAGATATTATTAGGGTCTGCCACCCTCCTTCACAGATATTATTAGGGCCTGCCACCCTTCTTCACAGATATTATTAGGGTCTGCCACCATTTACCGTCAATTCCTTCGTATCATACTTTCCTTTTCTTTTCATAAATTTTATACTTTCTTTCATACTCATATTCTATAACATACATACTTCATATATACAACATATATATATACAATCATTTCATCTAACTATCTTCTGAGAGTACATGCAATATCCGAAGATCGTTCATGTACCGTCAAGCATTTTTTTATAACATTCACATATATCATAATAGGCATACACTTACCACTTAAGGTAAGTGTATTAACTAATCACATCGAGTATGCACACACCCCCGAAAAAATAACAAGGAATGGGGCTAGAAACTCACCTGGGTCCTGTTGCGTTCGCTGTTAATCGTTATCCCCTTCTTTAATTATGCACGGCTAACTGTTATATATATATATATATATATATATTTGTGAATTAACCGCATAATTAACTAAGTCGGTATTTTAGTTAACTGACAAACTATCAGATTTTGGTCTGTTTCCTTAATTTATACAGATGGGCTAACTAGTTAGTTCAGGCCCACTGTTTATTCTGGCTTCTAGGCTTAGTTGGGCCAGGCCCACATACCAGAATTGGTCACTCCCTGGCCGAGAACTCTGAGGCAGAGAACTCAGCCGAGGACTCAAGGTGAACCGAGAACTCTTATTTGACCGAAAACTCGAGTTACCGAGAACACGCATTGACCGAGAACCAGGGTTGACCGAAAACTCCAGTTTGACCGAAATCTCATGGTTTGACCGAAAACTCCAGTTTGACCGAAATCTCATGGTTTGACTGAAAACTCATGGTTTCCGAGAACTCTTGTTGACCGATATCTCAAGTTGGCCGAGAACTTCGGTCTGGTGCTGGTTCATATTTTTCTATCTTATTTTCTTTTTTAGGCTTAGGTAATTGTTTAACAACCCCTATCTTAATTTTAACCATCATTTCTACTCTCCTTAACCGTTTAACGTCCAATATCCACCCACTATCAAGATTTAACCCGTTTCTAGCATAAAGCTTAAACCTTTTCTTTCTTTCAAAACCCGTTTTAGGTATAAAGCTTAAATCTTTACCAATTTTAAACCCATTTTAGCTAGATCCTTAGCTAATGAATAGATTAAGTCCACCTTTGTCATCAAGTTTGCAACTTTATGATTTGTCTAGACCCGATCTACTCTAGGTTTGAGTTTCATGATTATTTGTTCAGAATAACGTAACCTTTGAGATCAAGAACAGACCTTTATGTGCTTGTTAGGCCACGGTTAGCTTGGTTATGAACTTGGATCGTGTAACTTGCTTGAATATCGAAGATTAATCAAGAGTCCTTGCTCGTTTGATCTTGGATCTCGTTTTCTCTCTTGCGGCCGTAAGTATGAGGGTATATGTGTGTGTGTTATGGTGTGTAGAGAAAATAAGATGGATAATATGGATGGAAATGGAAAGGTTTAGGGTTTAAGGGGGTATTTATACTCCCTTAAGCCCATGGACCAAAGGCCCATCTTTCTTTTTTGGTCCATAGTTAGCTCCATCTAATTAGCCTACTTATCTCTCTATCCTTATTATTTTATTATTTCCTTAATAACTCAAGTAAACTTCTCCGTCATAACAATTCAATATAAAATATTATTATTTGAAATTCGGGATGTTACAAGTCTTCCCTCCTTAAAGAGGTTTTGTCCCCGAAACCTAACTATCATCTAAACAAAGTAGGGTAAAACCTGCGCATCTCTTCCTCGGCTTCTCAGGTAGCATCTGATCCCTTGCGGTGCTTCCATATCACTTTCACTAAGGGTATAACCTTGTGACAAAGTTGTTTTTCCTTGCGATCGACAATCTCTATCAGTTGCTCAATGTAGTTCAACTGTTTATCAACCTCAATGTCCATCAATGGCACGTGAGACGTGTCGTCCGCTAGACATTTTCTCAGATGAGAGACATGAAAGGTTGAATGGATTCCTTCTAACTCATCAGGTAAATCCAGCTTATAAGCTACTTCACCCACACGATCTAACATCTTAAACGGTCCAATGTACCTTGGACTCAACTTTCCTCTCTTTCTGAATCGAATGATCCCTTTCCAAGGCGAGACCTTGAGCATCACATTGTCACCAACGTTAAACTCAATCGGTCGTCGCCGCTTATCAGCATACGACTTCTGTTTGTCCTGAGCAGCCTTCATTCTAGCTTTAATCTGATCGAATTTTAAAGATGCCTCTTGAACAACCTCCAAACTTCCCATCTCTTTCTGACCAATCTCTCCCCAACATACAGGGGTTCTACATCGTCAACCATAAAGCATCTCAAACGGTGGCATACCAATACTTGAATGGTAGCTGTTGTTATAAGAGAACTCTGCCAAATGCAGACGATCATCCCAACTTCCACCATAATCTAAAACACAAGCACATAGCATATCATCTAGGGTTTGGATCGTCCTTTCAGACTGTCCATCTGTTTGAGGATGATACGCCCTACTGATCTTCAATCTCGTTCCCATGGCTTCATGGAACTTCTTCCAGAACCTCGAAGTAAACCGAGTATCCCTATCAGACACGATCGATAACGGTACACCATGCTTCGATACAAACTCTTTTATGAACAAGCTTGCTAACGTTTCTGACGAGATAGCCTCTCGTATAGGCAGAAAGTTAGCACTCTTGGTCAAACGGTCCACAATCACCCATATGGTATCATGATGCTTAGCTGTATGAGGTATCTTAGTTATGAAATCCATGGTGATGTGTTCCCATTTCCATTCAGGTATCTCAAGCGGTTGCATTTTCCCCTAAGGCTTCTGATGTTCGGCTTTGACTTGCAAGCGAGTTAAGCACTTACCGACATAATCCACCTCGTCATTCTTCATTCTAGGCCACCAATAGTCTCTCTTCAAGTCTTGGTACATCTTCGTAGCTCTAGGGTGAATCGAGTATCTGGACTTATGAGCTTCATCTAAGATTCGGCCTCTAAGATCACCATGGCGTGGGATCCACATACGGTCAAACCTAGTCTTAACACCATGCGTGTTTTCCATCAACTCATATGCTGACCGAAAATCCTTTCTTCCTTTACTAACCCTTCGTCTACTAACACCTCTGACTGCACTTTGATGATTTCTTCAAAAAGACTTGAATTCATAATCAGCTGGTATGACTTTACTGTTGCAATGACTTCCTCATTCTTACAACTTAGCGCGTCAGCGACCACATTAGCTTTACCAGGATAGTATTTAATGTCACAGTCGTAATCCTTAATCAAATACAACCATCTCCTCTGTCTCATGTTCAACTCCTTTTGTTCGAAGAAGTATTTTAGGCTCTTATGATCGGTGTAAATGCTACACTTAGTACCATACATATAATGTCTCCATATCTTAAGAGCATGAACTACAGCTGCGCTCTAAATCATGCGTTAGATAAGTACTCTCATAGACTTTCAATTGTCTAGACGCGTAAGCTATCACTTTACCTCGTTGCATCAACACACAACCTAACCCACGATACGAAGCATCAGTACAAACGACCAAATCCTCGTCACCATCGGGTAAAGCAAGGATTGGAGCTTGCGTGAGTCTTTTCTTTAATTCCTCAAATGCTTCTTCTTGGAATTTTTCCCAACTGAATACTACCGACTTTCGGGTCATACCGGTCAACGGTGCGGCTATCTTGGAGAAGCCTTCGATGAATATCCTATAGTAGCCAGCTAACCCTAAAAAGCTTCGTATATCAGTCAGATTCTGTGGAGTCTTTCAGTTCGTTATCGCTTAAATATTAGTGGGGTCCATGGAAATCCCTTCCCGATTTATCAGGTGACCTAGAAATTGCACTTCTCTTAACCAGAACGCGCATTTCAAAAACTTAGCATACAACTTCTCTTCCTTCAGAGTCTCCAATACCTCTCTCAAATGCTCAGCATGATCGGTCTCGTTCTTTGAATAAATCAATATATCTTCAATAAAGACGATAACCGATTTATCCAACATAGGCCGACACACCCTATTCATCATGTCCATAAATGCTGCGGGAGCATTCTTTAGACCGAATGACATTACGAGGAACTCGTAGTGTTCATACCGCGTCCGAAACGTTGTTTTAGGGATGTCTGCCTCTTTCACTTTCAGTTGATGATAGCCTGATCTGAGGTCTATTCGTGAGAACCAACTTGAACTTTGCAGTTGGTCAAATAGATCATCAATACTTGGCAAAGGATATCTATTCTTCATTGTAAGCTTGTTCAACTTGCGATAGTCTATGCACATTCTCATACTCCCATCCTTATTCTCCACGAATAACACTATTGCGCCTCACGGGGAAACACTTGGTCTAATGAAACCTTTGTCGAGGAGTTCTTGCAGTTGGGACATCAGTTCTTTCATCTCGGACGACGCTAGATGGTAAGGTGCTTTCCGATGGGTTGGGCTTCTGGTACTAAATCTATCTGGAATTCTATCTCTCGCTCTGGTGGCAACCCCGGAAGATCTTTTAGGAATACCTCTGGGTAGTCGCGCACGATAGGAACAACTTTCATTTCTTTCGTCTCGGCCGTAGCGTTGACAACATACGCCAGGTAGGCACCGACCCTCGCCTTAACAAACCATCGGCTTTTATCATCCAAATGACATTAAGCCTAGAACTTTCCTTATCACCATAAACCGTCACCGCACTACCATCCAAGGACTTTAACCTTATTATCCTACTCTTACACGCTATCTGAGCCTGACCACCAATCCATTCCCAAAACCACATCGAACCCTCCTAAGGTCATAACGTACAAGGTAACAGGGAACTCATGTCCCTCTAATTCTATCTTACAGTCCTTAACCATTTTCATTATTTTAACCGAGGCGTCACTAGCGGTTTCTACTATAAAAGTTTCAGACACTCGGCAACAGTTCATTTTAGCTAATTTACTAAAGGACGTGGCTACAAAACTTTTGTTCGCACCAGAATCAAATAATACCGAAGCAGATTTTCCGTTTACTAAAAACGTACCTGTCACGACGTCTGGAATCTGTTTGGTTTGCTCCTGAGTCAGCATGTAGGATCTGGTCTTTGGCCTTGACGGTTCAACATCTTTCTTTCCACCACCACCAGCTTCAGTACATTCTCTGGCTGTATGACCCTTCTTCCTGCATTTGTAACATGTGGGTTCGGCGTGGCATTCATGAGCATAATGCCCCATCTTCCCACATTTGTAATAGGAATTTGACCCTAGTCTGCACTCTCTACCATGAGTCTTTCCACACCTATGGCACACATCAGAACCAGTACCCCACTTGCACTCACCACCGTGCATCTTACCACAAGTCTTACATGACTTCTTTTCCCACACCTTCTGTTTCTTATCCTTGGAGTTTCACAACTGATTACCAGGTCGTTTGGCAAGAACAACCCATTTCTTCTCTTTCTTCTCTTCTACCACCACATTGTCCACGACCAGATCATCATAAACCATCTCTGCGAGTTTGACAACAGAGTCAAAAGTAGCCGGTTTACTGGTCTTGACTAACGTGCGGACGTTCTGCGGTATCCCCCTCACATAACACTTGATTTGTTTGGCTTCAGTCTTCACTATGTCAGGCACCAGCCTAGACAGGCGGTTGAATTCAGTAGTGTACTCGCGGTGTGTCATCTTACCTGCTTTCAAATTCAGAAACTTCATCTCAACTCTTTCAACTTCTGCGTCAGCGTAGAACCTCTTCATTACCAACTCCTTCAGATTATCTCACTTCATTGCCTTGATCTCTTCCCGACTCTTTCTCTGCTCAACTGATTCCCACTAATACATTGCCTTATCACCAAATGATTGTGTAGCATAACCCACAGCTTGGTCGGGACGGCACTCGCTAATTCGGATAACCTTGTCCATAGTAGTTATCCATTGGAGAGTAGCGATTGCGTCTCCCAAACCAGTCAGCTTTGGCGGGTCACGTCCCTTGAAGGACTTTTAGTTGCACCCACCTCGGCCTCTTTTCCTGTCATCGTCTTTCATAGACTTAACCCCACTAGAGGCCTCCCATTCTCCTTCTCCATCTCTCCTACCATCACCACCTGCCCCTTCAGCAGTTCTTTCTCGGCTTCCAGCAGACCCTCCAGGAGTCATATTCTTCACAGAAGTGGCTACAGCTTGAACAATAGCTGCTTGAATTGCGGGATTCAGTTGAACCCCTTCGTTGTTGTTCGGGTCTCTTCCAGCTGCGCTTCCTTCATCTCCAGTGTTGGAAGCTGTCTCAACCGAAGGTTGTTGGACGCGACGAGGCCTGCCACAACGTCCAGTGCGACCTCCAGTTCTCATAATTCCCCCAGCTCCCACATTTCCTTCCGTTCTAGCCATTGTATTCTAAAAGGGAAACACAAACGTCATCACTCAAGGAACTATTTAGTACAAGGATAGTAAGGCTAACAGGTAATAACAGTGGCCAGCTGAGATTAGCTGATCACGTTACTTTCCGTGTCCTATACACTTCCCTTTATGAGTCCATTTGTGCTAGGTTCTACTTTCAAACCGTTAATCAATCAGATAATCCATCAATCATATCTCTAACACTGCCATACACTATTCAATCATACCCTTACCTTTACTGAGTTGGTTTGAGTGGCACATGGCATTCTTGAACTGGCATCTTCTTTCTTTTCTTACTTAAATCCCATTCCCTGTTCGAGTCTAAGCATGTAGGATGCTTAAATCTCTCGAACTTTGCTATGATACCAACTTGTAAGGCCCCGTCGCCGGTGCCCTACATCGGACGTTGGATTTACTCATAAACGCAGTTCTAAATATCAGAGTTAACTAAAAACCTTCGCGAATAATAAAATAGTCAACCATTCGTTACAATCATCCATAATTTGTCTTTTTAAACATAACGTAAAATATAGTAATGAAACATCATAACAAAATCCTTAGATGCCAGCTTCGTCCAACCCTGCCATGTGTCTTCCTCAAGATAACTGCCTCATTATACTCACCTGCGTGCATACTAAAAGTCTGAGTGAGTTCTAGTTAATACAATCAACATACAATACGTTCTTATATTACATACTTGTCCTTCTTTACTTTCTTTCATGCATACGTAAGTATATACTTTCATTCTTACTTTCATACTTTCTTTCCTTCATACCTTATATTTTATCTTTCCCTACATACATACTTATACATTTTAAAGAGCCTATCGCCCTATAACCTCACAGATATTATTAGGGTCTACCACCCTTAAAGAGCCTCTCGCTAACCTCACAGATACTCTAGGTTTGAGTTTCATGATTATTTGTTCAGAATAACGTAACCTTTGAGATCAAAAACATACCTTTATGTGCTTGTTAGGTCACAGTTAGCTTGGTTATGAACTTGGATCGTGTAATTTGCTTGATATTGAAGATTAATCAAAAGTCCTTGCTCGTTTGATCTTGGATCTTGTTTTCTCTCTTGCGGCCAGAAGTATGAGGGTATGTGTGTGTGTGTTATGGTGTGTAGAGAGAATAAGATGGATAAGATGGATGAAAATGGAAAGGTTTTGGGTTTAAGGGGTATTTATACTCCCTTAAGCCCATGGACCAAAGGCCCATCTTTCCTTTTTGGTCCATAATTAGCTCCATCTAATTAGCCTACTTATCTCTCTATCCTTATTATTTTATTATTTCCATAATAACTCAAGTAAACTTCTCCATCATAACAATTCAATATAAAATATTATTATTTGAAATTCGGGATGTTACAAAACACGAGTGAGCCGGTGTCCAAGTTGTCATTTTGAAAAATATTGTAATCTTTTAATTTTCTTGCCGTGCATGTCCAAAGACACGGTCGAGAGGTATCGTGCTGGTTGTTTGATTCCTTGATACTTTTACATTTCGCTGTGAAGACTCTGGGTCGTGTTTTTGCCATAATTATCTCTCTATTGTGGTTGATATTCCACATTCTAAGGGCGTAATCAACTTGGCCTTTTGAAGTGAAATACATATTTAAACGTATTTCTGGATCTTTTTCGTCCCAAAACTCCATTTCATCTTCAGCAAAATTATCCATGGGAATATAGTCTTCATCCATTCCTCTACCAGCAACATTAAGTCCGAGAAAATGGGTAAGTCCCTGACTTTGTTGTTGAGGCAAAGGCGGGATTGGTTCGTCGTCATCCGATTCATATTCCGAAATAGATGGTTCACTCTCAAATGTGTCTTCAATTTCTTCAGCAAGAGAGTCTTACAAAAAAAAATATGTATTACCAATTACAACATATTATTGACAATAAAAATAATTAAAAAGGAAGTAACATAACCTTCATCGTAGTCTTTAATGATTGAAGATATACCATGCTCATGTTGTTGCAAGTATGGAACTACTGTCGTCCAATCCACATGAATTTTACAGGTGTAACCAGGGAGGCTAGTTGGTATATTAAATACATATCACTTTCTTGGTGAATATGCGCGGTATATGAACCTCCATTGTATTCATATTAGAGTGTTAACTCTAGACAACAACATTGACGGTCAATTTGAACGCATCAACATATGTTGTCAACTAACTCGGAATAATTGATCTGTTGAGTAACTAAAAATGTAGTGTTACGAGTTTCGGAGCACCCATAACAACCCCTTGTGTGTATGACACTTCACCCCCATAATATAGTTGTACCACAAAGGGATTGAATGACAAAGAAGAAGACTTTTGATGCAAGTGGAAGGATTGTGAAGTAGAAAGTGGAAGGATGCTTGAATGGTCAATGAGGAAGTGGAAGGAGGGTTGAAATAGAAAGTGGAAGGATGGTGGTATTTATAATTGATGGAATATAAAATATTTTATTGAATACCTTAGGGCTTAGACTTAACTTATTTAGGTCACATACCATAATGGTATTTCCCTTACATATATTATTATTATTATTATTATTATTATTATTATTATTAGCTTTTATATAGCTGTTAAACTGTGATCTTATTATTAATATTATTATAATTAGTAGTAGTTTTTATATAACTGTTAAACTTTGATTTTCTTTATTTTGCTTCATTCACATGTACTTAGAGACGAGGGTCTCTCTGGAAGCCACCTCTCTATTCCTTTGGATAGAGGTACGGTGTGCCTACATCCCACCCTCCCCAGACCCTACTTATAGCTTTGATGACGGTGGGATTTTACTGGGCATGATTGATTGATTGATATAAAATGTTTTAATAAAAAAAATTATTATATAAAATATTTTTTATATATACATATATGTTTACATATATGTACATACACAGACGAAAGATGCGGAAACACCCATATAATAGGTCGTTTTTAATGAAATAATTTATTTAATACATATTATTATTATATTTAATAAAATGGTTTAAATGTATAAATTAAAAAAATAAAAAAAATGAGCTAGCAAGGTTTTGAACCCGCGACCTGCCATCCCATAACAAATGATCTTAACCAGCAGGGCTACCAATGATGTGCGATAGATGTTAGGAACAATTAAATATAAACAGAATAAAAGAATCCAGGAAAAAAAAGTATTCCCTAATATTTTCCTAATCCGCTATTGGGAATGATACGGATTAGGGATTTTTTTTCCGGATTCCTTGTATCCTATATATATTTAAACAATCCTAACATATATCGCATGTCGCTAGTAGCTCAGCTGGTTAAGATCAATTGTTATGGGATGGCAGGTTGCGGGTTCAAACCCCTGCCACCCTGTTGTTTTTTTATTTTTTGTTATTTATACATTTAAACCATTTTATTAAATAATAATAATAATATTATTAATAATAATAATAGTATGTATTAAATAAATTATTTCACTAAAAACCGACCTATAATTGGGTGTTCCCGCATCTTTCGTCTGTGTATTAATTTTTAAATATCTTAGTTAGAATTAATTTTTAAAAACTAACGATTGATGTATATTAAATCATTGGTATGTTAACAAGTTGCTGGTTTAATTTGATTATGGACAATGAGGTTGGACAGTGTGCAGTTTTTCATGGATGTTCCCATCAAGTTCTTTGTCCAAAAATAATGACATGCATGAACAATTCACATGCATGAAAAGTTAAGATTCCTGGAAATGTTTTACACACAAAATAAATAAAAATAAAAATAATCACATGCATGAAAAAGTCTCACATTAACGCAAAAAACATTTAACAAAAATAATACAAAAAATAAAATATTACATGTGCTGAATTTAAAGTTACAGTCTACGTAATTATTTAATGTCTATGCGGATGGCAGACCTGACAACCACCCGTGCCACAACCAACTGGTCTTGGATGTCTTCGTGGTTGTACACGTGTATGTTCTGGATCTTGACGTTCATCATCACATGGTGGACTTGAGCCTTCGGGTTGAGTCAGCTATAGGTCCAAGATTATTTGAACCGGAATTAAATGTTAGTAACGCGGTTGTTGTACACTAACACCGGTATATTCGTAACTGTGGACCTGTCCCAGGTTGTTCGTGTACATCGCATGGATCATATTACTAGTAGGAGTGCATTAAATAAAGAGGATACCCAATTGGTTTCTTTGTTGTTGTTAACATTCGACTGGGTACCTTGTTGAATGCTTGATGATCCTTGTCCAACATTTTGAAACGAAGGTCGATAACCGGCTTGCCAATCAAGTGTTGCCCCTCCAAAATTTGAGGGATCTGCCCCATAGTAGGCAGTAGGGCTTCCAAAATTCGAGGGACCCGCCCCATAGTCGGTTGATGCCCTTCCTAAATTCGAGGGACTCGCCCCATAGTTGGCTGTGGGCCATCCAACATTCGACGGACGCTCCCCTCATCATCATCATTAACAGGGTTTACCCGAGGTCTTTTCGACCACGACGCCCCCGAGCACGCAGAGCAAGTTGGGGGAGCGTGTTATCATGTCTCAAATCCGGTTCATTAGTCTGTATATATGAAGGCTAATCAACATGATTAACATATTGAATTAGCTGAGAAGCCATGCCTTGGACCCCTCCAAAATTTTCATAGTAATGTTCAGGACCCATGTTCTGCATTCTGATGGCTTCTTGACTAATGTGGCCTAATCCATCCACCTACAAAACCAAAAATTATTTAAAACCCAAACTCATTACTTATTTATTAAATTTAATTTTACAATAGTAATTATACTAACCAAGTATCTTGTCGTTCCACCATGATCATTGAATCCAGTATCTTCAACACCGGGACATGCCTCGGGTCCTTTATATATAACACAATATGTCGATAGAACCAGTCATTGTAAGCATAGAGTGCCGTAGGCGTGTTGGTCCGTGCACCTTGCACCACATTTGCGTGTATACGGTTCCAATTATCGACATACTCGTCATGAAACGCAGACCGGTTTGTGCTCAACCTCCCTTTCTGTACTGTCTTACGGAGTATCCAAAGCACTTCACGTGATAAAGGATAGGGTCAGGGACATCCTGAAGACATCCAACTGTCTCATCACCCTTTCCACCGGATGATATCCATCAACGTTTCAATAAATTAGAAAACATGATGACCTCCAATTGTTTATGCATGTTAGACACATTTACGGGAGCCTATGCATCACGTCCCGATAAGGCATCCAATCAAACTGTTAAAATAAAAAAATGTTAATTTTTAGTATTGACAATCTATTTAAAAAACCTTTATGGTTAACGAAAAAATACTTCGGCCTCCCATAGATTGTAGTGTTGTCCGGTGGGCCTTCAGCACGGGTGAAGGAGTCCCCTGTTACTAATGGTATGCTCCGCCCACCTTCAAAAGACAATATTAAGTGTTAGAATATCTACCTATATAATAAACAAATGGATTTTCAACAACCATCTCTATTACTTTTAACCATCTCAATATTTATTCACAATCGTTTTCAGTTTTAAAGAACATCATTTTTCGGATTTAAAAGCTCGAAATTTTATACTCTTAAAAAAATAAAAATTTATAAAAGATGATTACCGTTTTCATAATTTATAAACTTTGACCAATGATATATCATTTAAAAATTCACTCTAATCTCCAAATCCATTCCAAATTTAAATCCTATTATTTTAGAATACATAATCTTTAAAAGTCTAAACCAAATACATAATTTGAATATGACACATTTTTTAATATGATATTCATTCCAAATATTAGTGTAACTTTTTACAATTATAACATGAGTAACTTTCCCTAATAATAATAATACTATTATTGACAGTTGCGGGGACAACGATTTTCATATATTCATTTTGTTTACTTTGTACATTAAATTTAGATGCAAGCATTAAGAATTAAGTTTATTCACATTTTTGATTTTATTTTATTCTTTGACCAACCCGTGTATCACACAGGTTCTGACCTAGTTAATAATTATATTAGTATTACAGTGGTACGTAATTACCTTGCTCCATGTGGATGTCTCCAATCTATTTGTTGATCGACAATTGTGGTTCTCAATGTTCGAATCCGAGTCCATGCCCATACTTGTAGCAGTGACATTGGGTAGCCAACTGCCTTTGTTTGTGGTTTGGTTCTCATATAGAGTTCTCTATACAAACACACCAGGGCAACAACACCCAACTCCGTCGCCCACTAACTTCAAATTCAGTCAGATGAGTTAATAAATGTAATGACGCGTACCCGTTATTTGTATATGCTAATATGTTATTAGTAGCCACTATTAGGCAGACATAACGGGCACACTGTATACATTGTGCATCAGTAGATTCAGCGGTTATTGAGTTATCTAACATAAAGTCTACTATAGTATTGAGTTTTAAAAATTGATTTTTTATAATCAAATTGTTGTGCATCAAAACCCAAATAAGTTAGGCACATTTGCCTCCGTTGGTTGTAGTCAAATGAACCCTCGTACCCAATTAACGCCTCGCCCTCAATGGGTAACCCCCATAGAACGTTAACATCCTCCAAGGTGGCAGTCGTCTCGCCAAATGACAGGTGAAATGTGGTCATTTCGGGACGCCACCTTTCAACCAGTGCTTCTATCAACGCTCGGTAAACTCTTCTATAACCATAACGTACGATACCGCCAAATCCAAATAAATCGATATACCTCATAACTCTACCCTTTAGAGTTATGAGCTCGTCCGTAACACGCTCCCAAAATGTACCATCCCCACGTTTAAAATCCATTGTAGACCTCTCCCCCTCTAGTGGATCGAGGAACAAATTTTTGGCTCGGTGTTCGGCTCCTAGGTACAAGAGACTTCCATCCCTTGGACTCAGGTTAAGATACAAGTTTGTATTCATTTTCTTGGTTGAATTTGGGTGTGGGTGGTATTTATATAGAATATAGTAGATTATTATAAATCGTAGTTTAATGTTTTTATTTTTTATTTTGTTGAAGTAAATTATAAGAGTTATTAGTCTAGATTTTAAAGTGTTAGAATGAAACAAACTATAATTAAGCAAACTAGAATTAAACAAACAAGATGATTAAAAACAAATAACAAAACACATAACAACTTTATTAAAAACACATAAAAAAAATACATAACAACTTTATTAAAACATAGATTACTTCCAATGATAATCATCATTTGACCACTCGGAATCCGATTTGTGCTCTTCAGAATACGGGTCACGGTGGTACTCCATTTCAACTTCTTTCCCTTCATTTTCATAAATACTCTTCAACACATCTGGGTCTTCTAACAAATCAGGATTCAACTGGAAAAAGTTAACTCCGGTGAGGGGGGTTGTGGGGGGGGGTGTACTTTTGCTTCAGGCTGAGGAAGCTCACACTTACACTAACTGAAAAGATATGTAGTTACTCAATCAAAAGACATATTTGATCAAGATAATAAATATATAAACATTTACACAATGTAGGATCCACGTATGGCAAATCATACGGTAGAAAGTAGGAGCACGGCATTGGTAACATAACTCCTTGGGTATGACTCTTGTTGGACTGCTAGCATATACAACGTTAAGATCCATTAGAGTTGATGATGAATTACCAAGTAATATACCTACTAGTGTCACTGATTTATATATTACTTTGAAAATACTTTATACTAATAATATATTATTAGTATGTTACCGTGTGAAAATTAGAGTTGTAAAGAAATAACCTAATCCGCTATTGAGAATGGCGGATTAGGAGAAATATTTTTTTTTAAAACAACCTAATCCGCCATTTTCAATTGCGGATTAGGAGAAATATTTTATTTTTTTGAAAAACCTAATCCGCCATTCTCAATAGAGGATTAGGAAAAATACTTTTTTTTGGTTCATCTTCTTCGTCCGTAATAGGGTTTACAGAGCTCACAGGTCACGGGTCTTGTAGGAACAACTAAGGATGGCAGTTTTGAACAATGAAGGAAGCATTAATAATTTGAATTGTGTGGACAACAGCATTGCATGTGAAGGAATCTATCAGCTTTTATCATATTAGTTGCATGTGAAGGTATCTATAAGCCTTTCTGTATGACACATATTATCACTTTGCCATGTGAAGGACAGCAGCATTGCTCTGGAGCTTTGCATGCATTATCACTTTGGAAGAGGTATGGTACATTAAGGTGGTAGCAAACAAAGTTTTAGTTGGGGTTAGTTAGGTTAGTTTGGTTAGTGGGGTTAGTTTGTTCGTTTGGTTTTTTAACTTGTAACATAATGAGGTTAAATAACATATCTCCTAATCCGCTATTCACATCAACGGATTACACCACCAATCATTGTCGCAGGTAATCCTCCATTGTGAAACACAAATCATCATTGCATTATCTCCTAATCCGCTATTGTCAATAGCGGATTAACCAAAATCCTTATTTTACTTTCCCATTAACCTAATTTTTTCATTAATAAACACCATTTCGAAAAAAAAATTCCACGGTGTTATGGTGGCCGATTTGGCCTACACACATTTTCACTAATCAGCTTATTTACTTTGTAAGTTGTGCGGATAAAGTTGTACCTTACCATTTAATATATAAACTGAGCCATTTCCGGCCGGCTATGGCGGTGGCTGGTGGTTTTGTATAGTTCTTAGTTTGCTGCTTAAATCTTCATTGATTAATGGTTGTGGTTTTTCTGTTGGTTGTTCACGGGTGTGATTTTCGGCCGCCTCTAACGATGGTCTAGACTATGATTATGCTCCTACGTTTGGCATGGCAACGTATGAAGCAGCCATTAATTTGATTTACATTTTGGAAGTGGGATTTACTCATGTGGTTTTTAGATGGTTGCAAATGCAAAACCATAAAAAATGAACATATGAACAAAAGTGACATGATTTTGGTTTACATGCCAATGTGCATGTATATGTGGTAGTGATATAGTTTATTAACTGATTGGAGGCTGTGAAGTGAATAAGAAAATGTATATTGTTAGCAACCACCCATGTGTAGGTTTTGCATATAGAGTACTACAGTACCACAATTCATAACACTCTATAATTAGTTACAGTGTGTTTGACTGTAACTGAAAATTGTAAGATAGAAGGCTTATTCAATCATGATTAATTTGCTTAAACTTTGGCATTATTAGATGCCAGGTAGGATTATGGCAATGGGGAATAGGACGTTTCAATCGACCAAGCATAATCATTTGTGGTGTAACAATTAAGGTTTAAAACCATTTAGTTTAGCTTAATTTTCAAATGTATAATTTTTCTTGGTCTAACTAATTACTAATTAGTGTTAAATGTGCAGCCCGGTCATTTTGAAGGTCATACATCTGACTTAGTATGTGCTTTCCAGGTACTTTTTATATATGTTTTATAATTTTCAGAAATTAGAGTTATATTGTTTTTTTTTTAAATCTACTTATGTTCAGCAACAAGCTTATGGAGAATATGTAAGCAGTTCTATAAATGATGATCAAAGTATAAATGTTCATATCTATTATGTCATATTATTGATTTTTCTATTAACTTTGATGTTTTCTTTTTCAATTTGGAAATGAATTATTTGTTCATTTTGGGTTGGGTTGGGTTGGATTGGGCTGCAGTATTTTATAACCTGTTGTTAGAACTTGATGAATACATTACAGCTCTGTTTGAATTTAGATTGAGGCTTCATGATTTTGTATTAATAACAATAACAAGACTTGTAATATAGAAAGAAAGAGTAGAAAAGAGAATAACAACAGAAATATTATTAACAATCTGATCGTTTACAACTGAAATTGATAATCGGTATTTATAGTGATGAAGAGACGCCAAGGAAAACGTCGCGACTGTTGTTGAAGTGCCGTTTGTTTCCCTGGTTGCATTCACCCTAAAACTGTTTACATATTTACAACAGTTATTAGTTGGGTCTGTTATTAACTAAAGTTCCTAAGCCCATCTATATACAACTAATTAAATACAAATGGTCTTTAAAACAAATAAACTAAAAACTAATTTAAGAGGCCCAAGCCTTTAATGGATTAAATGAGTTAACATTCACCCCCTTAATCCATAAAGGGTTGATATATACGTCTTCGTTTATTCCGAAGCAGGTTCCTCCTCCACGAGGAAGAAGTCATCAATATCTTCAAGGTCCTCCAATGCATCCAACTTGTATTCTTCACCTTTGTCATTATCTAGCAGAAATGCATCTTTAACCGCATCTTTCATTTGATTATCTTGTACTCTTGTTTCTCCATTGGCATCTTCACAAGCTTTACCATCTTCATTAGTAATTTCTTCTAGCATCAGAGCATTATTTCCCTCTTTCACATTTGTACTTGTTTCTCCTTCTTCATTCTTTGCCAAACCGTATCTCCAAGCCATCAATTCCAAGTAACCCGTATAGATCATCATTAGATTTGCGGCATAACTTTGTTGCAAACCCAATTTTGACACTATATCCAACCATTTTCCATCTTTGGTTGCATTCTTATATCCACCCACCTCTTCGACATATAGGTATAAGTCGAATAAATCAATTTCTTGCCCATTTGGAAGTTTAGGTGGATATTCCTTATTGGTTTAATTGAAATGATCCTCATAGAACCACTTTACAAATTTACCGAATTCTTTACGTAATGATTCTTTACATAACATTACATAGTTTGGAATGTAAAGCGAATCTAAAAAATTTACCCAACCTTTATTGGATTGTTTATTTGGTTTTCCTTGATCCACATCAGAATCATCAACCAAAGTGACCATATTATCCTTGGCATCATGATCAAACTATCCTTCAATTTCGGCTTCCAATTTTCCCTTTTCTAATTCAAGTATAGTTTGATCATCTAAGGCATCAACATAATTTGGGACATAATTATTTTCAGAATTAACATTATTACTAGGTTCCCCCAATGTGTCAAACATACCGTTTATGTAACATTTATCCCCTTCAAATGTTACTTCGAATCCTGATCATTTAATTGAGACAAACTCAAAACATTCCTTTTAAAAGTTGGTACAAACCTAAAACTTGGAATCAATTTCGGGTTTTCATTCATAGAAATTTCTATTTCACCGATCCCACGGGAATATAGAATTCTATTATCTTTGCCCTTTGTTTCAATTGAAACAACTTTTCAAGTTTTTAAACATTGACTCATCTCCGGTCATAAGCTTTTTGAACAAAGGATCAACAACCCATATTTTGTTCCAATTTCCAAACTTGGTTCCCTTAACCAAGTAATTTTTGGGATAGTTGTTATCAAACGAAAATAATTGAGGAGACTTACTCGTACAATTGGCTGCCACATGACCGCGAATACGGCACCGATAACATTTAACCCATTTCATATTCTGTTTAGAACTTGAATTACCCTTACAACCTTATCAATACCTTTTGCTTTCGAGATTGATTTCCAGGTTGCCAAGGATTTCGCGGTTCCAGAATTATGGGTTTGTTTTCTCCATGTGCCTTCTCTTGGACATGATTCGATATACATGTCTGCCAAGCCCCTCGTGATTATCTTATTCCCAAAACCAGGGTTTGAATCACCGCCAGAACATTGTTGTTCGAGGCTTTTGGCAGGAGTTTGAATCCTTCCAGTGGCGTTACAATTATATAGTGAATCGCCTCTACCCTTCACTCTGATTCCAATGTTAGAATATCGCATCCCAGGGTTCGATCTTCTCTGTTTGAATTTAGATTAAGGCTTCATGATTTTGTATTAATAACAATAACAAGACTTGTAATATAGAAAGAAAGAGTAGAAAAGAGAATAACAACATAAATATTATTAACAATCTGATCGTTTACAACTGAAATTGATAATCGGTATTTATAGTGATGAAGAGGCGCCAAGGAAAACGTCGCGACTGTTGTTGAAGTGTCGTTTATTTCCCTGGTTGCATTCACCCTAAAACCGTTTACATATTTACAACAATCATTAGTTGGGCCTGTTATTAACTAAAATACCTAAGCCCATCTATATACAACTAATTAAATACAAATGGTCTTTAAAACAAATAAACTAAAAACTAATTTAAGAGACCCAAGCCTTTAATGGATTAAATGAGTTAACAAGCGATTTTAATATCTTATAATGACCAATCCATTCAAGAAATCGTGATAGAGGGAGATGATGGTGGTGGCCAGTGGCGAAGCTTGGGCTTAACCACAGGGGTGACCGAAGTCACGGACTCAAAAAGTTTCGGGTCGACGATTCGGTTCGTGTCGGTGATTCGGGTCTGGTCGGATCGGATCAAACAATATGACATTTATATATCTAATTTTTCTTCATTTATTCAAACAATTGTTCTTACAATAAAAAAACATAATAATTTTTTAACCAACAAAGACCTAAAATATTCATGATGATGCGAGAGGAAGGGTGAGTAGGGATAAGCAAATTCAGTATTGATACCGGTACCGGTACCGAAATCGGTACAGATTTGGTACTGTCGGTACCGAATAGATACCAAGGTTTTGAGTTTTGGTACCGGTATATCTCAAATTTTACCTTCAATACCGGTATCGAACCGAATATTTGGTATCGGTACCGACACCGTACCGATCTCATCCCTAAGGGTGAATACCTAGAAGAAGAATTGTAAAGACCTATAATATTTAAAAAAAACAAATCATTTACCATTCGACTACTATTTTGTAACTTTTCTTTATAAATATTGCGAGGTTTTAGAAAAAAAACAAACGATGGGGTATTATATTTGGGAAAAAAATCAGTAGTGACCGGTAGCATTTTGGAAAAATACATCGGGGGTGACCGCGCTTAATACCTATAAAAATTTTCGAGAAAAATCACGAAATTTAACCTGTTAACGGAGAAAACGGCAGTGACCGGGGCCACCCCTGGTCCCCACATAGCTTCGCCCTTGGTGGTGGCGGATGATGTGTGGCGTCGGCTCTCAGGGGGTGAGAAGAAGATGAAGGTGCCCGAGGTTAAGATGGATCTTCAACAGTTGGAAGAGATTAGATTGGAAACCGTCATGAGTTCGTGTGATGAGGTTTGGGAGGCTTTTATTTTGATCATTTTATACTTAAATAAAAGTCTGAGTATTGTAAGACTTTTGTGTGGTATTCTTGATCTATTTAGTTTAATAAAGTTCAGGTTATGGTGCTTAGACTCATGTTTTGATGTGGTTGGTTAGTTTTTTTAATTGAATTTCAGATATTTCCGAAAACGTTTACGGTTTCTTCCTTTGTCACCTACCCAGCGCAACGCGCGGGTACCATATACTAGTTATTATAAAAACATGAACTATAAAGTGTATGGGCGTATGGCATAAGTGAAGGTGTAATTATTAATTATATAATGTACAAATTATAACTGCCGTGTGTGTGCTTCTGAGATCGAAACAATGGAACAAGCGTCTTTAGACTGCTTTTGGGCTAAAGCGGTTTGGTGAGGTTCGGACTTGACAGACCTGATTTCTTTTGAACATATCTTAGACGTCGCAGAGGACCCACATCAAATCATGGGTAGGCGTTTAATGATAGCAGTTATCTATTCCTCGTTGTGGTTTATTTGGAATGGAAGCATAGGAATGAAAGTGTCTTCTTTTCTCCCTCTTACTCCATCGAGTTCACTGTCGAAGAAATTAAAAGGTGTTTGTTCGGTTGGATACCAAACTTAAGGAAATGGGCTGGTCATTATGGGTAAACTCGTTTTGACCCGTTACTCGTGCTGTCTATTTTTGGTACACAAACAAACACATAAAACATGGTGTTTCATTTAGCACTGGTAAACACTAGGCCACATAAAATGGAGATACTAATGGTTGTTTTAAAACCTAGCTTGAATAATAAGTTAGTAAAATGACCAAATTAATACTTAATAAAACAGGCAGATGATATCAGTATTGATACAAGAGTTGGACATCAATATTAAAAGATTCATAACATCTAACAAATATTCATAGAATACAGTTCATCCGTGCTATGGATCAAGTTGACCCATTCACAAACGGGTGGTCCAGTAGTTCTGCAGTAGTAGGCCGACTATCTGGGTTAACTTGTAAGCATTTAAGTATGAAATCACGGGCCTCAGCTGACAGCGTATTAGGAATATCAGGAAGTTCACCCTTGATAATCTTAAACAGTGCTGCGGACTGTTAAATCAAACCATGGTTAGTTGTTACACCTTACAACAATATGCGGCTGCTTCATACAACAATGATTCATACAAACATGCGGTTAACTTATTTTCAGTGCATACAATCTCTAAAATCGATTTATTAAAAAAATATTAGATACTACAGTAAATTTTATTCATACCATTTCCATGTTGTAGTATGGAATTTTACGTGATAGCATCTCTAAGACAGTGCAACCGAGGCTCCATATATCAGCTGCAAGTCCAAAACCGTTGTCTGATCTATTTTTAACAACCTGAGGATACATTCAAGTCACTCAATACTTTTTTTCTAATTATAAGAATCATTCAAAAGTTTTATTATTGTTCCATTGTTGTAAACTTTTTTATAAATGCTGAAATCTTTAATGTTAAGCGACTTAAATGGAGTGTATATGAAACTAGGTTACTATTTAGTAATTATCTTTGCGAAGCTGACATAAATGGAACAATTCTGAAGTTTGGTTATTATTTAAGTATATATATATCTTTAACAACTTTTAACATTTATAATATAATCTTCACTATTAACTCTTGCTTCAAGTTAAAGTTGAAAAAAACAAATAAATAAAATTACTAAGTACTGTAGTAAACAAGATATATATATTTTTAACAAATTTTAACATTTATAAAAAAGAAATCACCGTAATGGAGCGATAATTAAACTTTTGGGTGGTTTATATAGTTAGAAAAAATATATATGAATTACTTTAGCTGAACTATGAACACCAAAGAAACTTGGTTAGTATTAGCGGATATATTCCCAGAATAAAAAAAAAGAGTAAAATTAACCTCTGGTGCCATAAAATATGCAGCCCTTTTGCAAGAATTGAGGTCATTCAATGTGAGTGCCTGTTGAGATATGGTTAAAAAAAATGATAATGAATTAACAAAACATCGTGTTACTTTTCGTTACCTTTGCCAATCCAAAATCTGCAAGCTTTACAGATCCACTTGCATCAATCAATATATTAGAACATTTGATATCCCTAACGAACGTGTAATAAAACTCATATTAATAAAAATTTTATAGAACCTCAGTTAGTACCAAAATGAAAGAGGGTAGTTTACCTGTGAACCACATTTCGTTCGTGCAAGTACTTCAAACCACTCAAAATCTGCTTGGTGTAAGCCGAGACTTGCGGGTCCTGCAGCTCATACTCTTGGTACAGCTTTGCCAGTGAACAAGCTCAAGAAAGATATATAGCGTGTCACCATCCTATATCATTTTTATTTTGTTATCTAAATATGGTTTATGGGTTAATAGTAGCAATGGTTAACCTTCACTTTACAACAGAGTTTATAAACAACATACTATTATGTCACATTGGTAGGCCTGTAAACGAACCAAAAGAAAAAGGGCATGTTCGTGTTAGTCAATTTAACTTTAAACGAACACGAACACATATTTTGTGTTCGTGTTCGTTTATTTAAAAAATGAACATGTTCGTGTTTGTTTATATTCGTTTACTTAAAATTTAAACGAACATAAATGAACAAAGATAAACAAACATAAATGAACATATATAAACAAATGTAAATGAACACAAACAAACATGAACAAACATATATAAACACAAATGAACAAAACCATTAAGTAGATAACTCTTCCAGTTAATGTTTAATTATTTGCTATTAATATGTAAACGAACATAAATAAACAGACATAAATGAACATAAATAAACATACATAAATGAACAAACGAAACATGTGTTCATGTTCGTTCGTTTAGTTAAATGAACACAATTTTTTTGTTCATGCACGTTCGTTTATTAAATAAAAGAACACAAACAAACTTCCCGCAAACAGTTCACCGAACGTTCGGTTTGTTTACAGGCCTACACATCGGAATCAAAACAGCTTAACTGTATCTAGAAAAGGCGCACAACGATATTTATAAAAAGATGATCAAATTTCAACTCATTGTTACTTTATCATCAAATCTAAAGCCTCAAGTCGTATATAATTTTGTAAGAAAGAAGTTGAGAGGAAATGCATACTTTATCTGTTCCAAGATATTGAACTATGTTCTCATGTTGGAAGTGACTTAATAAAGATATTTCCTGAAAAATTACAAGGAAGACAAAAATAAAAAGCTAAATATGAAGAAACTCAGGAGGATATGATTGATATTAAACCTATAGCATATACACGAAGAAACGATAAAAAGTTATTGATAATATCACCTGTTGAAGTTGAAGAATGTTCTGCTTTCGGTGGCTACCTTGATCAAGCATAGAAACCTCCTTCACAGCAAAAGAGAACCCAAGTCTGCAAACAACATAAAAACATTATATCAGAGGATGAGATGCAACTATTAACTAGCATAACATATTCATATTACAATAAATAAATAAATAAACATTATTATTATGAAGTAGGTATGATTTGAAGATGAATAATCTACTCTACATGCATGGATGTTGTATAGGTGACAATGAAACATGACTTACTGATTAATGTTATTATAGCTATATGCTTGGTAAACAGGACCTGAGGAAGCAGTCCCAACCCTTGTGCCAGTTTGTAAAACTAATTCCATGATCAGTTGTTGAAGAAGACATCATCATCTGGTTTACAGGTACCATGCATTTTCACCTTCAATGGTGGGTACTTGATAGTCATCATGATGTGATGAGAGGAAAATTCTTAATTGACTACCCACATCATACGCAACCAACTACAAGTCGTCGTTGCACAATATAATAATATCTTTTTTGACTTCATATTTTTGTGGGTGGATGGAAATGGAAGAAAGTGTAAAAATAACAGAAAAAAGTCAAAAAGTTATTATTTAACTAAATACGATGAATCCAATCTATTAACTTTTTTAACCATTAACATCACTAAATGTTAAGCTATGTGACAATTGAACCATTGACCTATTTTATACCCAAACCAAGTTACCACCCAACCTATATATGAACTAATCCCTATAATTTAAGACATAGTTTAGTGTGTACATGTTACGGAAAATTACCATATTATCCATTTTATACGTCTTAAATATGCCGTCGGATTCGCCGTTAAAATGGCCAAATGGTGATTGATCATTGATTGATAAAAAGTTCGCAAATAAGTTAGGAATCTAACTTATTGAGATAGACATTTTGGGAACCTTGTTGAGCCATGGACTTTTCTTTAACTACAAGTGTAAGAATGGATATTTTGGGGATTTCCACTTCATGTTATATACACTCCATCGAATTCACCAAAGACTTCATATTTATGGACTCAATTCATTTTCTATATTTACAAACCACTTATTCCTCATATGAGTGTGTTTGAAAATGAAAGAATAAAAAAGTATATATAATTGAAGCAATATCCCCCAACTTATTTAGGATTTTCACAACAAAAAACACTCCATTCTAACATAGTCCTAGAAAACAAAGATCATCTAATGTGCATATGTTATATTACTAGTCGCTGTAAATATAGTCGGCCATCTTCCAAACTTGGAGTGTAGAATCAAGAGAAACACTAGCAATCATCCCATCTTCAGTCGGATTCCATGAGATATCAGCAACTGCATCAGTATGTCCCGCATGGATATGCAGCAACTCCGGTGGGCCACCTCCTAACTCCTCTTCTGATTCTTCCCTCCCAATCCTGCGTTTTTTTTTTAATTTAAGTACAATAATAATATTCACTATTCCTTGGTCCAAACACGCCAAATTAATCATAGGATCAAGATTTTCAAGAGCTTACCCATGAGTATCCCATATCATGACTCTCCCATCACAACAACAAGAAGCTAAAATGTTTTCGCTATGTGGGCTCCACTCAACCTTTACCAGCAAACCACTGCAATGACATATCAGAGGCAACCGATTAGATTAAAAAAAAAAGCATACATTTCAAATAATATCGGCCAAGAAATCCTACTTGTGATTATCAAAGGTATGGAGAGGACGGACAAGTTTTCTCAGATCAAAAAACTTCACAGTGTGGTCATCGGACCCCGTTGCCACCAGCCACTCTTTAAAAGGATTGAACGACAAAAAATTGACCTACCATAACCATAATAAATAAAAAATATCACACACACACACACAATCTTAGACATTATTAAGGAAGCTAAATCAAAGAAAACCATTCACAACCTATATTGTCACCTTTAACTTACAGGCTATAATTATGGTACACAAAGCACACAATATATCTATCAGTTTTCAAATGAATCAGTTCACCAAATCACATAATAATGGGATATTATGTGATAGATTAATACAGAAATAAAGAAAATTTGAAATTTTCTACGTACCGCACTATGGTGTGCTATAACACTTTGGGCGGGACTGGTGAAGCATAGAGAGCGTAAATCATATATGCGCAAATATCGGTCCACACCACATGAACCGAACAGGTAGCAATGGTTCAAATGCCATGCTACATCTTCTATGATACCTTGATGAGCCTATTAACCATAAAAAATAATCATAAGATACACGCCTCTTTTCCTTGGAATACAAATTAGGAGTTAGGAGTGGAAATTCCCGTCATGAAACAAAAACACAGCACAAACAAAATATAAAGTAAACAAGTTTTGGTTGGGTCATAAACTCATAAGCGGCATTTTCTATTCAAAGTGACAGAAAAGGGGGAGATCATAAATCAAGAAGAAAGTGCAGACTCCACAACTTTTTATCTTTCTTGATAATCAACTTCACACAAGACTTTAGCATTCACCTAAGCTAGTCATGGACCAAACAACCTCCAATGGATTATATTAAGTATCCAGCGGGTCAGATCATCTCGGGCAGCAGGTCAGATCAACCTGGGCTTAAATGATATGGAGTCAAAGTCAAGGGCTAAATTCATGAAAGTCAAAGTCAAGATCTAAACTCTTGGAATCTTGGGAAGTCAAAGTCAAAGGCGAGTTTAGTGGAGAAATTAATGAACGAACTAAACTAGTGGAACAGTTATTTATCTTTGTTATTTATGCCATAGATCTTTAAGGTTTGAGTCATTCATGTTTTTGGATTATTAGTGACTTAGTGTTTTCTTTGTAATTGCCAATCGGAGACCAGCCCCTTCTGAATCAGGCCAACTATCCTTCCTGTTTTCAGTATTTATCAGATCACAACTAATAATCTAGAAATGTTCTTAGTTTACTAACACAAGTGTAATTCCAAACGGTCACAAGAATATCTCCATTCTTTATTAATCACTTACAGAACCTAGAAATCCTACTGATGCAGTTATGGAAGCGATCAATGGCTCAAGAAACTCATGATTAATTAATCAAAAAACGATAAATTGGACCAAAGTTCCAAGAACAATGTTCTTTTTCAATAAACTTGAACAAAAACTACTAAACAATAAACCCTATATCCTATTATATAGCTAGGAGCCATAAGTCAAATAGGAAACTAAATATGATAAAATACGAAATTAAACTCAAATAAAAATAAAAGACATAATATTGATTTTCCTGCATCACCTACACCACAAGCAAGTTGGATTCTTGAAAAATTAGCAAAAAACTAAAGCAAAAGAAATAGTTCAACCTCATCCAAAGATCATCGGGAAAACCCGATTACCCGTTTTAATAAGTTAAGTAGCTAACCAATATCTATATGTGTTACGTAAAACAATATGGATTGAACCGAGATTCTAATAATATACTAATGAAATGTACCTCGAATGTTAGCAAAGCATCTATTCTAGATTTATTTAGTGGGGCCTGATCAATGTCCCACAAGCAGATTTTGGCATCACTCGATCCGCTTAATAAAAAACCTCGATTTATTGTGCTCCATGATAACCCATAACCTTCATGGTCGTGGTGGCCTGTTAACCTCAGATCAGGTTTGCTTGTGCCACCAATAGGAGGTCTAGCTGGATGGTTCTTCAAATCAAATATATGCACTTCTGAACTTTCTGTTTTAGTAGCAATAACAGAGGGATCCTGAGGCATAGTGCGTGCTCTAAGAACCTCTCCATCATGGGGTATGTGCCGTAAAACTTCTATCTGCAAAAGAAACTCATTCAAATTAATTAAGTTCCAAATTCCAGTTCATTAGATGATGTTTTCAGAATTCAAGAAAAGGGTTTGATATAATGTTAGCAACATGATTTATTTAAAATGAGGATAGATAAATGATACATATTATAACTTTAATAATGAAAATTAATACTAGTATCTTCTCACGATAACAAATTAGTCTTACTTCTCTATCCCTTTAATCATCATGGTATCATATCTATTAAAAAGAACAATCAAATCATACACCAAAAGCCCCTTGGTCTACTGGTATCAAGGTGTGTAAAATGGTGTCCATGAGGTTGAGGGTTCGAGTCCCCTGGTGGACCACTAGAGGGTGTCTGTGACAGCCGTTCAAAAAAAAAACTATCATATCTTACAACAGAATACTAACAGACATTTGCAGCTGATTTAAGGTACAATAGGATACTAATTGATTAAAATTAAGCTTCTTAAAGAAAAGTAAATAAAAGAATCTGTGAACTTAAACATGTAAACAATTTCAAGATCTTTGCAGAATGACTAAATCATTCATCCTCTTCTCAGAAAAATCAACAAATGCACAAATTGAAACTGCAAACATAGATGAAAGCTCCAAGGTTAAATATAAATAGCATACCCAAACAAGATCAACTTATAGTAAGAAATATCAAACCTTGCAACCAACGCCATACCCTTCATCATATGCACACTCATCACATAGAGGAAGTCTTACTTCCGCAATAGTTAGGTAATTAGGTTCATCGTTTGGAGTGGAGGTTCCCAAGATAATCTTTTGAACTGTATAGCGCCCGTCTAACGTTTGTACCCGGTAAGGGAGCCACTCGACTGTTAGAGAACACTCTGTCGCATGCGTAATGACCAAATCCTAAAAAAAAGGGGATGAACTCTCCCAAGAATTGTATCCACCAATGATCAACCTCTCAAATCTGTCTAACAACACTTCTAGATCTAAAGCAGCCATTGTTTCTTTACCATTGAAAATTGAGAAAAAAGGGGGGGGGGGCTCTCTGGGAAATAATTGAAATAGGAAAGACCGGATTTCGGCAAAGAAACAAAGAAAGAATGTCTCTATAAGCAAACCCTAGGGATTTTATATACATAGATTGTTGAGAATATTGGACTTCGAAAGTGATGATGGCCGATTAAAAGAATCCTTGTTACTAAGCCGATCACTTTTTGGGCCGAAGAGAGTGTCATTATGTCATCAAACTAAAATAAATGAACCTTTCCATGTACATATCTACCAACTCACACTTGTTAATCTCAAGGTGGATATTTTCCTTACTCGTCAAAGAGGACTTTGGCAGATATAGTGAGTGCATTCGTTGCAAATGAAAAGATCAAACTTATTAACCAGATTAAGTAAAATACATTCATAATCAAAGAACTTAGAAAACTCATCACAGCAGTACCAGTACCCCTGCTTACTGTTATAAGATAGTTGGGACTTTTACATAGATTTCAGCTTATATCATAGCCTTCATCATTTACTTGTACATCAACTAGACAACTACATCTTTAAACATCAATAATAACGCCTTAAAAATGATGATACTAGTTTGATGATCACTAATCATTATTGGGTAATAACCTGACCAGTCTCTAACATACTTGCCCTCAAATGCAAAAAAACCCTACTGCTAATCAAGAGATTTGCAACTCAACTCACAACCATAATCTTTATTAAGTTAAAAAATGGACTTAAATTTATATTCTTTTATTATTCTTAACCAATGACCAATAACCTCTTAATCTTCCTTTTCGTTTCTAATCTCTACATGGACAAAACACCAACCCTCAAACACTGAATTTAGTAAGTAATTTATTTAAAATCAGGTGTTCAAAGTCAAAACCTTAATGATGAACCTTAAGAAGTGATAAAAGAAGAAAATCTTATAAAAATGTCCTGAGGTTACTAAGCTGCAACTAGCAATAATCAATCTTAAAGAGTTTTCCTTGTGTTTGTCTACTTTAATGGTTCCATTACCTTTGAATCGATCAGAGGTAGAGTGTGTTTTGTTAGACCTCCTAATGGTTTAGTTTCAGAAACATGTTGAGATGTTAGATTGCGAAACAACCCCTAAGTTGAAATACAATGTTAGATGAGAAACAAGTCAGAATAACAACTACCTCTTTCCAAGGTGCAATTGGAAGGAAGGTTGCAAACAAAAACATAAACATTCATTCGACTCCTAGCAATCGACCAGCCTTTGTGTACAAAGGTGTCTCTTTAAGGTCAATTATGATAGATTACTATTATTATTATTATTATTATTATTATTATTATGTGTGCATTGATTGATTCATCTAACTAACTGTGTATGATATCATTTTGGGCATTTTCCAGTAACTGTGTGTCAATTATCTATCAGTAACAAACCAAATTACTACCAGTATGGTGAAACAGAAAGAAAGAAAGATGTGTAGTAGTTCTCCTAATTATCACAAACTGAAATTGTAAAAAGAGATTGAAATGCATAAAATAGGAGGGTTACCAACCGTTGGTTGAAATGAACAAGGGATGCAGACGATGAAGAAAGAATACACTACTCTCTCGATGACCACGCTATCTATACTAAAGGTTTTCTTTTTTTTTTTTCTTTTTTTCTTAAAAAAAAACTTTGTAAAATGGAAAATTGAAAACAAATAACATTTCCCTTTGTGTATTGGCCGATAATCTTATCTTTAAAGATCACTATCAATGATCCAACCGTTCGACTATTTCTCTATCAGTGGACCTTCGTTAGAAACACTTATCGCGTTAAGTGTTGTTTTTGAATTTCAAACCGATGTTTTAAGACTTTTGATCGGAAGAAAGATATAATTCGACTAATGTAAAACTTATCTTGAAGTGATGATTCAGATGGCGATCCAAGTTCGTGTGAGAGCAAGTTCCTCCTCCTCCGTCCATGCTAAGTACTTACGTGGCGCCGTCGGCTCCCCTGGTTGCTTCTTTTTGTGTTTAAGGCCCACCTTTCGGGTTGAACTGGAGGCCCGTGCCAATTGAGTCTCTGGCACCGTCATCGACTCCGGCTCCGGTTGGCTAGATCCGAACCCTGGCATGGGGTTTTGGAGATTGAGGAAGTTGGCGTACATGTTTAAGTTCGGGTCGGGAAAAGGAAATGGATAGTTTAGGTTCGGTTGGTTTATGGTGTTCGGGAAGTTGGTTTGTTGGTTTTGCGTAGTAGGGTGTTGGCAGAAACTGAGCCATGGAAAGTTTGGGCTTGGTTGGTTCGGTTGGTTTTGCGGAGCATGATATTTCCCAAAAGGGGGAATGGATCGTTCGTGTTGTTTATAGGATTCATTTTTGAAGGTTTTTCTAGAAGAGATGTATTCATACTTGCTATGACGGTGCTTCACCAACCAGTAAAACTGAAGCACCCAGTCATTTTTCCTTGGTCATTCATGAAGTGGGGATGGACATAGTCGGGATTCTACCAAAAGCACCCGGAGGAAAAGTATTCATGTTTGCTATGACATATTATATCTCTAAATGGATCGAAGCTGAAGCATTTTTACAAGTTAGAGAAAAGGAAGTTATGTCATTCATAAAGCGCAATATCCTTAGAAGGTTCGGGATCCCAGCGAAAAGAAATGCATTAATTGGAGCTGTAGAGTTGCTCAAGTGTAAGGAACCACCATAGAGTGTTGGATCATGATTATCTTTTGACGATTTTTGACACCTCAAAGCATACCCTCTTTCCTCAACTTTTTTCATAAATTTCATTGCAGTGAGATCTTCATTCTTGAAGAAATTGTGTTCTTTCAGCATGAGCAAAAACATTGAATAAGAACCCGGTAGAGCATTCTTAACAGTGTTGATCTTATCAGCTTTACTAGGTTCCATCTTCAGTTTATTCATCTAAGCGATTAGATGATTAAACCTTGTCAGCATCTCCACAACAGTTTCTCCCTTTAATAAGTTAAAATTTCTGAACTGGAACTTCCGCATAACTTTCTTACTCTCCTTAGTATTTCCATACTTCTCATTTTAATGTGTTGAAACAATGAAGCACATATTTTAATACTTCCAACTTGATGGAAAATATTGTCGGGTAAAGCCATAGTTAAAGTGGAATATGCCTTTGTTTCAATCTTCAAAGCTTTCTTTTCTTTTTGAGAATACTGAGTAAAAACCTTTGGGGTAAAACCAGTTGTTTCACTATCAACCATAGGTACCGTATAAACATCGTCAAGACATCTCGAACAATCAGGGTGAACGGACCCTCTATGTGCTCGGAATCTTGGTTCCCATTTTGTAAAGTCACTAAACTTCATTAATAGGGAACATTTTGAATGCGACCCTATGCAAGCATCGAGATGTAACATCTGTTGCATCAACACGATTTGATATGCCAGTGCGTAATAACCGGCCATCTCAAAGTATAGGTTAAAATGAAAGTTTAAGGTGAAAAATGTTTAAACTTGATACTTAAAGGTTCAATGTGTAAATATATGTAACGAATGGATGTTAATGGTTAATAGATGAATAGTATCACAAATGAGGTATTTTTTTAATGAATGTGATAACGAATGAAGTGACGAATGACCCTCAGTATTCATGAATGATGATGACGAATAACTATCACGAATGAAGATTCAATGATGACGAATCAACACCCAATAGGTAAACAAATAGCTTAACGAATGGATGACGAATGTGGTAAGGGATGGCATAATGTTTTAATAGCGAATGATCTTGGCACGAATGGGTTTCTGTGACGAATGAGGTGATGAATGAGTAATGAAGAATGTGTTTTGATAACGAATAGTTGGTAATGAATCAGCTACATTAACGAATGGGGTTGTTATTCATTTGTAACAACCTTGACACGTGGCACGAATCAGTTAAGACTTGATAGTGAATGGTTATTATCAACTTAACGAATGACGATTATGTCATAGCGAATGAGTCTATGAATCTTCAAATCTTCAACAATGGATTTTCCATATATGAGTTTTTCAGATCCAAACAATGATCCAGACGATCACTAATCCATGAAATAACTGATCAAAACTTAACCAATTTACACATATGATAGCTTAATCAAATCGTCTCAGTCCCGCGGACAAATCCAAACCAATTCAACTCTCAATTTCAATCCAGACACAATCCGAAATCCAAAAACAACACAAAAAGAAAACTCTGTTTCCGAAACACACCAATTCAATCCCATACCATTTCAATCTCCCTTAATACCTCAATTCAATTACCACAAAGAACACAAATTCGATTACGAACCAGATTTCAATCAAATCAGTATCAAATTAATATCTCATTATGCTAATTGAACTAAAAATTGATAGTATTAAGTACGGATCCAAATTTAACAATTAAACAGTGATTAGTCAATCAATTCATTATGAAATACCTTATATCACACACATGATCTAAAGTCTGAGCTCTGATACCACTTGAGAACTCTTAATTACTTAAGCTTTAATTCGTTTGATCAATTCATATCGATTAATCTATGGATATAGTTATATGATAAGTGTATGTGAACAATTAGGTTAAATGAACGAAGTGTATGAGTGTAAATTTTGGCAGAGTAACGGCTTGGGAGGAATTACATAAAAACACTTGTTAAATTATGATGACTAAAACAGTCTATATATAGAAGACGAATGCCATTTGTGACAAACTGAAAATTTTTTGCCTTTTCAGGCAGCCATCGCGACATGACACAAATTTTCGGACGAAAATTCTTTCAACAATGGAATGATGTGACACTCGTCAATTTCAGGTTAACTCCGTTAATTCAAACTCAAGATCACATGAACTATGTCATTCCAGTTAACGCATTCCTTATTGCATTTAATTAGGGTTTAAATTAAGTGTGTCAATCATTACACAAATAGTCTTTCGGAGTTTCACCAAACCACACACGAGTCAACTCAAACCGTTGGTGAACAAACAACAATTAATATGAACAAGTACTTAGTATGAATACGTATTATGTTGTGATAATATATGTTTATATGGGATTACGTGCTTGCATGTGTAGCATTGCATCATGGATGAAATAACTATATTGTGCTAGAATTAGGTTAATTAGAAGGTTATGGGGTAAGTTGTAACATGCTAAATATATAACAACTTAATAACCAAACCCTAATCCCCCATCCCTTGCTCACGGCAGCCCCCCCTCCCCTCTCCTTGATCGGCCGAAAACCCACGAACACACTCACATACACACAAGTTATTTTCAAGCTTGTTGAAGGATCCAAGGTGCTAACTAGGTAACTAACACCCTATCTAGTCTTTCTATTGATTTTAATTGTCTCGTTAAACATGTTAATCAAAACCCTAAATCTTAAAATTGATGAATAATGATGAGTTAGGGTTTATTTGTATGTTTGTTGATAAACACTAGTGAATTGATTACTAGTTGTGTTGTTATTGATTGTCAATTGTGTTGGGTGTGGATTTTTATCCTCGGAATTGAGCTTAACTTAAGGATATTGACTCAAGCGGTTATTCTGTGGAAGGTACGTTGACTAATTCAATTGTCCTATATTATCTAACTGTTTTGCAGATAGGAGCACGTGTTAAATATGTTTATGAGAACGTGGATTGCAACGGAATATAACTTGAACTTCGTCAACCGACAAACGTGGAAGCTAACGGCTTGTTAAAGAAATAGTCTATGGTTTCCGGATTTTTCAGGATAACAGTTGTAATCTCTTATTATATATTGAGCTGATAATATCATAGGTCACACACACTTTTCACGATCTAGCTTACTAGCAAATTCTGTAACACTTAGCATTCGATCACTTATCAGCTCCAACCTCTGTAATCACCCGTTTTTTTGATATTAATAAACTTTACGGTGATAGTTTTCACCGTCCGGGGGTTTTTTGTGCCGGAGATTATAATATTCACGCGTAATTCGACCAAAAGTTAAGCTCGTAATCTTTAACCAAAGGTATTCGACTAAAGATTAGGTTGTAAACTCTTGACCGAGACGGAGACTATTATATTCAAGGGTTTTTTCCCTCGTGATCATATCTTTGTGTCCGATCTATTTACCATTTAGCACCTAGCCTCACGCACTAATTTGATCAAAAGTTAGTTGCTAATTTTTGACCGAAACAATTTGGCGCCCACCGTGGGGCAAATGGTGCTTTGATCATTATTCATTCTCAAACGAAACCCTACTCTCAATATACACAACATGTCTTCACAACCCAAGATTTTTCATCTTCTACCGCAGCCTCAGAATCCTCAACGAAACCTTCCATGCCTCCTCCTTCTTCTGTTGCTGTTATCCCAAAGAAACCTGACAACATTCATAAGAAAGCTGCTACTCCAGTATTTTCGGGATCGAGACAATCCCCCCAGGATCCCGTTATGGTATCTAATAATGAGCTTTTGTCTATTTATAAGTGATTACAGGAACAGATGGATCGTCAGAACAAGACCAACCAGATGCTGGTAAAGGAACTAGAAGATATCAGGAAAGCCAAGAAGCTGGCGGAAGAATTCACACCATTAACCCCAAGATCTCTGGATTTCACTCCTCCAGGATCCTCAGGATTGGTGCGTCCGGAGTCAACCACGGCGTACAACCCTGGATCCTCGCTTTTCCAGCACTCAGGGTCCACGGGATTATACTCATCCGGATCCCAAGGATACTTGCATGCATCCATTGCTGGGCCGTTTCAACATGCAGGATCCTCAGGATTGGCGCAGCAGGGAGAATCCTCAGGTCCTTATCAACAGGCGTTATCCTCAGGATTGGCGAAGCAGGGAGGATCCTCAGGTCCTTATCAACAGGCGTTATCCTCAGGATTGGCGCAGCAGGGAGGATATTCAGGTCCTTATCAACAGGTGGTATCCTTAGGATTTCCACAACGGGCAGGATTCTCAGGAGTACCTCCATCAGGATTCTTCAATCTTCAGCAGCCATATGCTCAGACTCAGCAATTTGTAGGGTCCTCCGAGGTGCACCAGGGAGACTTCATCCCGATGCAGGCTAACACCTCGAACACTCCATTTGTCACTCCAGGAAATACTATGTTTGGAAATGCCAGCTACAACACCCAAACCGTTCCTCAGAATATCAATCAGGGTAACACTTTCAATACAATTCCTTTTAATGCTAATCAGGGAATTTTGCAGGATGCAGGCATAAGTTCAAGTTTAGCTCGAGAGTTACAGAAACTCAAAGACATGATATCAAACGTCCCTGGCGTAATCCGTCCCATAGCTGAAGTTCCTACTGATAGCCACAAGATATCCCGGTTCGTGCCATCGATTAGCGACGTGCAGATCCCAAAACGGTTTCAAACCCCAAATATAAAACTATATGATGGCTCGACAGATCCTGAGGAACAAGTCGCACAATACAGAGAACGTATGGAGATCAATCCAATCCCTATGGAAATCAAGGAAGCATGTCTTTGTAAAGGGTTTGGGTCTACCTTAACCGGAGCAGCCATGAAATGGCTACTGAGTATTCCCCCTAACACTATCAATTCTTTTTCTCATTTAGTTAACATGTTTAATAACCAGTTTTCTTGTAGTAGAACTTTTGAGAAAATGACAGGTGATCTTTATAGGGTTACCCAGAATCCTGGGGAATCCTTGAGAGATTTTATTACCAGGTTTAGTAAGGAGTCGCTGGAAATCCCGAACCTAAACCCAGCTTCAGCAGTGGAAGCTCTCAAGTTGGGGTTAGAGAAGGGCTCCTCTTTCTATGATGATCTCGTTATGACTCCATGCAGGTCATTAGATGAAGCAAGAAGCAGAGCTCTGAGGTTTATCAGGCTAGAAGATGACAAGAAAAATTCTAAGGTCGATATCCCGAAGTATGATCAGACGAACAGGAAATTCGAATCCCCGGGAAAGTCTTTTCGAGCAAAGACTTACCACAAGCCTGATAACCCCTGGATTAATGCAGTAGATGAAGAAGATGACGAAGAATATCCTAAAATCTCTGAATATTGTTTTTCTGTTGATATTGGTGGATTAATGTGTGCCATGCAGAATTTAGGTGAAAAAGCCAGGTGGCCAAGGAAGATGGAGAAACCAGGAGCATGGAAAGACAAATCAAAATGGTGTGCCTTCCACGAAGACTTTGGGCACTTGACTGATGATTGCATTGCACTCAGAAGGGAGATCATCTATCTTCTCAGCAAGGGCCACCTGAAAGAGCTACTTGGCAAGAAGAAGGGAAGAGAGCAAGATCCTGAGAAAATCCCTGAAAATCCAACTCCTCCACCAATGGATGCAAGAACAATCATGTTCATATCCGGAGGATCCGACATCTGTGGAACCTCTTATTCTGCTGCAAAGAGAAATGCTGACCAAAGAAAGTTAGAAGTGGCTGACAGGCCAACAAAGACTTCTATTCTCACTCAAGAGAGGATTGTATCCTTCGATGAAAGTGAGAGAGCCGATGTTTAGGATTCCCATCATGATAGTTTGGTAATAACTTTATATGTGGCTAACCATTATGTACGTAGGATCCTAGATGTCGGAAGCTCTGTCAACATTATTCAATTAGACGTGCTGAAAAAGATGAATATTCCTGAGGATGAAATCATCCCTAGTTCCTCAGTATTGGTTGGATTCAGTGGAGAAACTAAAAACACTATTGGGGAGGTTAAGCTCCCAATATATGTCAAAGGGGTAAATAAAATGCAAAAATTTTGTGTTATTGACTGTTTATCTTGTTGCAATATTATATTAGGCAGGCCCTGGATACATGATATGAAAGCAGTTCCCTCCACTTATCACCAATGTGTAAAACTCCCAAGTCCATGGGGAGTTATCAAAATCATGAGTGACCAACAAGACGCCAAGAATTGCTACACCTCTTCCATGAAGTGTACTGCCAAACCCTAGCAGGCGTAACAATTACAGAAGCCAGCATGAGGCGTAATGGAGGCCAGGGAAAAAGAAATTAAAGAAGTACCTTTTTATCCCAAGGATCCTGAAGCCAAAGTGCTGATAGGAACTAGAATTCCTGAGGATATTGAGTCAAAATTGCTCGATTTCCTCAAGTCAAGGCTATCAACATTTGCATGGAAACATGAAGATATGACAGGTATTTCCAAAGATATTATAACACATAAACTTGGAATTGATAACTCTTTCAGGCCAATCCATCAAAAGAGAAGAAAGTTTGCACCTGAAAGAAACATAATCATTCAAGAGGAAGTAGAAAGACTCTTGAAGGCAAAATGATTAGGGAAGTTCAATATCCCCGATGGTTAGCAAATGTGGTGGTTGTATATAAAAAGAATGGCAAATGGAGAGTTTGCGTAGATTTCACAGACTTGAATAAGGCTTGTCCTAAAGATCCATTCCCTCTACCACACATTGATTCAATGGTGGATGCTACAGCTTGTCATGAGATGCTGACATTTATGGACGCATCCTCAGGATTTCAGCAAATCCAGATGGAGCCCTCAGATCAAGAAGATACGCCCTTCATGACTCCCACAAGTATTTATTGTTATATTTCTATGCCCTTTGGACTTAGAAATGCAGGTGCAACCTATCAGAGGTTAGTTAACATGATGTTCAAAGAGCAACTGGGGGACACAATGGAGGTCTATATTGATGATATGGTGGTGAAGTCCAAGAAAGCTGAAGATCACCTTCAAGATCTCAAGACAGCATTTGATATACTCGACGAATACAACATGAAGCCGAATCCTTCGAAATGCCATTTCGGAGTGAAGGCTGGAAAATTCTTGGGATACATGGTCACCAAAAGGGGGATAGAGGCGAGTCCAGAACAGATACAAGCTATCCTGAATCTGAAATCCCCAGAATCAGTCAAGGATGTTCAAAGGCTGACCGACAGGATAGCAGCGCTCAACAGATTCATATCCAAATCCTCAGAAAAATGCAAAGAATTTTATGATATCCTGAAGAAAAACAAAAGGTTCGAGTGGACCAGTAAGCATGAGGAAGCTTTAGCATCCTTAAAAGCTTATCTTTCTTCTGCTCCTCTACTGGTAAAACCCGAGGAAGGTGAATCTCTATCTCTATATCTTGCTGTATCAAATAATGCTATAAGTGCAGTTTTGGCTAAGGATCTCAAAGGTCAGCAACACCCCATATATTATGTAAGTAAAAGTCTTTTGGATGCTGAAACCAGGTATTCTTATCTTGAGAAATTAATTTTAGCCCTTATTCTGGCATCTACTAAACTTAGACATTAATTTGAAACTCACCCTATATGTATTAAAACTAACTATCCTATTAAGTCTGTTTTGAGAAAACCAGAAATGTCACGTAGAATGGAAAAATGGGCAGTAAAGCTGAGTGCATATGATATAAGATAAGAACCTAGGACTGCTATCAAATCCCAGGCATTAACAGATTTTGTGGCTGATTTCACCAGTAAGCTTAAAGAAAAGGCAGACTTGGAAGTCCAACAACTTGAAGAAACAAAAGATAAGTGGACTCTATACACTGATGGTGCTTCAAATGTTAGAGGAACAGGTCTCGGGATTCTGCTGAAATCGCCACAGGGGGACATTATACCTCAATCCATATCCTGCGGATTTCAAGCCACAAATAATGTGGCAGAATATGAAGCTTTGATAGCAGGATTACAACTAGCAATCGACATGAAAATCAGGTTTATTCAAGTACATGTTGATTCATTATTATTAACTAATAATTTTAATGGTTCATATACCATTAGAGGAGAAAGACTAATGAAATATCTAGAGCTAGTAAAAAAACTAGCAAAGTGTTTCGAAATATTTGATATTTCGCAGGTACCTAGGGAAGAGAATGTTGAAGCAGACGCCATGGCATATTTAGCCTCATCCTTCAGGATACCAGAAGGTGTCAAGATCCCTATCGTACACATCCTGAGCCCAGCAATAGAAGAGCAAGGTGTCAATGAAATATCAAAAGACAACGAAGATATGGGAGTCAAGAATCCTGAGGATAATGAAGATTCTGGGTTTATCCCAATCAGGAAATATATTCAGGATGGAGTTATCCCCAAGGGCGAAAACCCAAGAGCTTTTCGCACAAAGGTAATCCCATATACTATAATGAATGATTTATTATACAGAAAATCTCTTGCAGGACCATATCTTAGATGCTTGGAGAAGGCAGAAGCTCAAGAAGTTCTTCAAGATATCCTTGATGGAGACTGTGAGAATCACACTGGGGCAGAGCTCTATTCTCCAAAATCCTGAGGACGGGGTATTTCTGGCCAACGATGAAGAGGGATGCTATGAATTATTCTCGGAAATGTGATGCATGCCAAAGACATAGCAACATTTTGCACCAGCCAGCAGAACCATTATATCCTACTATATCCCCTTGGCCTTTTATGAAGTGGGGAATGGATATCGTGGGGAAATTACCAAGAGCTCCAGGAGGAAAAGTCTTTATGTTGGCTATGATAGATTATTTCTCAAAGTGGATCAAAGCGGAAGCCTTTGTTCAAGTCAGAGAGAAAGAAGTTATCTCGTTCATCAAGCGCAATATCCTGACCAGATTTGGGATCCCGACAGAGATAGTATGTGACAATGGTTCGCAATTCATCAGCAAGAGAACAACTAACTTCTATGGCAGTTGGGGAATCAAGATGATCACATCAACACCTGTCCACACTCAGGCTAATGGACAGGCCGAATCAAGCAACAAAATCATTATCAATAACCTGAAGAAAAAGTTGGGGTCTAAGAAAGGAAAGTGGGCCGAGGAACTACCTTTTGTTCTTTGGGCAGATAGAACCACTTCTAAGAATGCTACTGGTCAGACTCCTTTCTCATTAGTGTTTGGAGCTGAAGCGGTTATCCCCACAGAGATGGTTATCCCGACGGCCAGAGTCACTCATCAAAATCCTGAAGATACACTCGTAACCTACTTGAAGATTTAGAGGCAGTAGAAGAACTCCGGGATTTGGCAAAGATCAGAATGGCTTCTTATCAACAGAAGATAGCAAAGTCCTATAATAAGAATATCAGAGTTCGAAGGTTTCAAGAAGGGGATTTGGTTCTCCGAAAAGCTTTTCAAAATACTACCAATCCTACGGATGGGAAGCTCGCACCAAAGTGGGAAGGTCCTTACCTGATCGATTCGGAAGCAGGAAAGGGGGCATACAAGTTGTCTACTTTGAATGGTGACTTACTACCAAGGGCTTGGAATGCTATACATCTCAAAAAATATTTCATGTAAGATTTCTATCCCGAGGATAACTGTTATACTAAACAGTCAAGGTATGTACTCCAACCTATACTTTTATTCATTTTTTAATATTATTATTTTTCAAACATGGTACTGACTTAAGCATCGGAGGGGTGTTAGTAAGGCTAACACCCACCCCTCACTTAGAGTTGACTGTTTTGTAGATATGAGGGATTCTCATATGGAATAAAGTTTCTAGGGGCCCTGTCGCCAGCTTATTCCTAAGGTATGAGAGGTTTTCACCTCTTCTAAGGTTTAAGGGATTTTCATCTCTTCTTAAGGTCGCTCGTAACGCACGTTTATTCAGCCTTAGTTTGAGAGGCGGGGCCAGCACATGAAATATAGTGACTTGTTACGTCGTTATCCTCGGCTATTGGTTTAAATCTTGAGGTTTAAGGGATCTTCATCTCTTCTTAAGACGCCTGTAGCGCACGATTTATTCGGCCTTAGTTTGAGAGGCGGGGCCAGCACATGAAATATAGTGACTTGTTACCTCGTTATCCTCGACTATTGGTTTGAATCACAAGTTTATGGTAGACGTACCATAATCTAAGGTTAAAGAAATTTATATCTCTTCTAAAGGGCCTTGTCGCCAGTTCTTACTTAAGGTTTAAGAGATTTACATCTCTTCTGAAGGGTCTTGTCGCCAGTTTATTTAGGCCTTGTCGCCAGTTTATTTAGGCCTTGTCGCCAGATTATTTAGGCCTTGTCGCCAGAATTTCTAAAAATATTTTTCAGGATAATGCTCATGTCGCAATTCTATTACTAAATCCTCAGGATTAGAAGAATATTCTGAACAGTGATCTTATTTCAAGGATAAGACAGTCTGGACAATCTCTAGATTAATTGATACACGGTTCTGGTATGATTTACTATTTGCGAAAATTTTATCTTTCATATTATTTAAAGTTTATGACTTAATATTGGTTTGCTGATAAAACTTAAACTATTACTAAGAGATTTTTCATGAAACTTAGATTTTTCTAAAAACAGAAAAAATAAAAAGCATCTGATATAAGTCATAAAAAGTTATACTAATATTATAATCCAGAAAAATATAGTCCAGGTTTCACTCAAAACGGAGCCCATCCACCCGAACTATCATAATTGTTCTAAGTGCAGAAAGTAAAAGGCGGTTTGGGTTTCGTCCTAAACCAGGATCCCTCCACCCAACCATTATCCTGAGCATACGATATTATCCTTACACAACCATAAAAGAAATTGTTCAAAACAAACATTCAAAATACATGAAAACAACCAGGCAACCAGGTTCAAGCCTTTTCACCCTCAGCATCATCACCTTCTTTCTTCTCCAGATCCGTAGTCTCCCCAGCCTTAGTCTCCTTCACATTCTCACTAGCTTCAGCATCCTTGATAACCTCAGAGGTCCCAGCCATCTCATCCTCTTCAATCTTCTCTCCCCTTAGCACCTTATGCTTTTTCTTCCAAGCTCCAGAATTCCAAGACTCCATCACATGACCCTTCGCATGTACTTCCTCTGACATCTTGATCATCGACTCCAGAATGCTAGCAGTTGCACACTTCTTGGCATCTTCAAGAAACTTGTATTTCTCTGACTCAAATGAGGCTTTGAGATCCGAAATCTCTTTGTCCTTCTGTCTGAGCAGTAAGTCCTTGATGCTAACAACTTTCAGGAGATCGACGAGCTTGGCTTCGGCCTCTTTCTTGGACAATTCAGCATCTTGGGATATCTGACGGTAACTTTCAGTTTTCTGTTATTCCCAAATTAATGTTTGTTTTTCTCCCGATTATTATTTTCAGGTTAAGCAAAAATTACTTACTGTTCCAAGAAAGCTAGCAA
This sequence comes from Bidens hawaiensis, assembly GCF_021521415.1. Taxonomy (NCBI): domain Eukaryota; kingdom Viridiplantae; phylum Streptophyta; class Magnoliopsida; order Asterales; family Asteraceae; genus Bidens; species Bidens hawaiensis. Next base: position 74,413 of record NW_027494564.1, read on the forward strand.
GAGCTTGAAGCTTCTCTACAGCATCAGAGGTGGTCATATCAGCAAAGGGCTCGGTCTCAGCCGAAGTGGTGGCTTTCCTCTTCTTTTGTGCAGCGCTTTTTTGGCGAGTTGTTGGGACTCTTACCGACGAAGAAAGTGTCTTGGAATGTTCTTGCTTCACCACGGGCTTATCCTCAATGAGATCATCCAAATCAACTAAGCAAGAAGACTTTGGCTTCGGCATCCCTACACATTGATTTATCTAATTAATTTAAATATACCAAAACCCTTAGAAAACCTAAAACCCCTAAAATACTTACCAGAATTCATACTCTCAGGAGGTTTTTTAGCAATCACACTCGTTTCTCCTGTTTCTTCCTCTAACCAAAACTCCCTTTCCTCTGCTGGAATATTGAACAACGCCTTAAGCCTCTTCTTCGTGTCCTTCCTAAGCTTTATCAAATCCTCAAATACCACTGTCAAAAAACAAACCATGTTAGGATAAATCGTTTACAAAAATAAATTTTATCCTACAGATTTCCTACCCTTATGAACCCATTTGGTGGGCAGGTTCATCCCATCAGGAATAGAATCCCGGCGAACGAAAAAGAAGTATTTTTTCCAATCAGAGTCGCTACTGGACACTTTGGGAATCATATAAACACGGCTGGACTTGGATTGAAGACAATAGCGAAAGGATCCATGGGTTCGAAGATTATAAGTCGCGGAAATCTCAGGCACACCTATGGATAACCCATGGGTTTTGTTTAGACGATCTACTGTTGCCAAAACCCTCCACACCATTGGCATGACTTGTGAGTACGAGAATCCGGTTACGACAAAGAACTCTTGGATGAGTGGGGGAAACGGATATGAAAGGCCAATCGAAAAGGGATAATAAATGAAGTAGATCCAGGTTTTAGAAGAAAAGTCGGCCTTGACTTTGGGAACGAACGGCCTAATGACGACTTTGGCAGGTAATAAACCCGATTCTTTCAGAAACCTAATATCTAAATCTTTGAACAGGCGTTGATCTTCATCGGTCGCCGGAATGAGACTTTGGTCAACGAAATCGTCTGAGGTCGCGAAATAGAAAGGCTTAGGTGCACGAGGGGTTCTTTTCCTCATCTTCAGTATGAATCGAAAGGAGAACTTCAAGAAATTAAGAAGATGAAAGAAGAGAACTAACCTGGTTATGAATCGCCAGAAGAGGATTATGGTATAGAAGAAGGAAAATGCTTTAATTATAACCTAGAGGGGCGGTTGTAGAGTCTCCTCGATTCCCGCGCACGTCATTTCACATATCAGAGATATCATTATTTTTGAAATTTAAAATTTTTACAACTGGCACGCAGTAAAAATTGGGGCAATTGTTGGGTGTGGATTTTTATCCTCGGAATTGAGCTTAACTTAAGGATATTGACTCAAGCGGTTATTCTGAGGAAGGTACGTTGACTAATTCAATTGTCCTATATTATCTAACTGTTTTGCAGATAAGAGCACGTGTTAAATATGTTTATGAGAACGTGGATTGCAACGGAATATAACTTGAACTTCGTCAACCGACAAACGTGGAAGCTAACGGCTTGTTGAAGAAATAGTCTAGGGTTTCCGGATTTTTCGGGATAACAGTTGTAATCTCTTATTATATATTGAGCTAATAATATCATAGGTCACACACGCTTTTCACGATCTAGCTTACTAGCAATCTCTGTAACACTTAGCATTCGATCACTTATCAGCTCTAACCTCTGTAATCACCCATTTTTTTGATATTAATAAACTTGACGGTGATAGTTTTCACCGTCCGGGGTTTTTTTTGCCGGAGATTATAATATTCACGCGTAATTCGACAAAAAGTTAAGCTCGTAATCTTTAACCGAAGGTATTCGACTAAAGATTAGGTTGTAAACTCTTGACCGAGACGAAGACTATTATATTCAAGGGTTTTTTCCCTCGTGATCATATCTTTGTGTCCGATCTATTTACCATTTAGCACCTAGCCTCACGCACTAATTTGATCAAAAGTTAGTTGTTAATTTTTGACCGAAATAAATTGCATGTTTGTTTGAAATTGAATCTTTGAGTAAACCCTAAATATGTATGAAAAGTGAAATTGAGATGCGTGGTTGATGGATTATGGGTCTAGAGGATTGTATGCATGATTAATTGTTCATAGGTTATTACTTTGTTGGATTTTGGTGAAAGCTGATGCTGGACAGAATCATAGATGTGTGTTAATACAGCTGTAACTTGATGTAAATGATATGTTTTAAAGTGGTTATTAATTCCTTGAGGTAGTATGTCAAGTCTAGTTTCCAGGGAATCCAAGTTTGTAATTTTTGGACATGTGGAAGTCACTTTTTATTAATTTCTAAATTAGTTTTGCAGTTCTGATTCGGGAAGCCTTTTTATAGGCTGATTTGTTAATAGCATATCTCACAAAGGACAAGACCGATTGAGTTGATTCCACCTCTGGAAGTTAATATATTGAGTGTGGAATCTAATCCAATTGGCCTTGCGTTAATTGGATCAACCATGTAACGGTACTAGTCAAGAACATTTTGTTGTGCATGATAATGACTGTTGTGTACCTACTGTGTTGTTTTGATTCTTGTGATAAAGCCGTATATGCTAAAAATATAACAAAACTATTTCCCAAAACCTAACTCACGTGTGCTTCTGTGGTAAATTTTGGTGATTTTATTTGCATATTATGAATAGTGAAATAGAGTAATCTTGACTTATTAAATTCTGTCTCGGAAAACTTAGCTTCTGAATTCTTGTTGGAATGTGTAAGTTAATTGTTTGATCGATGTTGAGTTGTGTTTTGACATATATGCCCTTGTAATTGATGATGTACTGAAAATATATCGTAGTAACATTAGATTCCATACGTGATCACACCCGTAACTTATCACCAATGTGTTGTCAAGTCGCACTTGTTTCACAAACGTAACACGAACACATCTCATGCATTACTTTTATGTGTCGAGTCTAGAGACTCACTCATGGTTCAAAACACAAAGAAATCTCATTTTTGTTTTAGAGCACCAGTGAGGATTTCTTTTACGCACGCTTTTCTCGGACTTCCGTAACTTCGCAAACAGTGAGTTTCATGGTCCCTCTTACTTTTTAATGTTTTATTAGGGGGAGATAACATACTCCAAATGCTATAGATTTTGTTACTATGTATATATCACTTGTGAGACAAGTCCCAACAAACCAACTAAGTCCTTCAGAAACAATCGAACTGGTTAATATTGGATGATAGCGAGTAAGTGTTGAGTAGTACTACTGGGTTTGACAAACCCCACTCGACTCTAAACTCGACAGTAGGTCGAGTTGTTGTAATTTTGGCTAACACATTACCATGGTCGTGGTTGAAATGGTGGCAAGGAAAACGTATAATCAGTCAGATTCGGTGTCGAACAATTAGTAATACATTCTTGATAGGTTAGCTACCTGTTGATATATATTGAAATAACTCTTTCTAGTAACGCTAAAACGAAACGATTACTTTACTTAAACCTGTGAACTCGCCAACCTTGTGTTGACACTTTTAGTATGTTCATCTCAGGTAGCCGAGGCGGGCGCGTGGTTTAGGACATGCATGCACTATTCTCAAACGTTTTAAATTGCTTTTAACTTTATCATATCAACTGTTGCTTTAAGTCGTCCTATGTTGGCGCAACAATTTACATTACTATTTACGCTCCGGCACTTATTTTAGACTTGTATGTCTTTGTTTGTTTTTAAAAGACTTTAATAATGATGTTTGATATAACTAATGAATTCGATCCTATTACTTCACACCCTCTAACGGTAGAATTCCGTTAGTGAATTTTGAGGGTGTGACACCATTCGTTACACATTCCATAACGAATGACCTTCATTCGTCTTCATTACATAAGTATATTAATGGGTATAGCGAATGACTCATTCGCTATACCCCATTCGTCAACATTCCATGACGAATGGTACAGAATAATAACGATTAGATGTTCATTCGTTAAACATCCTTAACGAATGAACATAGTTAAATATGAAGAGCATCATTCTTTAAACAAGCTTAACGAATGAGCTTTATACAATAATGAATGGGACTTATAAATTACCAAATTGCCTTTACATTAAAATAATAATACATTACAAATGATTACAAAGACTCGAGACGACCAAAACACCATTTCAGTAATTAAGTGACAAAACCTATTCACCATCTCCTCAACAGTTTCCCCATTCAACAAGCAAAATTTTCTAAACTGAAACTCAAGCATGACTTTCTTTCTCTCCATAGTATTACCCATACTTCTCATTCTCAAGTGCTGAAATAAAGCATCACAAATTTTGATACTAGCCACTTGATGAAATATATTCTCAGGTAATGCCATCGTCAAGGTGGATTAAGCGCTTGTCTCGATTTCCAAAGCTTTCTTTTCTTCCACTGAGTTGCGAAAGGTTTCTCAGTATAGCTCGTAGTGGGATAACCAAGCATTGGAGGAGTATACACATTATCGAGACTACGAGTACAATCAGGATGTACAGATCCCAAGTGTGCTCTAAGCCTCGGTTCCCACATAGAAAAATCACTCAATGTCATAAGTGTAGGACATTTAGAATAAGACACGATTTCAACATCTAAATATAGCATATGTTGAATGATTATGTTTTGAGAAGCTAAGGCATAAAAATTATCCCTCTTTGAAAATATAGGGTTAAAACTGTTAAGTTTTGAAATTATGGGTGAAAGCTGTCAAAAGATGAGAGTATTGGATAGCAAATGGGAAAGTATTTTAAGAACGAATGAGATTGTGTTTGATTAACGAATGAGTCTTGTGTTGGTAACGAATGTGTAACAAATGATGATTTGACGAATGATACTGTTTAAACGAATGAAACTAACCAATGAACAACACGTATGAAGTTAATCACGAATGGGGTTCAAAATGAACGAATGTGACATTGTTTAGATGAATGGGTAGTTAGAACAGAATGACAGATGACAAAATGGTTACGACGGTTTTCACGAATGAGCTGTTACGACTAACGGATGAGCATTAATCAGATAATGAATGTACATTCAAATCTTCATAAGATTTCCAGATTCAAACCAATACGTAATCAAATACAGACTACATACAAACACGTAAAACTTGTCTGAAACATAACCAAATTCCATAAACGACCACTCAAACTACTCGTATACTCAATACGAATACCATCAAACCAATCCAAACCTCAAAATCAAATCCAAACACACTTATTTTGACCAAAACCGTCAAATCTGTACTATGATCCCACCAAAACACTCAAACAATCAATTCTCTTGATTTAACCAAAACTAATAGAATTAAACTAGTACAAATGATCAGCAGATGATTACAAACAATCTGAACAACAAATTGAGATCAAATGTCATGTATCCAGTGGATAATTGAACAATTATCTGTCCGTGCAATTCCGAATAGAATTTCAATACCTTTAACCTCAATTACTACTTCAATTTATGTATAAACTATTCCTAATCGTTAATCAATCCGACAACAGCTCTGATACCACTTGAGAAATCATTATCTGATTAATTACGATCTCTACACTGTTACGGATCTAGTCGTTGATATGATATACGATTAGGATTCAGTGAATTACGTTAACTAGATGATGAGAGAACAATTTGGCACTATAATGGTGCTCAAACGATGAATAATGATAACTGATAATTAACTTGAATACTTTACAAGTATATATAGAGAATGAAGTCATTCCGTATACAGGCCATAACGAATGAGCTTCATTTCGTCATCATACGTTAACTTCTAATACATTAGACAAACGATCAACACATTCGTAGTCCTCATTTATTAACAAGCCTAAAGAATGACCCAAAATAAACACGAATGGACACATTCGTTATTGACTACTCTAACGAATGTGTCATTACAATGACGAATGTACCTAGTACATTTACCAAAACACCCCTATACTTACCAATTAATATTAAACAAAGATCGAGACGAAAAAACGTGTACTAAAATTTTCCTTCCTTTTCTTTGTGTCATCATCATTATCATCACTGTAACACCCCGGCAAAAGCGAAATATGCCCGGGTGTGACGTACAAATTGTTCAACACACATGTGACACTATTAAGTGACAATATTATCATTAATTCATTCAAAGGCATCAAGTACACATGTTGTTTCCAATAAGGAGATTACAATGAAAATAAACGTTCAATTCTTATTCAAATATCCTAGGTCTAGTGTCTTCATCCGTTTCATCCTCTAACAATTGTACCTGTAACATATATATAAAATAATGTCAACTAACTTAATTGATGGTGAGTTCACACAGTTTAAATACTACATAAAAACCATAAAATTCCATGAAAACTTGTGTAAAGCAAGTAACGGTTCTTTACACTCGAATCAGAGGTCCCGAGTGTAAAGAATAAAAGAAGGTCTTTTCCAGTTGGGATTGTGCACCAACATACTAAGATCGTGGTCCCTTTTCCACTCGAAACACGGTCCCAAGTGCAAAGGGGGGCGTATGATCATACTTATCGAAAAAATCCCTGCAAGTAAACACACAAGTCCATGATGCGTATTGTAGTTTGGAAATAATAAATAAATGAAGTTGAATTTTTGATAGGATATATATGCTACCCCCAAAATAGTTAAAGGGGGTGGGGGGGAGAAACTCACCTTTGGAATTGGATGACAACTTGGAAAAGAAACGTAAAGCGCGTTATATGAAACCGAATAATCGAATCTCGCGAGCTAAAATAATAAACACGATAATTACTAACTAAATAATGGAATTAAATGTTGGTTTTAAAGTTCATGCATTATTGTTTATATATATATATATATATATATATATATATATATATATATATATAAGAGTTCAAATATAAAACAAGTGTTTTATGAGAAGTGTGAGAAGAGCTTTAAAATAAAACAAACCACCTAAATATGACACTATACAATGTAAATATGAAACAATACAATTATATAGAAACTACCAATCTCAACCACTAGATTATTGATCCAAGGGCCTAGATCTATTCTTATTCTTCTCACAAAAATATTGTTTTTTACATTAACCATACCATATATATATATATATATATATGTTTAGTTCAAGAAAGAAATCAAATTATTGCAAGAAATGAGAGAAATGAATATAAGTCACTAGTTTTATTTTAGGTTTTAAAAACTTAATAAATAAAAAAGATGTAAATGCAACAATAAATGCATCTTTCTCTCTCCAATTAATACAACTAATATAACTATAATAAATTTCTCTCTAATTAATATATCTAACTAATTTAACAATAATAATTAAAAAAATAAAAACACTACTTGAGTTTTATTTTTTATTTACACATTCTTCATTTTATTCAACATAAATACAATTTATTCATATAATACTATTCTTTATATTAAAAAAATAATTTCCACTCAATTTATTAACATGTTTTTAACACTAAATATCAAAACATAATATATATATATTTTTTTCAATTGGTATGCCTATAAAAATTATTTTCATAAATAATAATAAAAAATATCATACGAATGTGTCAATTAAATGTAAACAATAAATATACAACCTACACAAAGTATATGACCTACACTTGTTTAGAGCGATAAAAACGTACAACATACAAAAAACATACAACTTACATATGTAATTCGACATCAACAATTATATAAAATACACAAAGATACACATATCCTACACATGCGTATGTTATATGTTTTTCGTATGTAGGTTATATGTTTTTTTTATTCTTAGAACAAGTGTAAGTTATATGCTTTTGTGTAGGTTGCATATTTTTTATTGACATTTAATGCAAACATGTGTAAGATAGTTTTTTGTATTATTCGTCACAATGTATCTACATGTTGATGGATATTGATATGTTAAGTTTGAAGAAATTGGTTTTGAATAAAAAGAAATTAATGTATGAATAAATTGTATTTGTGTAAGATATAATTTGTGTGTGTAGGTTATATGTTTTTCGTGTGTAGGCTATATGTTTTCGTGTGCGTGTATATTTCATTGATGATAAATTTTGTGTGTAGGTTATATGTTGTCTTATTCTTCGAAGAAGTGTAGATTATACATTTTTGTGTAGGTTGTATGTTTTTTTGTTGATTTTTAATGCAAACACATGTAAAATAGTTTTTTGGTATTATTCATTATAATGTAAGTATGTTTTGATGGATATTATTATATTGAGTTGGAAGAAATTAGTTTTGAATAGAAAGAAATTTTAATGTATGAATAAATTATACTTGTGTAGGATAAAAATTCAAGACACAAAAAATAAGTTATAAAAATAAATGAGTTCTTAATATTTTTCAATTATCATAATTTAATTATTTATATTAATTTATTAGTTATATTAATTGAAAAAAGAGAATGATTAATACTTTCTTTATTTAGCTTTAAGCATTTAAAACTTAAAACAAAAATAGTGGTCCATATTCATTTCTCGCATTTCTTGGAGTAATATCATTTCTCTCTTGAACCATCCCCTATATATATATACTTATACACATTTTAAAGAATTTTAAAAATTTGGTCTATCGGATTTTAACAAGTTATTATTATAATATTACTTATAAGATGAATATTGAATATAATAATGTTTACGGAATTTTAGCGTTACCGGTATGCCTATTTGTTATAAACAATTGTCAGTTTTGAGTTAAAGTTTTTTTTTGTTACAAAATAACTTCCATTTCTAGAAAATGTTTACAATAAAGTGGCAGGCAAACATGCAAAAAGCTGCGCCGCTACCCCCTTTTGAATAGCAAAGCCAATCCTACTAAAAACGAAGCTTTGAGACCTAGGAGTTGAAGAGGTTCCGTGTACGATACGCTGAACCCTACTCAAAAAATTTACAGCCTCTGGGGCAGGAAACCAAATGTATCAAAAGCAAATGGGAGAAAGACATATTGATTCTCTAAACAAGCTTTCTCGTGTTTAACAAATTTTCCTGATTCAGCCTTCAATGCAGCCTAACCCACAACAAACCCACAGTCCCTGAGCCCAATAAGAGGAGACACTCCTGTAAAATCCACACAAGTGTGTTTCCCCCCTGCCCACCCGAACACAAGAATATCAGCTGGTCGTAAAGTAGACCTCCCTTCAAGAGGATCCGTGAGAAAGTTAATATGGGCCTCTTTTTTAGCAGAAATCCCTGCCCATTTAAGAACATCACACAAAACATCTATAACCAAATCATGTCTGTACTTAAATCCAGGTAATTCTTTGCAATGCACAGCATGGTCTCTAAAAGAATCCAAACAGACCTTGCGACAAATTGGGCAAGGCTCATTAGCCGGGAACATATGTATCATTAATCGGTACTTAAAGATAGCCTGATACTCCAAACCCGACATATGTTGCCCCAATCCTTCAATGGGGAAGGCCGTTAGAAAATCCTGAGCTCAAGGAGCCCGAAGGCATTCAAACACCGCCTTTTGGCGAGGGGATAAATTAAACTTCACTTCTAAACATTGGACGATTCCACTAAATAAGGCACTCGCCACAACATATTGGGCCTTGGGGGGGGTTGTCCTTATTAGAGAACCCGCTAAGATCAAAATCTGGTAGTGAAGTACGTAAACGATCCTTCGCATACCCATAATCAGAGTCCAACCCATAAATAAAACAACCCCGAAGAATATGGTCTTGCAAACACCACGATAGTGCTCTTGAAGCCACAAAAGCATATGTAGATACATCCTCGGCCGAACATAGACCCAACCCCCCAAAACGGGTGGGAAGTGACGCCAAACTCCATTGGAGATCCCCAAATAATGGACCCCATAAACCACGATGTCCTCAATCGCCCTTCGAAGGCCATATACATGAGCGAAGCAAAAGAAGCTCGCATTGAGGATCCCGGAGTCTTGGGAGACAGCTCATCAGTTCAACAGCGCTAGATGCCCTTTTCATAGCCAAACTGCTGATAAACCCCGAATCCCGGCTTACATCTCCACCAAGGAGTTTCACACCAAGCACCGGCCTTTCAATCCCGCATGGGAACAACCCCTCCTGCACCTTCACCCCTTTTCATGTAGGACAAAATAACTCTGTTTTCTTAACATTTAATTGAAGACACAAACGAGCCCCCCCGGACCTGATAATATCGAATGCTTTGGCCACCTCTCTAGCATCCCCGATAATCGTACCATGTACCAAGCATGAAAGAGAAGCTTGCACCGATCTCTGATATGGTGAACAAGTGGGTGCAAAACTAAGGCAAAAAGGAGAGGCCCAAGAGGGTCCCCTGTTAAACCCTAGTGGTTGATTTAATGTATGTATCACCCACATATAACCTAGCCGACTGCCCATATAAAAAATACACCCAACGCGAAATAGAAGGACATCGACTCCGAACCTCGTGTAGAAGGGTCGTCCTATCGACCAAGTTGAAGGCATTAGAGAAATCAAGAGTAAGCATAGCCAATGACCCATCCGAATGAAACTGATTTAAAAACCTGTTCGCACTAGGGAGCATGGCCTCTGCTCCACTAGGGACTCCCACCCCAAATTGAAGGTCACCGAGGTATTTAGCCATCTCCTTCCCGACACCCCTCATAGCCACCTTAGAGACCAACCGCCTCCAATTGGCCCCAACGGCAATAGGTCTAATCCCATTGTCCGGTTTAAGAAACGGCGTAAGGGGGGCAGACACAACAAACTCTGCCAACACCCTAGGACACCTTCCCCCCAAAAATAAATTAACCACCACATAAATAGCCTTAAGCAGACCATCCATAATCGGAGACCCCTCTCCGCACAACGCATCTAAAATGTGTTGGGCTCGCAATCCGTCTCGCCCACACGAAGTCCCTTCAGGGAAAGATTTAATGCACCCAAGCACACTATCAACGTCCGCAACAAGGGGAGGCTCAGAAAGTATGTAAGCAGGCATAATCGGAGGGGCTGTGATGGGATGCTTAGAAAACAATGCGTTCAAAGTATCCTTACTGAAAGGTGCAACCCCAGAAGAGCATAAAACTTTGACAGCAGTAGTGAAGTGCCTGTCCGTAACTTTCCGCAAACATTGTTTGACATTGGCGCACAACCCGGAGTTATAGGACTCGGGGACAAATAAATCACCACTCGAAGCATCCCCTAAGGGTTGGTCTTGGTCAAAAAGCGATAGAATAAACTCAAAGAAATCGTCACTGTCACCCCAAGCTGATAGCGACCGTTGAATACTTCGGCATTGCATAGAATTTCTATTGCCAGACCTGCGTTGCTGACGATTAGAGTTTGAAAGGCTTCATCTTGCTTTGGCCCCCATTCATAAGGTTTATCCTTGTGAGTCAATGAGGTTAGAAGCAAAGCAATCTTGGAACAATTAAGAATGAATTGAAGATAGTAACCCGCAAGTCCAATAAATGAACAAACTTCGGTAGGAGTGGTTGGAGTTTTCCAATTATTAACGGTTCGATTTTGGTTGGGTCAACGTGGATACCCTTTTCGTTTACTATATTCCCTAAGAAAGGATTTTCTTTCAAACTGAACTCGCACTTTGAGAACTTAGCATAAAGTTGTTCCTTCCTTAAGAGATCAAGGATGGAATGAAGATGTTTCTCGTGCTCGGATTTGGACTTGGAATAAATAAGAATGTCGTCAATAAAAACGATCACGAATTTATCTAGGTAAGGTTTGCATCCATGGTTCATGAGTTCCATAAATACCGTGGGTGCATTGGTTAGCCCAAAAGGCGTAAACCTAAATTCGTAATGCCCACAACGAGTCTGAAAAGCATTTTTGGGTATGTCATCTTCATGCACACGTAGTTGATGATAACCCGAACGAAGATCAATCTTTGAGAAGCATGAAGCTCCTTGGAGTTGATAAAAAGATCGTCAATCCGAGGCAAAGGATATCAATTCTTGATCGTGAGCTTGTTGTGCTCACGGTAATCGATGCACATACAGAAGGATCCATCTTTCTTCTTGATGAAAAGAACGGGTGCACCCCAAGGAGATGAACTAGGGCGAATGAACGTTTCTCCGAAAGTTCTTGTAGCTGATTAGACAACTCTTGCATCTTGGAGGGAGCAAGACGATAAGGAGCCATGACAATCAGGGTTGCACCAGGCACAAGATTAATTCGAAATTCAACTTCACGAGTAGGAGGAAGACCAGAAACATCCTCGGGAAACACTTCAGGATACCCACAAACTACGGGAATGTCCTCAATTTTCTGTTCCTTCGTTTCCACCACCTAAGCTACGAAGGCTATATACTTCTTGCGTAAGTACGCTTGGGCTTGAAATTGAGTGATAAGATTTAGGCTCAAGGAAGATGGATTTTCACCCGAGACACGAAGGATGTGACCATTGGAAAGCGGAATACGGATGAACTTCTCGAAGCAAACAATTTCAGCACGTTGAACAAATAACCAGTCCATGCCTACTATGATGTCAAAACTTCCCAATTGCATAGGAATGAGTTCGATTGAGAACTTGTGGCCGTTTAGATTTAATTCGTAATTTCGAATAACCGAGTCAATTGTTACAGATTTACCATTAGCTACTTCAACAAAATACGAGTTCTTAAGCTTAGATCGGGGTTTAGCAAGTAAAGGCTCAAATTCAAAAGACAAAGCTATATCAGCACCAGTATCAAATAAAATGGTTGCAAAGTGGTCATTTACGAGAAATATACTGTTCACCACATCGCCGTTTTACTGAGCATGATAGGAGTTAATCATAAAGGCACGACCATGATTTTATAGAGGATCTTGAGAAGCTTGAATGATCTGACCACATTGTGGTGTAGGAGCTAAAATGGCGGGATGCGACTGAACTTGAGCTTGGTTAGCCAACAATGGTGGAACCTGTGGCTAATAAGCTTGCTGGGTTTGGTACGTCTGAACCTGGTATGGTGGATCTAGAGCAAGCTGAAGTGTGTTCACATGTGTGAGTCATGGACACGTGTTGCGAAAATGGTTAGGATCACCACAATTATAGCAAACTCGCATATGATTAATGGGTTAAACATATGGCATAGGAAGGGGGTTGGGTTGAGCAAACCTTGAAGGAGCAATTGGTGAATTGTGATCTCCCGACAAGTGGCACTAAGGTGTCCAAAACGGTTGCAACAGTTGCATTGATGGCACACCGTACTAGCTGACTGATGTCGTTGACAACTATTACATAATGGGTGAGGTCCGTTGTAGGGTTTCTTGAGTGGGGGCAAAGTTGGGTTGAGTTGCAGTTTGTTGGGTTAGCGCATAATTCTTGCGCTTCCTGTGGTTTGAGGAATGAGAAGGCTTGGATGGCTCGGGTTTCGACTCTTTGGGTTCGGTAGAGGGTTTATCAGCAGTTTTCTTCGATTTCTACAATGTTAAAGTCCCGGCTTTAACATGATTATCAGTTAAAGTTGCAGCAAGGTTAATCGCGTCACCTAGTTCATTGGGAGCACTATTTAAGACACTATCTTGAATTTATCTCGGTAGTCCCCGAATGTACTTATCGATGGCACGCGAGGTCGGGGTAACAAGGTGAGGTACCAGCACACTGAGTTCATTGAAACGAGAAGTGTAAGCTGCAAGCTCACCACTCTCTCTATTTGAGGTTCCAAAACTCAGCTTCCAAGTTCATAAGCTCACTTGGAGAGCAGAACTGCTTGGTTATCAGTTTTTTTAATTCGTCCCATGGCATAGCCATGGCTGCTTCGGCACCACGGGTTGTCTTTTCCTTCACCCACTAGGTAAGTGCCCCTTTTGCAAAGACACTTGTAGTAAAACGGGTTCGCTTGTCATCAGGACACTCAATGTGGAGGAATTTTCTCTCCATTTGTTTGTACCACTTAAGTAGGGTAGTGGCACCTTCAGTTCTGTCAAACTCTGGGGGTTTGGTACTGGTGAAAGTTTTAAACGAATAGTGAGATGCTTTCGGCTCGCTTGAAGCAGAGGTGATATTAGCAGAAAGATTTTGGTGAATTTGGGTCATCATGTCGGGAAGGACCGCGGCTAGTTGTTTGGTGATCTGAGCAGTCAACTGCCGCTAGAGGTTTCGGAAGAACGACGCTTGTTGAAACGGAGAGACATTCTGCGAACAATGGTGACGAAAATCATGAGACTCGGAATAGGGTGTGGTATAAGAATCCTTGTTAAAGTTTGCTTTAAAAGAAATAAAGAAATAAACATAAAAAAATAAAAAAATCATAACAATGGTAATAAATCTTGCGTGGAACTTTAGAGTTTTCATGAACCACCATGGACTCTTATTTTCCAAAAATCAAAGGAACTCGAAATCAAGTCGAATCGAAAGCTGGGTATTCGTGTACAGACTTCCATTTAAAACATAGAGGGTCGGAGTGCAACCATATTCTTTTCACAAAGAAAACATGGTCAGGTATAAAAACTTAAAGTTGTGATTCATATGGCGTTGAAAGTGGTATGCTTTGGCTTAATATAGTTCACGCCCTTTCCTAACTCTCTAGGTAAGCAACCGGGTCCCACGTCTGATTGGGATTTATACGCATTGCTTATCCTTAGTTTTCAATAACCTTGGTGTCAAGAGTTTCGGAAAACAAGCACGTGTTCCTTACAGTTAACTACATACCGGCCATATAGAACTATCTTTAAGAAGAATAAATGTCGGTACACCACAATAAAAATCAATAATTGAAAATGTTGGAAAAATCTTTGTTTTTAGGGATAAGCCTTGAACTTGTGTGTGCTTTGTGTACATGAGGCGCAAATGAACTGACAAATAAATATTAAGCAAGTGCATTGAACAATCACATAAGGCCCACATAATTTCTAATTATGTAACCTAAGCAATTAAGCAAATAACTGTAACTAACTAGAACACTAAGTCTAATGTCATATCTTATAGTAACGACTCTGACACCAATCTGTAACACCTTGGCTAAAGCAGAATACGCCCGGGTGTGACATACAAATTGTTCAAAACACATGTTACACTATTAAGTGACAATATTATCATTAATTCATTCAAAGGCATCAAGTACACAAGTTGTTTCAAATAAG
This sequence comes from Bidens hawaiensis, assembly GCF_021521415.1. Classification (NCBI taxonomy): domain Eukaryota; kingdom Viridiplantae; phylum Streptophyta; class Magnoliopsida; order Asterales; family Asteraceae; genus Bidens; species Bidens hawaiensis. The sequence continues at coordinate 89,436 of NW_027494564.1, forward strand.
GAGATTACAATGAAAATAAACGTTCAATTCTTATTCAAATATCCTAGGTCTAGTGTCTTCATTCATTTCATCCTCTAACAATTGTACCTGTAACATATATATAAAATAATGTCAAATAACTTAATAGTTGGTGAGTTCACACAGTTTAAATACTACATAAAAACCATACAATTCCATGAAAACTTGTGAAAAGCAAGTAAGGGTTCTTTACACTCGAATCAGAGGTCCCGAGTGTAAAGAATAAAATAAGGTCTTTTCCAGTTGGGATTGTGCACCAACGTACTCAGATCGTGGTCCCTTTTCCACTCGAAACACGGTCCTGAGTGCAAAGGGGGGCGTATGAACATACTTATCGAAAAATTCTAAGCACGTAATATTTGAGCATGTAACAAGTAAACACACATGTCCATGATGAGAATTGTAGTTTTTAAATAATAAATAAACGAATTTGAATTTTTGATAGGATATATATGCTACCCCCAAAATAGTTAAAACGGGTAAAAGAGGGGGGGGGGGGGGTGAGAAACTCACATTTGGAATTGGATGACAACTTGGAAAAGAAATGGAAAGCGCGTTATATGAAACCAAATAATCGAATCTCGCGAGCTAAAATAATAAACACAATAATTAGTAACTAAATAATGGAAATAAAATGTTGGTTTAAAGTTCATGCATTATTGTTTATATACATATACATACATATATATATATATATATATATATATATATATATATATATATATATATATATATATATATATATTTTAATAATTTGGTCTATCGGATTTTAACAATATATTATTATAATATTACTTATAAGATGATTATTGAATATAATAATGTTTACGGAATTTTAGCGTTATCGGTATGCTTATTTGTTATAAACACTTGTCGGTTTTGAGTTAAAGTTACAACAATATTAGATTATGTATATACATATTTATATATTTATTTTACAAGTTGTAGTGATTGGTTCGGGTTGTAAAAGTTGGATTCTTGGATGAAAAAAGATTGAAAACAATCTAAAACAATTTTTATTTTATTTAATAATGAATTTATAAACATATATATAATTTATTCTATTTAATAAACATGGTTAAAAACATGTGTAAAATGGATTTGTAGAGAACAAGGTTTGAACCCCGGCCTCCATGACCACGCCTAGTATACACAACCACTAGACCAAACTGTCTTTGTGTTATAAAGTCAGAAACGAATATATATATATATATATATATATTATATATATATATATAATATATATATATATATATATATATAGAATGGTTCAAGAGAGAAATGATATTACTGCAAGAAATGCGATAAATGAATATGGGCCACTAGTTTTGTTTTAACTTTTAAATGTTTAAAGCTAAATAAAGAAAATATTAATCATTCTCTTTCTTCAATTAATATAACAAATGAACCATAATACTTATCTACTTAATTAATATAACTAATTAAATTATTATAATTGAAAAATATTAAGAACTCATTTATTTTTATAACTTATTTTTTGTGTCTTGAATTTTTATCCTACACAAGTATAATTTATTCAAACATTAAAATTTCTTTTTATTCAAAACTAATTTCTTCCAACTCAATATATTAATATCCATCAAAACATACTTACATTATAATGAATAATACCAAAAATCTATTTTACATGTGTTTGCATTAAAAATCAACAAAAAACATACAACCTACACAAAAACATATAATCTACACTTGTTCTAAGAATAAGACAACATATAACCTACACATGAAAAACATATAACCTACACACAAAATTTATCATCAATGAAATACACACGCACACGAAAACATATAACCTACACACGAAAATTTTATATTACACAAATACAATTTATTCATATATTAATTTCTTTTTATTTAAAACCAATTTATTCAAACTCAACATATCAATATCCATCAACACGTAGTTACATTGTGATGAATATTACAAAAAACTATCTTACACATGTTTGCATTAAATTTCAATAAAAAATATACAACCTACACAAAAACATATAACTTACACTTGTTCTAAGAATAAAAAAACATATAACCTACATATATACGAAAAACATATAACCTACGCATGTGTAGGATATGTGTATCTTTATGTAGTTTATATAATTGTTGATGTCGAATTACATATGTAAGTTGTATGCTTTTTGTATGTTGTACGTTTTTATCGCTCAAAATAAGTGTAGGCTACATAACTTTGTGTAGGTTGTATATTTATTGTTTACATTTAATGAACACATTTGTATGATATTTTTTTATTATTATTTATGTCAATAATATTTATAGGCATACCAATTGAAAAAAAATATATATTATGTTTTGATATTTAGTGTTAAAAAACATGCTAATAAATTGAGTGGAATTTTTTTTAATATAAAGAATTATTATATGAATAAATTGTATTTATGTTGAATAAAATGAAGAATGTGTAAATAAAAAATAAAACTAAAGTAGTGTTTTTATCTTTTTAATTATTATAGTTAAATTAGTTATATATATTAATTAGAGATATATTTATTATGATTATATTAGTTGCATTAGTTAGAGAGAGAGAGTGCATTTATTGTTGCATTTAGATCTTTTTTATTTATTTTTAAATATATAAAACTTAAATAAAACTAGTGGCTCATATTCATTTCTCTCATTTTTTGTAACAATTTGATTTCTTTCTTGAACTTAAACATATATATATATATATATATATATATATATATATATTATCATCAAGTTCATCATCTTCACTAGAAACCCTAGAATTAAATTATCCAAATATGTTCCATGTTTGTTAAATTAAAGTTAGGGGTTTTGTTTGTCGGGTTAAAACGAATCAAAACCATGTAATAAATACCTTGGATGTTGCTGGAAGGACGGTGAACGGAGCTTGGCCGGAATCGGATGTGGGTGAACTAATTAGTGGTTACCAAGGGTTCGTTTTTATAATATAATGGTTGCCGAACGTTTGGACGATGATTAGTGTCCTTTTTATAATTGGATCAGTTCGTGCTTAATTCGAGTTATTGAGATTTTGGTTAAAATCCGATCGGTTGGGATTCATTACGGGTTAATTAGGAGTTAAATGATGAAATAAATCACAAATGAAGTTTATAATTAGTGGAGACGACGTTTGGGGTGATTAACGGATCAAAACAAACTATATTATGTCGTTTTGTACATCGCTGGAACGCGCTGCCGTCGCCGGAATGTTTTCGCCGGAAAACCGAGTTGGGGAAGGGGACGGGGCTGGGTGGGATAATTATAATAATTATTATTTAAATGTTACATTTTGGACCCATAGACTTTATAAATATATAAACTAATTTTAAACTTTATTTACTTTATAACCCTTGAACTTTATAAATATATATAACTAGATAAAACTTTATATACATTAATATCTTTGGTTTGTTTACGTTTTACACTCGTATAGTTTTTAACTTTGATTATTTTATAAAATTTTATAGCTCGGAGATTCGTTATTTGAACTAAACGAAATAGAAAATGAAGAATAGTTGCTATAAATCGACGTACCTTTGATTAAACGATTAACGACAAATAAGAATACATTAAAACGACACAACGTGTCGGTTTAACAAATACAAATACAAACACAAATACGAATAAAAATTTACAAATGTCACAATCTCCATTATTGGCTTAATAACAATAACATCGTTAAGAGCAAGCAGGTCTTTCGGCAAATTCGGCAACAACCTGTTGATAATCATCTGGAGAAAATGTGGATACCTAAAAAACTTATCCCGTTTGCTGGTGCAGTTCTCCTTCATATGATAGAAAATCATCTCATAAAAGTTTAATGGCTTGTTAAGGATTAAATCTACCATTGCCGGCTGCAACATATTTCAGCACTTGTCAAACCCGGCAAGCCTCCCACCAATACAATGAATCAACACGTGCATCTAGTACTTCTACGGCTCACACAGATTAGCTTTGTTGTACTTTGAGTCGTTCAAACTATCATAATATCTCAATCGTCTAAAAAATACTTTAATTAACTCCTTCTCAAAGCTGTACACATAATTGTCATTGTCTTTAAACAATAATGTGTCTCGAATAATCTGAGGAGTAATAATCACTTCTTGCTTCTGGATTGTTGCCACAATATGATTTCGCTTAATAATATATTCTTGATATTCAAAGAAAAGTGATAATCCCATCATATCTGGCATGATCAGCATAGTTTAAACCAAGGATTGCAACTATGAGCCTGAGGAACCTCTTTTTGTTCTAGTTGACCCTCGGGCATGTTTATCTATTATAGATCACCCATTACTACAAAAACAAGATGACTTCTTTTAAAAAAATCAAAGGAAAGGACTGAATTGTCCTCCATTCTCTAAACAACAATGTAGTGAATGAGCATAGTCCATTCGCCTCATATATCAGCGAATGAGTGTCCATTCTCTAAAGTGAATGGGCATTCGCCAACAATAACAGTCAATAAGTCAACTTTAATCCACTCGCTGGATTTCAACAAATGATGTCCATTCACCAAGAAGATCATTCGCTTAAATAGTAAGCGAAGCACCAAGTAGCGAATGGATAAGCGAATGAATCAAATTAGGAGAATGAAACAAAATCGACGAATGAGTTCAAACAAGCATATGAACTCAACAGACAAGTATAAACCCAGATTTCAATTAACCCAAAAACATGAATAATTATATAAAAAAAATTATATTTTCAACATCGAAAAGTGATCGATAAACCAATTATGATAATTAATTTTGATGTTAAGCATGTTTCTTAGGTAAATTATTTCAATAACAGTTCTTTAGGGTTTACATGAATTAAGTCTAAACTGAATCACCCAAACAATCAGTTAGCGTCTAAAAGCACTGATTAACTACCTATAATGATGAACGAAGATGATCGATGATCTATAAAACACTAAAAAACATAGGAAAAGTCTGGTAGAGTTTCTTTTAGAGTGATAGATAATCAATGAAGAACAATGGTTGATGAATGAGATCCCTTTTGTGAAGAACCCTTTTTATAGTCTGTACACCCATTCTCTAATCACAAGGTGGCGTACGGCCTCATTACTTAAAAAGACTAGAGAATGAGTCACCACTCGCTTAGAAAGTTAGCGAATATCCAACCTTCAATATTAAGCGAAAGAAAGGATCGGCAAATGGATCATTCTCTTAAGAAAACACTCTCCATTTGCTGGATATTCAGCGATTGGGGTTCCATTCGCTAGAAAATCAGGGAATGGAGAACCTTTTAAGCGAATGAATATTTAATTTTTTAAAATGGACCCCACTGTTAATAACAATTTACTTATCAACCCATACTTTTGAGTAAAATTCTCAAAATTTTTCAACAAGATTAGGGGTAAAAGTTTTGATCAACATTGGTAAAACCCCAAGATTTCAACCTTGATTCACACAGCTTGGTGATCGAAAATTAAGAAGAAATAAAATCTTTTTGGTTTTTACAAACTTTAAGCTAAAACACACTTCAAATCTATTTTTTTTTAAATTTTTATCAAAACACACCGAAAACATTTTTGTATTTTTCAAATATATAGAAAAAATAAATTAAGATACAATAAGCAGTTCATATATTTGTGAGAAAGATCACAACATGGGATCATATTGACTAGTAACGTTCTGAGTTACATTTCTATTTCGACATTATTATGCAAACAAAGATAATTGCAGATATAATTGTCCACTTCAAACTTATACAAATCTTTTAGTAGCCTTATGATATGTTTAATGTTCTATTAGGCACAAATTTTATGTGGATCCCACCTATAGAACACAATATTTATCAAATACATTGTATTTCACATATATCTCAATTTCTCATTTAATTTGATTAGCTGTAATCCGATGCAAAAGTTATAAAAGAAAATATAACTGAAAGTTAAAATTTTTCCTTAAGGTCGGTGTTTCTACACGCAGATAAGGTTCCATTTTAACAAAAATAAAGTTGAATGTGTACAGGGCCTTAAGCTTAAGTTCGATGCATGACTTTTGCACGTTTATGATTTTAGTATACGTAGATAAGATCCAAGGCTTTCACGAAACACCAAAAAAAATAAAATAGAATACTTAGGGCTTAATGGTATAAGCATGAAGGATCGTAAGATAAACATGTAATGACGTGAACGATGATATCTATTTTTCAAATACTAAGTGCGGAATACATAGTATAGGTGGAAAACATAAGAATCTCTTTGAACTTCTTTATATTAATTGATAACAACAAAAGTACAATGAATATGGCAGTTTACAGCAAGAGTACTTCTTTGGACAACGAACTAAAAAAAGTATAAGTCTAAAACCTATTTATAGACGTGGCAAACCTATTTATACATTGTGTAAGTTATACATCACATAATTTATGAGACGTGTAACATACACGTCCATAAAACTTATACGTCAAAACATTAAGCCTATTCCAACCACTACAATCAAATACATACAAGACCGAAGCAATAGACATTATGCACTAACAAACTCCCTTTGGATGTTGCTTAGTTTTGGTCTTCAAAAATCTTCAAAATCTTCAACTATCTTGTCTAAGGACCCTTTTACGATATTCTCTTTGAAATTCTTCAAAATATTTGACCTTTGACTTTTCTTGTGACGTCTTGACTGGTCTGAAACTTGGCTTGTATTGAAATATGGACCACGGAGATCTTTTCATTCTCTTTTCACATTCAGCTTTGAGCTCTGCTTCCTCCTTCCCTTCTTCATTTGACAAATTCCTTGACTTGCTCTCCCACACCTTTCTAGAATGGATCTTATACAAATAGCACACATTGATTACACGTTGGTATTGTTGTGCTTGATCCATATCCTTACCATCATGAATTTGAATCTTGTTAAAATGTAACACTTCAACATCCTTCTCAGAGCAGCTCGTCAGCCACATACGATCTAACACATTAACTGTATCCCATGTGTTCTCATCTCTCTACAAAACAAAAACCGCTTCACCAGTTATCCTATCAAAATACCACCATCTGAAATGCACATGAAAGTCTTGTTCCATAGGATAAAATGGTATATTCTTCAACGTTTCCGGCCTGAGATATCTCAAAGTTCTGACATAATCATTCGTTTCAGGATCTACCTTCGTTGTTCAGATGCGAAGTGTCGGCTGTTGTGGAGTCCAGTTTATAAAACAACCCTTTGATTGTCTAACAATGAAATCACATACTTCTGGAATCCAACCTTTCTTCAGTGCGTATAAAAACTCCATCTTGCATAATTTCATCACATCAACGACAAAGATTTAAATTCCATAGGAATTACAAAGTATTGTACACTATACTCTCTTCTCACAACTACCTTCGTTATCTTAATCAAGTATGCAATAACCAAGCAATCTCCCAAAGAAACTTCCTTATATTTCTTGCAAAACTTTAATGACTTGAGGAATTGCTTCACAGACTCAATCTTATGTCTTTTAAACCATTCAATTTTCTCACTGTTAACCTCTTCTGCATTCACCATAGGAGCACCTTCTTGTTCAAAATATTAACTTAACATTTCAATATCCTCATAAAACTCTTCATCAAATTCAGGAAATTCTTGATTATCTTGATTAACATATCTAACTTGCTCAATTTCAATAGCTTCTTCTAACACAACATCACCAGTATGAATAATCTCTTGCTTATCAAATTCAAAACTTAACTCTTCCTCAGTAACATTGAACATTCTTGCTAGTTCTGTTCGATCAACCATAATTTCTCCTTCTTTAGCCTCATAGCTTGAACTTTTGAATTGAAATACACTAAGACAATTACAGTTAGGATCAACAAATAACACCTCCATATTATCAACATTCTCAACACCAGATCTTTCAGTTTGTTGTGGTTGTTGATCAGACTCAGCTTGTTTTTCGGTTGGGTTTCTGGCACTTCGAACCAAAAGTTATTTTAGCACCACTCCCGGTACTAGGATAATCACTATCATCATGTTGATGTTATAATCATGAACAAGAGAACCCCATAATCTACTTTCTCCTCATCATCTAATTCTTCTTCCTCAGTCACCTTTTCCTCTACCACCTTTTCAAATGCATTTTCTTCAACAGATTTAGTAGTACCAATAGTCAAATGCATGATAATACAAGATTCTCAGACATAATAATTTGTTCGTCAACCACCTTGCTCTTGACTTTAGCCTAAATTTTAACTTTATCAATTATTGTCTTGAAAGCTAAATTTTCTTGAGATACACCTCCTTGATTAAACTTTTCAGTCAATCTTTTCTCAAGACTTTCAGAGTCTATCACCAAATCAATACCCAACTTATCTTCAATTACCAAAAAATACTTCATGTATTGATTGATCTTATCAGCTTGAACTTTCCTCTTAGCTTAATTTTCTTTAATCTTCTTTTGTTGTTCTACATTTCCCTTCCTCAAACGTTCATTCTCCATGGTAATACTATCAATAATCACGTTTTAATCTTATACTTGCTTCTTCAACTCATCAAAGTCTTTCTTAGTAGGAACATCCTCAAACAAATTGAAATTGATACCCTAAATACTACCATACAGTGATGACTTTTGTAGTACATCTTTTTGTTGTTGTGGCTGTGGAGTATCCTTAAGAGTTGGCATCTTCAACACATTATCGTCTTTGCTCAAATCAACCACCGGTTATTCAACTATCTATTCTTTCACAAATGGAGTAACAACCACTTTAGGTTCTTATACTTATGCATTCTCACCTTCCACCAGCACATCATCATCTTCATCTACCAATTGTTGCAATAAGACTTTTTTCTTTTGGACATATGTTTTTTCCTTTCAGTGAATTTCTTCTTTGTTGGCACCTTCTTTGATACTTCCTACATCACAAAATTCTCATCAACTTCATCAGTAGACTTTTTCTGCCTCTTTTGTTGTTTCTACTCATACATCGCTTGAGTATCTGATCAAGCACAAATGAAGCTTCCTTATAACTTTTAAGTTTCAAGTCTACCCTCTTAGTTTCAATCTTAACAGATTGTAACTCTTGTTTAAGAGCAGCATTCTCATCAATATGTTTGTTAATGGCAATTTGCTTATCTTCTACAGTATGTTTTAACATGTAGATAGTTTTCTCATCTTGCCCACTTTTATTTAGCCCATAATTTCATTTCACAATTTTGAAGCTTATCATAAGCCTCTTTTACTCGTTTTAGATAATACAATAGTGAATCATAATGTGTATTTAGCATTTATTCAACATCTTTCTCTACACACTTCTAACAAGGTAATTCACACTTCACACAAAAAAACACATTAGTTTCAGAATGTACATGACTTTGGTTTGCCATCAATGCTTGCTGACTTGGTACATTAGTTCCTTCAGTTTTCACCTCTTGCTCCTTATCCACACATTCTTCAGCAGCTTGAGATTCGATCTAAATCTCTTCAAAGTCATCATCCTCTCCAAAGTCAATTTTCGCATGAGGCATTTCTTCACCATAAAATCAACCTGCAAAATTTTCAATGATATTAAGCGGAAAAATAGATTGCAAAATTTTCAGCAACATCTTCCACATTAGCAACTTTCTTAACCACATCTTCCACAAAAACTGTTTCCTTAACCATGGCTTCTTCAACATCAGCTTCCTCAACAACAATTTCTATTATTTCTCTAACCCTATCATTACCTTCAGTAGTTACAAATTCAGCAACATTAGCTTGATACAGGTGATTATTCCAGATGAATCTCTCATCACTATGTGAAACATAACAGGCTTTAATTTGTGATGTTGAGGCCTCATGTCGTTTCTTATTGTTGAAGATGAATGGGTTAGCCTGTTTTGGTGAGCTTCGGTGATAGATGGCTTGTATATTGTAATCCCTTCCAAATGGATTTGAATTATTATCAGGAAATTTCTGACTCCTAAATTCCCGATTGAAATGCCCTTTATCTTTTCACCTAAAGCAACATACTTTGGATTTGTCAAAACCCAGCTTTGAAGGTGTGCCATCCAAGCATTTCCTTCTAGTGATTTTCTTAAATCGTTGAGTTCTCCTCACCACAGTAGCCATGCACCAACGGATATTCAACATCTCCATTTCTTTTGGATAAATTTGATTATAATATTCCTTTGTTATGTTTTTTTACCAATCCTTCTAGCAATTAGACATTCATATGATTCAAGTACTGATCCAAGAAATGCCATATGTTCTTTCACATTTTCTATTGTAAGGCCGTTAGTGGTCTTGATGTTTACAGCAATATTTTACTGGAGTAAATCAATATTTTGATTCTGGTTATTTTGATTCTTGTATGATTGGCTTGTTGATTTGCTGACATGGAGCTTGAACAACCACTTTTGTATAGAGATGGCGATGTAAAACTTTGTTGACTCCCTACATAAGCAACACTAGTATTGTCAATACAAAAAGCAGTTTGAATCTTTGGACTTTGAGTTTCCAAAGATGGTGAACTCTTGTAATAAAGTCTAATATCTTGAGTTACTGATGAAGTCTTCATTTTCTGTTTCTCTCTCAATTCCAGACCTTGAGCTTCAAGCTTTTCAATAAACCTGGCCATATTTAATCTTGACAAAGCAATGGGGTTTGATTATTGAATCATAATAAAAGTCCCCCACTCTTATGGTAATGCATCACCCAGTTTATCAATGTATTCATATTCTGGATTTTGAATTCCTGGTATTTTCATTTCATTCATCAAGTGACAGTATCTCTCAATCAACTGAGCAAAAGTTTCACCCTTGACCTTGGTGAAAATATCAAACTCTTTCTTCAGCAAAGCCATCTTACTCTTTCTCATATCAAGGTTTCCTCGATCTTTGTTAAGCAACACATTCTATATGGAGAAACAAGATCCACTATGTTGCAGCATTTGAAAAATGTCCTCCTTGATACCTTGTTGCATAATGTTCAACATCTTCTTCTCCCTTAGATACAATGGCTGTGACAAATGATAGTTTGTACAATTCTAGTTCTTCTGAATAACATAATCTTCCTCAACAGCCAATCAAGTATCATAGTTTAGGGATTGAACGTATGTCTCGAACCTATCAGCTCACGATGGATAGTTTTCCATACGCAGAAGCTTCGATGGTTTGTTTGATGCTTCGATGGATCAAGGTAGCCGGTTCAACAACAAAAGCATTCAAATTTTCCATCTTTGAAGAAATAACACCTTTTGGCGTATAATATGATGTCAACGTATAAGTCCAAACTACAACAATAAAATTTATATGGCATATATGATATACGATCGTATAAGTTTGGAACAAGGTCTTGTTAGCGTATTAGTTCTTATATGGAGGTTGAGTTATACGGTAAGAAAGATGTATGGGAAAGGTTATACGGTGAAATCTTATGCGTCGTATAACTTTAAGATGAACATTTTGGCAAGATTTTGTGTAAAAATGAAAATGTAGGAGTTTGAAATATTGAGAAACTGGTTTAAACTAGGAATATGGCATGTTGTGATCAAGGTAGAAAAGAGATAAACTTGTGCATTTCCATGTAGATATAGAGACCAAAGCTCTGATACCACTTGTGGAAGCCCGAAGGATCGTAAGATAAATGTGTAGTGACTTGTACGATGTATCTACTCTTCATATACTAAGTGCGGAATCCATTGTATAGGAAAAAAACATAAGAATCTCTTTTAACTGCTTTATATTAATTGTTAACAGTAAAAGTACAATGAATATGATAGTTTACTGCAAGAGTACCTCTCTGAACAACCAACTAAAACGCATTAATCTAAAACCTATTTATAGACATGACAAACCACCTTATACGCCATGTAAGTTATACGGCGCATAAGTTATGCGTCGTGTAACGTACATGATGTATAACACTTATACGTCAAAGCATTAAGCCTAGTCCGACCACAACTATCAAATACATACACGACCTAAGAAATAGATATTATACATTAACATTAACCCTCAGGTCGGTATTAATACACGCAGAGAGGATCCAAGACTTAAGCAAAAATAAAGATAAAATAAAATTGAATTTCTTTGCAAAATAAAATAAGAATAGGCTGAATTCTTTGCAAAATGAACGCATGTACACACAACAATCTTTAAACTTGTTAGAACTTAAAAGCATATATTAACTATGCATCAAGATGTTGTACCACTATATTGACAATTATTTTAGTTTTATATCTTATCAGCACTTATATGATTTGTCAAACCTATCATATACATCATACAGTTGAGCTAACTATAATTTTTAGTCTAATTTATCCATGTGCTAGGTACTTTAAGTCATTGTACCATCATTTTTCGTAGGGTTGGATAAAATTTCTCAAACTTTTATATTTTTCAATGTTTTTGTAATTTTATATTTAAAAAAAATCACATTCTCTTTGTGTATTTTTCTAACATTTTCTCCCCCCCTAAAAACAAAAATAATGAAAGAAAATAAACGAAACTTTACAAATAGAATTAAAGTGATCAACCGAGCGTTTGAATTTCTTAAAAACACTTAAGACCATTTAAACCAAAAAATAAATGAAACGAGTTTTATCAAATGCTTTGGTAAAAAAATCAGCTTTTCGAAAATATGTGTGAGTTATCCGGTTTCAATGTGTTTTGTTTTTGCATGATGTTCAGGGTTTTTAGTGATTTAATTGCAACAGAGTTATCAATATAAAGAGGAGTAGTCAGAAACTTCAATCTGTAACCTGCAAGTTTTGCTGGATCCATAAAATCTGTGAACAACAACTCGAGGCTGTCACATATTCAGCCTCCACAATTGAAGTAGAGACCAGTTTCTGCTTCTTACACTGCTCGAAAACAAATTTGTTTCCCAAGAATTGACAACCCGTTAAAGTTGATCTTGCACCCTCCATAGTCTGAATCAGTATAAGAAGTGAGCTCAAAACTATCGTCCTTGGGATAACATAACCCGATGTCAGAAATACCGCTCAGATAATGAAAGATACGCTTCACCGCCGCAAGATGAGTCACTTGAGGAATCGATAGATATTGGGCACACAAACAGACCGCAAACATAATATATAGTCGAGATGCTGTGTGATTCATCACAGAACCTACCACAGCATAATAAACGGTCAGATCAACGAAATCCTCTAATTTGTCTGATTACAAATTATTACCACAGGAAGAGGAGTAGAGGGCACTTTACAGACAGAAAAATTCAATCGGCTCAAGACATAGTTCACATTCTTCGTCTGATGAATAGAAATACTCGATTCAAACAGAAGTAACTGCAACCTTAAGAAGATACTCAAATCTGCCATCGAGCTCATTTCGAGCTTCGTTTGCATCGTCTTCTCGAACTCTTTGCATAAATCGTCGTTTGTAGAGCCAAAAGTACATTATCAACATAAATCTGGACTAAAAGAAAATCACTCTTCAGTTCTTTGTAGAAAAGGGTACAATCCACATTCCCTTAAGAAAATCCACTCTCCAAAAGATGGTTAGCCAACGTGTTATACCAAGCTCTTGGGGCTTGGAGAAAACCATAAAGAGCCTTATTTAAATGGTAAACATGCTGAGGATAATCCGGATTTTCAAAATCAGGACGCTTCTTCACATACACCTCTTCATGTATAACACCATTCAAAAACACACTTATTTCTTGAACGTGACATTGACAAGAAAGATTCAAATAGCTCCTAGTCTTGCAAATGGAGCATATATCCCGTTGTAATCAATGTCTTCCCTTTGGTTAAAAACTTGAACCACCAATCTCGCTTTTTTACGCACAATAACCCCACGATCATCTTTCTTTCATTTGAAAATCTATTTGGTAGGAATAACTTTGCGCAACATGATCGGGTTGTCAATCAAATCCCAAACACTAAGATGAATAAACTGTTGCACTTGGTCTTACATTGCTTCTACCCAAGATCGCTCATTTAAATCCATTGACAAACTCATCGGTTCAACTAGGATATAAAGCACGTGAATTTGGTAATAATTTGTATTCTCGAGTTTCTAATATTAGCATACACATATATCAAAGGATCTTCAAGAACATTTGCTACCTGAAGTTAGGTACGAACACCCTCATTCGGATCAACAATAATGTTCTCCTAAGGATGAGTTAGTGATTAATGTCTATAGCATGGGCCTTGATTGTATTAGATAACAGGCAGGAATGTGTTTTGTAATGTCTAGGGCGTATAAGTATATACAACCAATAAGTACTTATGTGGCGCATAAGTTATGCGTTGGATAATACTCATAAGCTATATATGTTTTTTTTCAAGTCTATATATAAGTGGTTTGACTTATACGCCAAGGGGTAATCATTCCAAGGTACCTGATCAGTAATGGTGTCAAATTCACATTGTACTTTGACTATTTTGATAATATATGAAGCTTTCAAAGGGAATACCTACGCATTTCACTTCGTTATGGATTTCACACATTACATAGAAGAGTAGATATTGTTTTACATTGTTATACATCAATCCTACATGTCATCACACGTTCCTACAAGTGGTATCAGAGCATTTGGGCTCTAACTCTACTTAGAAACCGCAAGTTTTATATCTTTATACCGTGTTTTCATGTGCTTATGTGTGAAAACTGTGAATTACCTTGTGAAAAGTGTTAATTAAAATATTTTCAATATAAAACTCTTAAAACAAATTATTATTCAATGTTTGATGATTTTAAACGTGTTTAGGAAGCTTACGACAAACTTTAAAATTGTGAAAAGAGTTTATGGAATAAAATTCAACAAGATGAACAAACAATTTGCATATTAAAGCACACTGCTGAGGACAAGCAAATTTCCCAAAATAGACATATAGATGAGAATGCCTCTCTTAAGCATTTATATTCTATAAAGATTGAAACTGATTGGGTTGATTTGAAACTTAAGATTTACAAGGCAGCTTCTTATGTGATTGATCACATTCCCCCCCAAAACTTCTGGTTTTGATAAAAATAATATGGGTGAAATGTAGTTGGGTACAATGACATGATTGAGGGTGTCATTCTGTTCTGACTCCAATTTGGAGTTCTTATGCTCCAAAAAGGAAACCTGAAGTTTTAGAAAAGGTGTTAAACATGGAAATCAAAACTCCAGTTAATGATACTAAATTGTGTCTACACGATTCAGTTGATATTAAATTTTCTAAATCTGTGAATAGTTATGAATGTGAGAGCGAAGTGTGTGTGAAGGTTTCTGAAAATTGTTATGTGATCCAATTTAAGAGAAATCAGTTTTGGTTGAAAGTAATACAAGTAAAATCAATAAAATTGGGAATTGGGAAAACAATTCAACACGTTTTGCAAAGATAAATTTGTATCACATGAAACACTTGTTGGAATTACGTATGCCCGAGACACATACTTAAACTAATGTGGCTAACTGTGTTTGATCCAAGTCGGGTCATACCCAATAACAAGCTAGACGACACCAAATGTATTCTTTTAATGATTTGATCATTTAAACGAATACCGAACACTACGTGTTTAGAAAATTGGTTTTCTAAACAAACACACTTGATAATTTAAATAAATTATCTGGATAATTTATTTATATAAATTAATTATTTAATTGGTTAAATAATTAAGATAGCATGCATGATTTATAAAATTAGTTTTATAAAGTATAAGATGGAGATGGAGATGTTTTAATTGTTAAAACAAAACAAAAAAAAAAATAAATAAATAAATAACAAACAAAACCGGCCACCCATGTGGGGTGGTGGTTTTACCCAATCAAATGGCCTTGTCTCCATGTGATGACCATTTAATACATCTCCAATTACAAGACATGCATTCATATCTTTTAATTTTGTTTTTTTTCAAGTGTTGAAACAAGCAAAAATAACTCTCTCTCTTTCTCTCCAAAACCCACGGCTCACTTGGGCAACATTTGGGAGTTTTGTGAGCTAGTTCAAGTGTTCAAAAATCCTAGCAACTAGTTGGTGTTGTTGCTCAAAGCTTGGGGTATACAAAGCTTGAGGGTTTCTCCTTTGCAACCTTGCCATTTGAAGACATCATCTTCTTCATCCACCTACATCTTCTCATAAGGTATAAGAAGGTACAATTTACTTTTGTGAGCATCTTGTTCTTGTAATATTGATCCTTGTTCTTTGGGTTTTAGTTTTAACATAATGGTATGTTCATAACAAGTTTTAAAATCTTAGCTTCCGTTGCGTTTTCATGTTAAATATGGTTAACTTGAACTTTGATAATCTTGTATAAAACCCAACAATGGCATCAAGAGCCGGTTACAAGGACTTATGCTTCTTTTGTGTTCATAAATTTCGGGTTTTTTCATGGGTGAAAAGGGGTCCGAAATTTTGGTGGATTTTACCCCTCATGGATTTGTAAGATCTTGACATGCATGAAAGATCTTAGGAAACCATTATTAACATTTGGATGTTGAAAATAAAAAAAAAAAATAATAAAAAATTTTGGGCCGTAGCCTCTTGGGGGGGGGGCCGATTTTATTTGGTGATTTTGGGCATTGGTTGCTTAGGTTGCATGCTTAGAACATTTGGTATGTTTGGATGTGTCATAACCGAAACCTAGACCTTGGATGTGTTGATTGTTGTTTGTGTATGTTGATTATGTTTATTATTCAATATGGTTGTAATAATTCATAATCTTAGGCTTGTGTAATTTATTTATTCATAAGTTGGTTTGTAATAAATAGATTAGTTGCATTTTCTTTTTTTTAGAAAAATATGTATTAGGATACATTTTGTAAAAAATTGAAGATGCAAGAATTGGTGGATTTGGGCCTTGGACCAAAATTTTGGGCTTGTTGGGCCTCACCGGCCCATCATGGGATTCAAGCCCATTAGGCCCATAAATTTCACTCTTGGGCCCAAGAAGACTTTTGGAAGTTTGGAGCCCATTAACAAGCCCAACAAGAACACAACAACTTGGAAAGGATACTTGAAGCATTTGGATGCAAGTTCAAGTGGGAGTCAACATTCCATCCTTGTGTCATGTTTTGTCCCTTAGGTGTGACTTATGACCTATACTTGTTTCGGCTAACAAGTATGGTCAAACTTAGCGGTTCTCGGTTATGACTATATTTTGCATATGTATGCTTGGTTGTTTGTTTTACTTTATGTAATGTGTGGTTGATAGATATTAGGATACCCAACCGTCACATAGGAACGACAACAAGCATAAAACGGGTTCTAATATATATTTGGTAATATCGCGTCAATTAGTTTAATTAAATGGGTTTATTAAAACTAAGCGATCACTCACCTATAATAAAATTGGTTTTATTATAACTAGAACCTTGAAAATTGGTTTTCAAAATCGCCATATTTCTAAATGCATGTTAGGATATGGCATAATGTTTTTCAACTAGAATATTTGAAAAACTTAAAAATCCCTTTTTCATAATTACCAAGGAAACAAGTCTAACACCATCCTTTTGTATGACACTTAACGTATTAGGGAACTTTAAATGGGATAAAGGTCACCTAACCATTTTGAGCAAACTAATATACTTAGGGTAATATTAACATATTTGTGGGATAAAGGTCACCTAACCACTTGTATGTTAATCTTACATGTTTATACAAGTAGGACGACTTGAATTGGAAACCATGTGATAAAGGTCACCTAAGCATGGGGTCCAATGGTGTTGATGGGATAAACATGCCAACACGAAATAAGGATTTCGAATGGTCCCATACCTCTAGAAGTTGCAAAGGGTTGCAATTGTCAAGGTTGACTACCTTGTTAAATCAAATAACGGGATAAAGGTCACCTAACCGAAATTTGATTTATCATTGGATTCTAGAATTTAATTATTATTTTAAAATTTGGAATAAAAGGGTATTAATAATTAAATTGTTTATAATACTAAAATAAAACTTTGTTAAATTTTGTAGATGGCCGCTAACAATGCAAACACCTCTACCCATAACACCCGTAACCTATCCTTAAGAACCATCCTTGAAAAGGATCGTCTAAACCATAATAACTTTATGGATTGGTATCGCAACTTGAGAATAGTTCTCAAACAAGAAGAGATATCATATGTCTTAGACGATCCCATTCCCGACGAACCTAACGTGGAAGATGAGGAGGCTTATAACGATTGGGTCAAGTACACCAAAGATTCGGTGCAAGCCTCTTGCCTCATGTTAGGGACTATGATTCCCGAAATCCAAAAGGATTTCGAGCATCATGGGGCATACGACATGATAACTCAATTGAAGGAAATGTTCCTTCAACAAGCTAGAGCGGAACGTTTCGAAACGGTTCGAGCGTTTCATGCATGTCGTATGGAGGAAACCCAAAGCGTCTCATCTTATGTCCTAAAGATGAAAAGCTACATCGAAAAGCTTCGTAGGTTGAATTGTCCCGTGTCTAATGAGTTGGCTACGGATTTGATCCTCAACTCTTTGACCAAAAGGTTTGAAACCTTTGTCATGAATTATAACATGAATGGGTGGGACAAAAGCATTGGTGAGCTTCACGCAATGCTAAGAACGGCCGAAGCGGGAATGGGTAAAAAGGTTTTACCCGTTCTAACAATCAATGAAGGAAAAAGGGGACATAACTCCAACCCCAAAGCAAGTGTTGCTAAGGGCAAGGGCCACGTCCAAGGAAAGGGAAAGAGGAAAGCCATCACGCCCATCAAACCGAAGGAAAAGAAGCAAAAGGTTGCGGCGCAAGATCCATGCTTTGAGTGTGGAGAGATAGGTCATTGGAAAAGGAATTGTCCGACCTATCTCAAAGCATTAAAAGATAAGAGGGATGCGGGGCATACCTCAGGTATTATCTTTACTATATATGTTGAACTGAATGTTATTTCTTCAAATACATGGGTACTTGATACCGGATGTGGAACTCACATTTGCAATTTGTTGCAGGGGTTCAAAAGAAGTAAGCAACTCAACAAAGGGGACATTAGTCTCTTTATGGGCAATGGAGCAAGAGTTGAAGTCCAAGCCCAAGGAGACTACTTGTTAAAGCTTCCAAGTGGTTTGGAAGTAATTTTGAAGAATGTTTTGTATGCTCCTAAGTTAAGGAGAAACATTATTTCCGTGTCCCTTTTAAAACAATGTGGCTTTGATCTTAAGTTTATTGATTATGATATTCATGTTTTGATGAATGGCATATTTTATTTTAAAGCTATACCCATGAATGGTATATATGAAATAGATCAAAGTGGTATGTCACATAGTAGTTCAATGTACAATGTCAGCACCAAGAAACTCAAGAAGGACTTGGGTGATTCCTATCTTTGGCATTGTCGCCTTGGACATATAAGCAAGAATCGCATGCAAACTCTTCGCAAGAATGGTATTCTAGAAACAAATGAGTATGATTCATTTGATGTATGTGAATCTTGTTTACAAGGCAAAATGACAAAGCAACCCTTTAATAAAACTTTTGAAAGGTCAAAAGAATTATTGGGTATCATACATTCGGATGTATGTGGTCCTTTTAGACCAATGACTAGGAATGGTGAAAGATACTTCATTACCTTTATTGACGATTATAGTCGATATGGTTATGTGTACTTAATGAAACACAAAGATGAAGCTTTTGAAATGTTCAAAGACTTCAAAACTGAAGTAGAAAGACAACTCAAGACCACAATCAAAGTACTTCGTAGTGATAGAGGAGGTGAATACCTAAGTGGTGTTTTTCAAGATCATCTTAAGAGTTGTGGAATTATTTCACAACTTACTCCACCTGGAACACCACAACATAATGGTGTGTCTGAAAGGAGAAATCGTACCCTATTAGATATGGTTCGATCGATGATGGCTAGAAGCACTTTACCTCTATCATTTTGGGGCTATGCTTTACTTTCCGCTGTTCGCATATTGAATATGGCTCCAACCAAGAAAGTGGAGAAGACACCTTTTGAAGTATGGCATGGAAAGGCTCCATCGCTATCATTCTTAAGAGTTTGGGGTTGTGAAGCTTATGTAAAGCAATACACCCCAAACAAATTAGAAGTCCGATCCACTAAATGTATCTTTATAGGTTATCCTAAAGATGATATAGGATATTACTTTTACGACCCTAGTGAGCAAAAGGTTATTATTGCTCGAAAGGGTAAGTTCTTGGAAACTAAGTTCCTTGAGGAAGGAACTAATAATAGAACAGTGAAATTTGATGAGGATCAAGAACCACAAGATGATACACAATTGGTTGATACTAGCACTCAACAAGAGGTTGTTGAAAGTGATCAAGTGGTTGATCAAAACACACAAAACGTTCGCAGATCTGGTAGAGTTAGCAATCCACCTGAAAGATATGGATTTTTTGTAGAAGGTTGCTACGTGGTAGATTCTGATGAACCAACCACATACCGTGATGCAATGTCCAAGAATGATTGTGACAAATGGCTTGAAGCCATGAACGTTGAGATGCAATCCATGTATGACAACCAAGTTTGGGAATTGGTTGAACTACCACTCAACTCCAAAGCTGTTGGAAGTAAGTGGGTTTTCAAAAGAAAAACTGATATGCATGGAAACTTGGATACTTATAAAGCAAGACTTGTAGCTAAAGGTTTCACTCAAACTCAAGGGGTTGATTATGATGAAACTTTTTCGCCTGTGGCAATGCTAAAGTCTATTAGGATATTATTTGCCATAGCTGCATATTATGATTATGAAATTTGGCAAATGGATGTCAAGACCGCTTTCCTAAATGGATATCTTGAGGAAGATGTCTATATGGTTCAGCCTGAAGGTTTTGTCGATCCGAAACATCCTAATAAAGTATGCAAGTTAAAGAAATCAATCTATGGATTGAAACAAGCATCTAGAACTTGGAATCATCGTTTTGATGAAGAAATCAAAATTTTGGATTCATCAAGAATGCTGATGAGGCTTGTGTGTATAAGAAAGCTAGTGGGAGTATAATTACCTTCTTAGTATTATATGTCGATGACATTCTACTATTTGGAAATGATATTCCAACCATGGAAAGCGTTAAGGCTTGGCTTGGAAGTAGATTTTCCATCAAGGATCTTGGTGAAGCTGCCTATATTTTGGGAATAAAGATCTATAGGGATAGGTCAAGGCGCTTGATAGGTTTGAACCAAAGTACATACATTGATAAAATCTTGAAAAGGTTCAAGATGGAAAACTCCAAGAAAGGTTTTGTACCTATTCAAAGAGGGACTATATTGAGTTCAGCTCAATGTCCAAGCTCAAAGGGTGAGCAAGAAACAATGAAACAAATCCCATATGCTTCTGCTATAGGATCCATCATGTATGCGATGATATGTACTAGACCGGATGTGTCATGTGCTTTGAGCATGACAAGCAGATACCAACAGAATCCAGGAAACAGTCATTGGATGGCTGTTAAGAACATATTGAAATACCTTAGGAGAACTAAGGATATGTTTCTGATATATGGATCTGGTGAGGAGGAACTCGCTATAAAAGGTTACACGGATGCGAGCTTCCAAACTGATCGAGATGATTCTCGATCACAGTCTGGGTATGTGTTCACTCTTAATGGAGGAGCTGTCTCTTGGAAGAGCTCAAAACAGGAAGTGGTAGCATTGTCCACTACAGAATCAGAATACATCGCCGCTTCATTGGCAGCTCAGGAAGCTGCATGGTTGAAGAAATTCATTACTGATCTAGGGGTAGTCTCTTCCATTCAAGACCCCTAGAAATCTTTTGTGACAACGAGGGTGCGATTGCACAAATCAAGGAACCTCGTTCGCACCAAAAGACAAGGCACATAGAGCGGAGATTCAACTACATAAGGGATGAAGTTGAAAAAGGAAAGATATGTATTCGCAAAGTTGGAACTGATCAAAATCTTGCGGATCCATTCACGAAGCTCCTAGAAAGACCGAAACATGAGCGTCATGCGAGTGGCTTAGGACTCCGATATTCTAGTAATTGGATTTGATCTATTTTGTATTTACGTTTAAAAGACTTTTGTAATTTAACTCTTTTATATGATTATGGAATCTTGAGTTAAATTCTAATTTTGCATGTTTAATCCATGAATAAGTTATCTTATTCTAAAAGTCCGTAGTCGATCACATTTGTGGGAACAAATATGAAGCAAGACTATTATGAACTAGGATTGGTGGATATTCATAAGGAATGAATATGGAGCATAGGTTTGCTGCCAAGGTTCATAGATATTTGTGGGATACGAATATTGGACTGACCCGCTCTCAATATTACTACATGGAGTCAATGGACCTGATCATTAGTAATTTTGAGTAAAGGAGAATTTCATATTATCCTTAGACCTGAGATGTATACTGGGTCTTGATTTTCACCAAGTATTACACTTTGACTCTCCCCTTCGCTATTCGTAAAAGATGGTACATAAGGATGAGCTCAGGTGGAGTATAAAAGTGATAGTGAGAGGCGTATACAGTCAAGATGGAATTTGTTCCTCTTATGTGTTGAGAGTTTAGATGTCTAAGGCCTGGTAAAGTTGAATTGTAAAGAGAATGATCGCCTATGTCTCTTAGATCCAACATGACATCTAGTAACAAAGGGATATAATGATAGATTCACCTAAATCATATCAAGTAAGGGACTTGAAGGGATGATGTTATTGAATGGCACTTCGTCAAACACATTAGGGGTGGTGAACTGTTGTTAGGCGGTATTCACCACTTGCATTAATTTTCTATGTATCTCGTGCAAGTGGGAGATTGTTGGAATTACGTATGCCCGAGACACATACTTAAACTAATGTGGCTAACTGTGTTTGATCCAAGTCGGGTCATACCCAATAACAAGCTAGACGACACCAAATGTATTCTTTTAATGATTTGATCATTTAAACGAATACCGAACACTACGTGTTTAGAAAATTGGTTTTCTAAACAAACACACTTGATAATTTAAATAAATTATCTGGATAATTTATTTATATAAATTAATTATTTAATTGGTTAAATAATTAAGATAGCATGCATGATTTATAAAATTAGTTTTATAAAGTATAAGATGGAGATGGAGATGTTTTAATTGTTAAAACAAAACAAAAAAAAAAAATAAATAAATAAATAACAAACAAAACCGGCCACCCATGTGGGGTGGTGGTTTTACCCAATCAAATGGCCTTGTCTCCATGTGATGACCATTTAATACATCTCCAATTACAAGACATGCATTCATATCTTTTAATTTTGTTTTTTTTCAAGTGTTGAAACAAGCAAAAATAACTCTCTCTCTTTCTCTCCAAAACCCACGGCTCACTTGGGCAACATTTGGGAGTTTTGTGAGCTAGTTCAAGTGTTCAAAAATCCTAGCAACTAGTTGGTGTTGTTGCTCAAAGCTTGGGGTATACAAAGCTTGAGGGTTTCTCCTTTGCAACCTTGCCATTTGAAGACATCATCTTCTTCATCCACCTACATCTTCTCATAAGGTATAAGAAGGTACAATTTACTTTTGTGAGCATCTTGTTCTTGTAATATTGATCCTTGTTCTTTGGGTTTTAGTTTTAACATAATGGTATGTTCATAACAAGTTTTAAAATCTTAGCTTCCGTTGCGTTTTCATGTTAAATATGGTTAACTTGAACTTTGATAATCTTGTATAAAACCCAACAACACTATCATGGTTTTAACAAACAAAATATTTCAAGAAACAAAAGTGTGTTTAAAAAGATTGTATTTGTTAAAGGGACAACTTCTGAATATGAAAAAGAGGCTATTTTTTGAAAGGAATCATATAAAGATTTTTTCAAAGAGAAAGTTGAGCGTGATCGTGCTGAAGAATCTTCGGTGAATAAGTTTATTGATCTGAGAAGATGCTTTAATTTCAATGAAGTAGGACATGTGTTCTATACATTTCCTAACCGACTTAAGCATGATTATGGTCATAGTCAAAAGGGTGTTTATGATAAACTTGACGTAAAGCTGGTTATTGTATAGAAAAATACTATACCAAGGTGTGTTCCTACACAAATCTTGAAAAGACAAGTAGGAACTAGTGAGTGTTCAAGAATAAACATTAAAAAATTTTAAGTCAAGAAAAACTCGATTGGTCAAAATCGGGTAGCTAAATCAAAAATTGTTAAACTGAAAGCTAATTCACCTAATTACTTTGAAAAATAAAAATCAATTCTTGAGAGTTCTAGTGAAGTTACGAGCATAGATATCATTTCATATGAATCAGAATATGATGAATCTATGGAAGATATATATATATTTGTGGATAACTTCAAATAACCCAATACCAAGAGGGCCTGGGTTTCCTTGTTTCACTAAACCTTTTACTGTATGCGCAAGGACTTCTGAGATCCTACGACTCATGTTGTATAATGGATAGAGGAGCCTCAAGACGCATGAAGGGTACCCTACGCTTGCTTGAGAATGGCAAATCTATAAAGGGGGGAGGGGGTATTTGGGTTTTGCTGAAAACCAAGGAGGTCAAACTCTGGGTGAAGGTACACTATCAAATGGCATGGTGATGTTTGATAAACTGAACTATATCATTGAGTTGGAGAACAAATTGTTGATTATTTCTCAAATTTGTGATAAAAAGTTTTGAACTCATGTTACCGATAATAAGTGTATGATCTTGAAACCGGGATTCAAGTTACCTGATGGTGGTTCTAATACGTGCTCCTCGAGAGAATGATCTTTATGTTGTCAACATGGGTACTGCTACTACAACTTCTCGTACAGCTCAATGCTTTATCTCTAAGGCATCAAAATAGGAGTCAATTCTACGATATCTTCGAATGGGTCATATTCACATGAGGAAGATGAACTACCAGGTTCACAATCAATTGGTTGATGGGTAAATGTCAAGGGCTTTCATTTGAGTGACGATTGCATTAGCTACAAGAAAGGAAAGCAGAAAAACAAGTCACATCCAACCAGGTTGGTTAACTCTATCAACTTACCCTTTGAACGTGTTCATATGGATCTTTTTGGTCCTATGAATGTAAAAATTGTCACTAGCGAACTCTATGGCTTAGTGGTCACTGATGACTATCCTAGATTTTCGTGGGTAATGTTTTTAGATTCAAAAGTTGAGACATTTGAAAAATTTATGATCTTATTCAAGAAGTTGGAGAATTTGTACAATTTGTCAATCAAGAGGATTCGAATAGACAACGGGACCGAGTTCAAGAACAATAGAATGCTGGAATTCTGCAATGAATGTGGGATTCTTCATGAGTTTAGTGCACCCTACACTCCACAACAACATGGGTGACTAATCGAAAGAATCGTAACTTGATTGAAACTGCACGAAACATGTTAGTCAATTCGAAACTACATGTTAGTTTCTGAACCAAGGTTGTGGCATATGCATGTTACACTTTGAACCGCGTTCTAACTGGGAAAAAAATGGGAAGACTTGTTTCGAGCTTCTTAATAGAAGAAAGACAAATATGATGTGGCTTGAACCTTTTGGGTCTCTATGTACCATTCTTGATCTCGAAGGCAAGTTTGGTTCTAATTTTTAGATGGATTCTTTGTGGGTTATGTTAGTCCTTTACAAAGCATATTCTTACCAAGCATGAACCGAATTGTGCAAGTACTACATGTGAATTGTCAAAGTTACATCACTCCAACACAAAAACCAGGAGATGCATGGATGTTAGACTATGACAATCTCTTAAAATGGTGTCTGATGAAGTTGTTTCAATGTTATACAGCAACAGTTGTATGATACTCAAGTTGAAGAACCGGTATCAATTGCTATCCCAACACCTCGTGATGAACCACAAGTTGAAATTTAAGTTGAACCTCAAGTTGAGACTCAAGAAGAACTTGTTTTACATGCTTCTATTCCTGAAACTACTCCTTTTGATGATGATAGACAGTCACGTAATGAAGTCATTGAGTCTTTGATTCAATCAACTACTATGAGTTCTGGTGAAATCAATGTTGAAGAAAACGTGTCTAATCTTCACCATGATGTGATTGTTTATATTGTTGTTATTCCTTGCATTGTGTCTTACCATCTAGAAGAGAATATCATTGGAGATTTAAACACTGAGGTTCAAATTAGACGTTAAATTAATCAAAGCTGTGTTTCTATTCAAGGGTTTCCACGATGCAAAATTGGTTCTCATTCAAATTTTTTATTTCTCAAATAGAACCAAAGACTTACAAGGAGGCACTGACCGAGGAGAGTTGGGTCAATGCGATGCATGAAGAATGGTAACAATTTGAGAAGTTAGGAGTTTGGAAGCTTGTTGTCACACCCCGTTAAGCGTATTGCGGAAGCGTAAAACGGAAATGCAACAGATACAACTGGTATCAAATACATTGTTCATAAAGAAACATTACTAACTAGTTTACAATATATTATATCGTTCTAACATCTTTTACAAACTAGGTGATACTATCAAACCGGTTCTTCAATTACTTTACTTCTAACTCAAATGCCCATGACAGCAACCACCAATCAGACACGTAACGCACAGAAAATTACTTCTCATATCTGATTACCTGAAAAGCATGTTAAAATAGGTCAACTACGAATAGTTGGTGAGTTTCATAAGTTTAACGAAATCAGTTCTGCGTACCACACAGTCATAGTTTGTATGTACGCGCGTATGTAAAAATATGTGTTTACGTTTGTATAAATATGTACAGCCATATCCTTGTGTGTGCATATGCACACTTGTAAGTTTATAATATAAATTTGAAATTTCGGTAAAATCGTGGTTGTTTGTTCGTACTACCTGTTTCCAATTTCCGTGTTTAACCAACCACTGTGGCCCCCTTTCCGCCCACAACGGTTCCGTGTTAACATCGACCACTGTGGTCCCCCCTTCCACCCACGATGATTCCACGTAAACTTAAACATTATATAGTGTACACGTAAATAATTAATATATTCTTCACATAATATTTCCTACGGCTAATCACGTAGCATGTATATAGACACATATACACATATAGTATTTATCACGTATCACCAAATACTGTAGCTCCCCATCCGCCCACAATACGCATAATCACATTATTCTCTTAACATTCATGTCATAATCAAGTTAGTTCGTTTAATAAGTTGCAGCAGAACTTGGCTCATAGGCCATACTCAACTTTAGTTTATAAGTTGCAGCAGAACTTGGCTCATAGGCCATACTCAACTTTAGTTTAGTAAGTTGCAGCAGAACTTGGCTCAGATGCCATACTCAACTTTAGTTTATAAGTTGCAGCAGAACTTGGCTCATAAGCCATACTCAACTTTAGTTTATAAGTTGCAGCAGAACTTGGCTCATAAGCCATACTCAACTTTAGTTTGTTACTATTGTGGCCACCCTTCCGCCCACAATAGCCCCATAAATATCATAGACCACGTTATCCCCATGGCCATTACAGACCATGTTGTTTCCCAAATTAGTTATGTTTAACATTATACAATGTGTTTGTATAAACATGTTGTCACGTGTAATTTCATTATGTTTTGCAATTCGTATTATCTCCACTCAATATACCAGTCAATGATAATAATCATCTTTCATCAGCACGTAGTCAATCATTATGTTTGTAGGGACTTTTCATATATAATTGTTCAGATATTTATTATGTCCCGAATCGTTTTCAGATCGATAACGTGTATAAACATGCTTTCCACCCCAAAAGTTCGTAAAACAGTTTAGAAAGTGGGGGTCGTGAAACTCACCTTATCGTAGTTCGCACAGAAATCACGTGTCAATAAGTCAGATGCCTCGTTTATAGCCTGATTCCTATAAACGGTACCGTATCGTTAATACTAGGACAGTGTTCAAGCTAAGTCGGGCTGTATAGATAATCTGGGTATAGCTGTTAGGTCCAGAACATGACCATAGTCTTAGATTGTGACGTTGTATACTATGAAATGTTTAAAACTGGATTTGGCTCAGTTTCACCGTTTTCCGAGCCTAGCTCAGTTGATCGTTTATACGTTTCGGGATTAGGTAAGATCACATAAACTTAAGTAAATATATTGATTGATAAAATGATTTGATTTATGAAAGAATTTTAAGGTTTCGGTGTCTGGTTTGATCGCAGGGTTCGTTTCCGTTTTCACACGGTTTTAATTATACAAAACGCGCCCAATCCACCCGATTTGTCCGGAATTTTCGTAACAAGTTCGTTTTTATCAATATCATTCAAAAATATGATATTTGACCACTTTTGACATTTTGACATACCAGTCAGTCCGTTAAACACAAAACTGCCGGTTTCGTTAAAACAATTATAATTTAAATCTTTGATTAATCATAACTAAATATGTACTTATATATAAATTATGCAAATTTTTGTAAAAATACATTAAGACATGGAGAATTTTATAAAAATATTTCCAGAAATTTTATGATTAATTATTTATTTATAAAAATTCATTTAATAGGTTATAATCATGTAATAAATGGCCCGTTTATATCAAACGACCTCCGAAAAATCCAATAATTTTTACCAATGGCCTTAATGTTCTTACATAGCCCCTGAAAAATTTCCAGAACCTAACTCTTTTGACAAAATGCCTTTTTGTGCGTTTTTCGGCTGTTAAAATTCGGTTAAACGATGATTGCACAAACCATACTTAGGCATTTCCAATGATTCCCAAACTTTACCAGTGATCTTACCATCCCATATCAAACTCCAAAACCAAGTTTCAGAATTTTTCAACATGTTTAGCTATTTTTCCCAAATAAACGCTCATAAACGGAAATAAATTCACTAAATATTCTCCGTTTATCGAAAAATTACCAAATTTGAACAGGGACTCATTTATATGATCCCTAATGTCCCTGCAAGTTTTCACAAGCTAACAACAAGCACGTCACAACCTAATACTAAACAGCCCCTAAGCGAGTGTTACGGGTTTACCTTGTCGGTTTTCGATGAATTTTGCTAGTTTAAACGATTCTCCGGGTCTCGGGTTGCAAACTCAGTATATCTACATATCATATAACATCAAACCAAGCATAAATCATCCATGTAGCAGCCTTGATAATTAGGGTTTCGGTTTTGGGTTCAAACCGAACTTTCTAACCGTAAAAACATTGTATTCATGTTCTAATCCGCGTTTTTGACCAAAAAAGTATATGTTCCTGGTTTGTAAACATGTTTAACATCAAAACATAATTTTGGATGATTTTTGAGAGTTTTACACCGTTAACTTTGATTTTTACTAGCCAAGACATGTTTTTATGCTATTAAACGAGTATAAACGAATCAAAATCGAGCTTTTATGAGATCATACCTAGGGTTTGCTTGAAGTTATGTATTGAAGAAGGAAGGATCCAGATTTTTTTGTGTTGTAAATATCTCCTATCTTGTTTATATAAAAAAAATAAACATGGAGGCCTTTGTTCAATTTTGGCGGCCGCAACTTCTAGGGGCCTATTGGGCCTCTTTTTGGCCCAATGGTGCCTCGGTTTTCGTGCCACACGTAAAAGTCGGTCCAAAATTTAGTTCGGGTTCGGTTTTTCGCAAGAAAATTAATTCGGGTGTGAGAAATAGCGCAAAAACGAGTGTTTTTCAGCTTATTTTTGTAAAATAAGAAAAACGTACTGACTCGTTGTAAAATTCCAAAATATTTCACGGATTGCTTAAAACATGTCATATAAGTGTTTTATAAGTCTTTTTCGGCTTAACGGATGCTACAATGCTTGTTTTGATATTAACGATTGCGTTTAAGCTTATAGCGTATCGATAAACGAAACCTTTTTCGTTTAAAGAGTTTTAAACGTACTAAGGCCTAAATATCAACATGTTAGCCTCTATAACATATATATAACTCGTATATGACCCCTCGGTATGTATACGGGTCATAATTAGTATCGGTCGGTTACTCGTTTAAACACTACGAATTAACCGATCTATCGTTTACTTGATACGAAATGAATATAGTGTACCTCGTTTTGTTTGCTATCGAACTAAGGCCATATTACTAATATTTTAGCTTGCATAGATTATATATCACTTATGGATGGCACCCTGGGATATCCGGACCATAACCAGACCCGTTTGGTTATTTGTTTGTTCGTTACGCAATAAGCGGTTAAATGCTTATTCGAGTTTGTAAGTACTAAGGTGTACTTGGTTTTGCCACGGACGTCACATTCTCCCCCTGTTAAAAAATTTCGTCCCCGAAATTCAATATGCCATATATGCTCTTTTTGGGGAAAATTTTATAATCATTTGTTTTGGAATTCGTTTTTCTGTTTCCGAACACGTTTGATTCCCCATTGTGGATTCCACTGGATTTTATTCAATAAGATTTTATTGTGTCACAACTGTTTGATTTTCCCCACTCAGCATTTCCATGAGTCTCTTTATAGAATTTAGCTGTATAAAAGTTTTCAAATAGTACTAATCCCGCCATGTCAGTAGGGCACTCATTTTGATTCGATATATATATATATATATATATATATATATATATATATATATATATATATATATATATAATGGGAATGAGATAATTTTGTTTAATACGTTACGGTTCGAGCTAAGGTATTTTAGAATCAGCCCATCGTTTTCCTCAACCCAACTAACAACTTTCAAAATTTGATAACTTCTCGTATTTCTCAGTATAGCCCTCTTGTTAGCCTTAGGCGGCCTTCGGTTTGTTATTAATATCACGAGCTTTATTTATGGTTATCGAAATCGAATCGGATTTTATTTTGGATGTCGCCAATTTTTCAATTTCAATGAGATGGCGAATTACATTCTTGCTCGTATAATATAGTATATAGGCGTTTACATAATATTACGATGATTGTTAATGTACGAGGATTGACATTACCGGTCTTACTCTCCTCTAAGGTTTGAATAGTTTATTTGATTTGATTGTTTTATAGAGGATTATAGATTGAGCTTAGGCCAATTAGGGATCTAAAATTTCATACCCAGTTCACCAAGAGTAAGGTTTTGTTAAGGCTTTTTCAGTTGGATAGTTGTTACCATTCGGAAGAAAGTATTCGGGGTGGATTAGTCAAGAAACTATCATTTAACTGGCATTGCTTTCTCAGGATGTTTTAGGAATATGTGTTAAGAGATCCATTGTAGTTTGTTTCCCACTTCTAATGGGGTATCTCGAATTGTTGTAGCATCTCCGAGGATCTTTTGTATTCCCCATTAACTTATAATAGTGCACACTTTACAACATATGTGCCTATGATTCCTTCATATCTTTCGCTTGCATCTATATATTATTACTCAGTTTATCCGCACATCTGGCCTGGCTTTTCCTTGTTCATCACTCAGTTTGCTATAAAAGTTTAAAGTTCAAGTTTCGGTTACGGATAGTGTAGATTTCCTCATCCGTGTTTCGTCATTGGGGTACTAGGTTTTGTTCCGAGTACCGGGTCACTTCTTTATCTAGAAGAGGTAGTATAACAGTTTTATTTCTATATATAACCTTCATTTGAACTCAATTAACTAGTCCATACTGACTATTACACAATGACTCCTCACTTTCACCGGGAGTGCATTGATAGGGAATAGCTAGTTATTTAGGTTAAGAGGGTAGTTTTTCGAGTAATATGGTTAGTATTTATAGTCTTACTTTTGGTGGTTTCTATAGTATACAGAATTGTTATTTTACTAGACAGTATATTTTCCAAGGTAATAACTTGTAGGAACGAAACGTCTATCAGTGTCCATAATCAATAAACTAAAGTATATTAGGCATTACTAAGAACGTACCTGTTACTACATTTGTTCTATCCGGTTTATTCACAATACTTGTCCCCTAGTCGAGTTGGACGTCGATGTCGGTCCTTGCCTTTGTCTTTCCATCGCAATTGGGTTCAATCTAGGGCAGTCTTTCTTGATGTGCTCCATACTACCACACTCATAACAGGCATTACGGTTTATTATGGGTTGGTTTTGGTAGACTGGTTGTTGTCGTGTTGGTTGCGGTTGGGGTAGTTGTGAGTCCTGGAGTTGGGTTGATGGATTTATAGTATTCATAACGGTTCTACAATTTCGGGCATAGTGTCCCACATTCCCACATTTGTGACACACATTGGTCCGACATTCACCAACATGATGATAACCACATTTTCCACATCTAGGCAAAAGTCCGCTATACTTATTTTGCTTCACATCGGAACTGATCATAGCGTAATTTTGTATTGCAAGGCGCGCGCATTTATTCCGTTGTCTTTCTTGTATTCCCGCTCCATAATTGGTTCGTTTTGTACCAGATGATTCCCCGGGCATTCTTAATGAACCACTTCTAATCAAATCAGAAGTTACAATGCCGGCTTGTAACACGGCATTTTCGAAAGTTACAGGGCCAGTTGAATTAACCAAACTCCTGACTTTGGGGGCTAAACCCCAAATGTAGCGTTCAGTACGTTTAGATTCTGGGGTAACTAACCATGGGACTAGACGAGCCAGTTCGTTAAAGCGATGGGTATACTCCAAGTGATCTGCACCCTTCATTTCCAGATTCCAGAGTTCTTGCTCTAATTTCTGAATTTCGTTTATCGGACAAAAGCGTGTTATCATAAGATTTTTAAGTTCGGTCCAAGACATACGATTGGTTGCCTCTTGTCCTTGAATTTGCACAACAGTATTCCACCACATTAGCGCGTGGTCTACAAATGTAGAAGTAGCAAATTTGACAATACAAGCTGGTGGACAGTTAGTGATATTAATGATAGATTCAGTCTTTTCGATCCACTTTACCAGTCCATTTGGTCATTCAGTACCACTAAATTCCATAGGTTTACATAGCATGAAGTTTTTAAGTTGATATCCGTGTCGCGGGGGATTTTGATTGTTACAACTATTGTTCAAGTTCGGTAGGAGATTATCATTATTGAAAGTAATATTGGTATTCAACGGGGGAGTATTAGTTGCGATAGTATCAGTATTTTTCGGGGGAGCATTTGTGGTTGTATTAGTATTTGTCGAGGGATTAGTATTTACAGCCGCGTTAGCGTTCGGCACTTGATTTGTATTCATAGTTGTATGGATACCAGCAGCGAATTGTGCTGCTATTGTCGGAAGTACTGTTTGTAGTTGTCGAGCGATCATTTCGGCTATATCTGCCTCAGACAACATGTTTACTTTCTTCGGGGCCATTCTAATATAAAAACCAGTTATCTCACGATTAACACAATTCACATACGCTAATAATCACAAAAAGGACTTACAATAACAAGTAATCAGGTATTTCAATTAACACGTATGTATCACACAGGTTTGTTCTCGAGTCTGAATACTAAGGATAGTATATAAAATTAGCCTAGCAAACACCAAAGTTTGCATATATATTAAAAGTTGTCATCTCATGACAAGAAATTTTAACCCAATAGGGGTCAATGTTTGTATTAAAAATGCCGAAATCGTCCTCCATATTAGTATAGCGCACCACCATATGCTTGTATGGAGTATCAGAAACTATACACGACAATACCGTACTATCCTTATCTATCAAAGTACGCGTTATAACAATTATAAATAATTCACAACTTGTACGACAATTGTTCCGATATGATCCCATTATTGGGAAGCTGTTTTTGTTCGGTCTCTCCCGTAGGTAGATATTTGCTCGCTACGAGTTTAATCAGTATGTTATAGTGGGAATGCACGTGTATATTTCACCTGACTTCTAAATGTTGTTAACTAATATTGTAACATATATTCTTTCGTCAGGTCATTCTGTATTCGTAGGCATGTCGGACTTAATAAAAGTAGTAGTTTGCTGGTTGGAGGTAATTAGGTTTCATTCCAGTCGGGGCACGTCATCATTTCGTGAGCATGAGGTTTCTCTCATACAGTAACCAATTGGAATAGGAAAGATATAGGAGAGGTTGGATATTCTTATTCGTAGATGGTTCAAAGAGTTTGCTAGTTAAGGAGGTTCATCAGAGTTAGTTGTACTGGTAAATTGTAAAGGAAATTATTATTATTATTAATATTTCTTTTTGAAATATCATTAGTATATTATATGTACTGGTAGTCACGGTCTGTTTATAGAATTGGGGAATCAATAAAGTAGTTATTATATTTATAATTCAATAAGTTGGATTCATCACTAAGTATTTCCCCCGAGATGGTGTTTGTTTTTCAAACAACAGAAATCGAAGGATGACCAGAAAATAGTTTAATTTAGTGTCAAAGAAACGAGTACATGAAATAAAGGTTAGACCCAGGCTGAGAGGTATTATATGTGTATATATATATATTCTTGAAATCATTATCTGTAGGACACGCCTCTCGTGATTCATTCCCGGGCCTTGTATATTAGGTTCCTTAGTGGTTTCGTCATATCACCAGATTTAGTTTGAGGTCGGTTAAGCGTTCTCGTATTCTCGTTTACAGGAAACACCGGTTCCTTAGTTGTCATAAGGCTACCCGATCTCGACATCTTTCGGTGCAATCGTTAATCAGAAGAAAACGTTTTTCGGTAGCTTAGATCATCGTAAAGGATATTATTAATTAATACCGAAGTTAAATATTTTATTTGTTACGAACAGGTATAATATAAATTTTGATACGATATAATTTTAATCATAATATAAATTAATATTAATTATGACCGAATATAATATTCGTTACAATAAGATTCAATATCATCGGTAGTATCGTACGCACACGTATCCCTATATCTCATCTCAGATAAGCACGTATGCACATTTCATATATACTTCACGTCACCTTTATGCACGTATGTTGCCATTTTTACCTATCAATATGTTCCGCGACTTCACCCCGAATTCCCTCGTACAAGCAAGTCTGTTATTACGTTCCGGACCATAATAACTCACTTGTCCTACGAGTTCATCCCGGCATTCATCAATATCTATCGTTACTCATTAATAAGTTTCCCAGTGATAATCGAGCCTACGGTTATATTATAGGTATCCTAAGGGATAACCTAATCCTTTATAACCAATGGCTCTGATACCAACTTCTGTCACACCCCGTTAAGCGTATTGCGGAAGCGTAAAACGGAAATGCAACAGATACAACTGGTATCAAATACATTGTTCATAAAGAAACATTACTAACTAGTTTACAATATATTATATCGTTCTAACATCTTTTACAAACTAGGTGATACTATCAAACCGGTTCTTCAATTACTTTACTTCTAACTCAAATGCCCATGACAGCAACCACCAATCAGACACGTAACGCACAGAAAATTACTTCTCATATCTGATTACCTGAAAAGCATGTTAAAATAGGTCAACTACGAATAGTTGGTGAGTTTCATAAGTTTAACGAAATCAGTTCTGCGTACCACACAGTCATAGTTTGTATGTACGCGCGTATGTAAAAATATGTGTTTACGTTTGTATAAATATGTACAGCCATATCCTTGTGTGTGCATATGCACACTTGTAAGTTTATAATATAAATTTGAAATTTCGGTAAAATCGTGGTTGTTTGTTCGTACTACCTGTTTCCAATTTCCGTGTTTAACCAACCACTGTGGCCCCCTTTCCGCCCACAACGGTTCCGTGTTAACATCGACCACTGTGGTCCCCCCTTCCACCCACGATGATTCCACGTAAACTTAAACATTATATAGTGTACACGTAAATAATTAATATATTCTACACATAATATTTCCTACGGCTAATCACGTAGCATGTATATAGACACATATACACATATAGTATTTATCACGTATCACCAAATACTGTAGCTCCCCATCCGCCCACAATACGCATAATCACATTATTCTCTTAACATTCATGTCATAATCAAGTTAGTTCGTTTAATAAGTTGCAGCAGAACTTGGCTCATAGGCCATACTCAACTTTAGTTTATAAGTTGCAGCAGAACTTGGCTCATAGGCCATACTCAACTTTAGTTTAGTAAGTTGCAGCAGAACTTGGCTCAGAGGCCATACTCAACTTTAGTTTATAAGTTGCAGCAGAACTTGGCTCATAAGCCATACTCAACTTTAGTTTATAAGTTGCAGCAGAACTTGGCTCATAAGCCATACTCAACTTTAGTTTGTTACTATTGTGGCCACCCTTCCGCCCACAATAGCCCCATAAATATCATAGACCACGTTATCCCCATGGCCATTACAGACCATGTTGTTTCCCAAATTAGTTATGTTTAACATTATACAATGTGTTTTTATAAACATGTTGTCACGTGTAATTTCATTATGTTTTGCAATTCGTATTATCTCCACTCAATATACCAGTCAATGATAATAATCATCTTTCATCAGCACGTAGTCAATCATTATGTTTGTAGGGACTTTTCATATATAATTGTTCAGATATTTATTATGTCCCGAATCGTTTTCAGATCGATAACGTGTATAAACATGCTTTCCACCCCAAAAGTTCGTAAAACAGTTTAGAAAGTGGGGGTCGTGAAACTCACCTTATCGTAGTTCGCACAGAAATCACGTGTCAATAAGTCAGATGCCTCGTTTATAGCCTGATTCCTATAAACGGTACCGTATCGTTAATACTAGGACAGTGTTCAAGCTAAGTCGGGCTGTATAGATAATCTGGGTATAGCTGTTAGGTCCAGAACATGACCATAGTCTTAGATTGTGACGTTGTATACTATGAAATGTTTAAAACTGGATTTGGCTCAGTTTCACCGTTTTCCGAGCCTAGCTCAGTTGATCGTTTATACGTTTCGGGATTAGGTAAGATCACATAAACTTAAGTAAATATATTGATTGATAAAATGATTTGATTTATGAAAGAATTTTAAGGTTTCGGTGTCTGGTTTGATCGCAGGGTTCGTTTCCGTTTTCACACGGTTTTAATTATACAAAACGCGCCCAATCCACCCGATTTGTCCGGAATTTTCGTAACAAGTTCGTTTTTATCAATATCATTCAAAAATATGATATTTGACCACTTTTGACATTTTGACATACCAGTCAGTCCGTTAAACACAAAACTGCCGGTTTCGTTAAAACAATTATAATTTAAATCTTTGATTAATCATAACTAAATATGTACTTATATATAAATTATGCAAATTTTTGTAAAAATACATTAAGACATGGAGAATTTTATAAAAATATTTCCAGAAATTTTATGATTAATTATTTATTTATAAAAATTCATTTAATAGGTTATAATCATGTAATAAATGGCCCGTTTATATCAAACGACCTCCGAAAAATCCAATAATTTTACCAATGGCCTTAATGTTCTTACATAGCCCCTGCAAAATTTCCAGAACCTAACTCTTTTGACAAAATGCCTTTTTGTGCGTTTTTCGGCTGTTAAAATTCGGTTAAACGATGATTGCACAAACCATACTTAGGCATTTCCAATGATTCCCAAAATTTACCAGTGATCTTACCATCCCATATCAAACTCCAAAACCAAGTTTCAGAATTTTTCAACATGTTTAGCTATTTTTCCCAAATAAACGCTCATAAACGGAAATAAATTCACTAAATATTCTCCGTTTATCGAAAAATTACCAAATTTGAACAGGGACTCATTTATATGATCCCTAATGTCCCTGCAAGTTTTCACAAGCTAACAACAAGCACGTCACAACCTAATACTAAACAGCCCCTAAGCGAGTGTTACAGGTTTACCTTGTCGGTTTTCGATGAATTTTGCTAGTTTAAACGATTCTCCGGGTCTCGGGTTGCAAACTCAGTATATCTACATATCATATAACATCAAACCAAGCATAAATCATCCATGTAGCAGCCTTGATAATTAGGGTTTCGGTTTTGGGTTCAAACCGTAAAAACGTTGTATTCATGTTCTAATCCGCGTTTTAGACCAAAAAAGTATATGTTCCTGGTTTGTAAACATGTTTAACATCAAAACATAATTTTGAATGATTTTTGAGAGTTTTACACCGTTAACTTTGATTTTTACTAGCCAAGACATGTTTTTATGCTATTAAACGAGTATAAACGAATCAAAATCGAGCTTTTATGAGAACATACCTAGGGTTTGCTTGAAGTTCTGTATTGAAGAAGGAAGGATCCAGATTTTTTTGTGTTGTAAATATCTCCTATCTTGTTTATATAAAAAAAATAAACATGGAGGCCTTTGTTCAATTTTGGCGGCCGCAACTTCTAGGGGCCTATTGGGCCTCTTTTTGGCCCAATGGTGCCTCGGTTTTCGTGCCACACGTAAAAGTCGGTCCAAAATTTAGTTCGGGTTCGGTTTTTCGCAAGAAAATTAATTCGGGTGTGAGAAATAGCGCAAAAACGAGTGTTTTTCAGCTTATTTTTGTAAAATAAGAAAAACGTACTGACTCGTTGTAAAATTCCAAAATATTTTCACGGATTGCTTAAAACATGTCATATAAGTGTTTTATAAGTCTTTTTCGGCTTAACGGATGCTACAATGCTTGTTTTGATATTAACGATTGCGTTTAAGCTTATAGCGTATCGATAAACGAAACCTTTTTCGTTTAAAGAGTTTTAAACGTACTAAGGCCTAAATATCAACATGTTAGCCTCTATAACATATATATAACTCGTATATGACCCCTCGGTATGTATACGGGTCATAATTAGTATCGGTCGGTTACTCGTTTAAACACTACGAATTAACCGATCTATCGTTTACTTGATACGAAATGAATATAGTGTACCTCGTTTTGTTTGCTATCGAACTAAGGCCATATTACTAATATTTTAGCTTGCATAGATTATATATCACTTATGGATGGCACCCTGGGATATCCGGACCATAACCAGACCCGTTTGGTTATTTGTTTGTTCGTTACGCAATAAGCGGTTAAATGCTTATTCGAGTTTGTAAGTACTAAGGTGTACTTGGTTTTGCCACGGACGTCACATTCTCCCCCTGTTAAAAAATTTCGTCCCCGAAATTCAATATGCCATATATGCTCTTTTTGGGGAAAATTTTATAATCATTTGTTTTGGAATTCGTTTTTCTGTTTCCGAACACGTTTGATTCCCCATTGTGGATTCCACTGGATTTTATTCAATAAGATTTTATTGTGTCACAACTGTTTGATTTTCCCCACTCAGCATTTCCATGAGTCTCTTTATAGAATTTAGCTGTATAAAAGTTTTCAAATAGTACTAATCCCGCCATGTCAGTAGGGCACTCATTTTGATTCGATATATATATATATATATATATATATATATATATATATATATATATATATATATATATATATATATAATGGGAATGAGATAATTTTGTTTAATACGTTACGGTTCGAGCTAAGGTATTTTAGAATCAGCCCATCGTTTTCCTCAACCCAACTAACAACTTTCAAAATTTGATAACTTCTCGTATTTCTCAGTATAGCCCTCTTGTTAGCCTTAGGCGGCCTTCGGTTTGTTATTAATATCACGAGCTTTATTTATGGTTATCGAAATCGAATCGGATTTTATTTTGGATGTCGCCAATTTTTCAATTTCAATGAGATGGCGAATTACATTCTTGCTCGTATAATATAGTATATAGGCGTTTACATAATATTATGATGATTGTTAATGTACGAGGATTGACATTACCGGTCTTACTCATCTCTAAGGTTTGAATAGTTTATTTGATTTGATTGTTTTATAGAGGATTATAGATTGAGCTTAGGCCAATTAGGGATCTAAAATTTCATACCCAGTTCACCAAGAGTAAGGTTTTGTTAAGGCTTTTTCAGTTGGATAGTTGTTACCATTCGGAAGAAAGTATTCGGGGTGGATTAGTCAAGAAACTATCATTTAACTGGCATTGCTTTCTCAGGATGTTTTAGGAATATGTGTTAAGAGATCCATTGTAGTTTGTTTCCCACTTCTAATGGGGCATCTCGAATTGTTGTAGCATCTCCGAGGATCTTTTGTATTCCCCATTAACTTATAATAGTGCACACTTTACAACATATGTGCCTATGATTCCTTCATATCTTTCGCTTGCATCTATATATTATTACTCAGTTTATCCGCACATCTGGCCTGGCTTTTCCTTGTTCATCACTCAGTTTGCTATAAAAGTTTAAAGTTCAAGTTTCGGTTACGGATAGTGTAGATTTCCTCATCCGTGTTTCGTCATTGGGGTACTAGGTTTTGTTCCGAGTACCGGGTCACTTCTTTATCTAGAAGAGGTAGTATAACAGTTTTATTTCTATATATAACCTTCATTTGAACTCAATTAACTAGTCCATACTGACTATTACACAATGACTCCTCACTTTCACCGGGAGTGCATTGATAGGGAATAGCTAGTTATTTAGGTTAAGAGGGTAGTTTTTCGAGTAATATGGTTAGTATTTATAGTCTTACTTTTGGTGGTTTCTATAGTATACAGAATTGTTATTTTACTAGACAGTATATTTTCCAAGGTAATAACTTGTAGGAACGAAACGTCTATCAGTGTCCATAATCAATAAACTAAAGTATATTAGGCATTACTAAGAACGTACCTGTTACTACATTTGTTCTATCCGGTTTATTCACAATACTTGTCCCCTAGTCGAGTTGGACGTCGATGTCGGTCCTTGCCTTTGTCTTTCCATCGCAATTGGGTTCAATCTAGGGCAGTCTTTCTTGATGTGCTCCATACTACCACACTCATAACAGGCATTACGATTTATTATGGGTTGGTTTTGGTAGACTGGTTGTTGTCGTGTTGGTTGCGGTTGGGGTAGTTGTGAGTCCTGGAGTTGGGTTGATGGATTTATAGTATTCATAACGGTTCTACAATTTCGGGCATAGTATCCCACCTTCCCACATTTGTGACACACATTGGTCCGACATTCACCAACATGATGATAACCACATTTTCCACATCTAGGCAAAAGTCCGTTATACTTATTTTGCTTCACATCGGAACTGATCATAGCGTAATTTTGTATTGCAAGGCGCGCGCATTTATTCCGTTGTCTTTCTTGTATTCCCGCTCCATAATTGGTTCGTTTTTGTACCAGATGATTCCCCGGGCATTCTTAATGAACCACTTCTAATCAAATCAGAAGTTACAATGCCGGCTTGTAACACGGCATTTTCGAAAGTTACAGGGCCAGTTGAATTAACCAAACTCCTGACTTTGGGGGCTAAACCCCAAATGTAGCGTTCAGTACGTTTAGATTCTGGGGTAACTAACCATGGGACTAAACGAGCCAGTTCGTTAAAGCGATGGGTATACTCCAAGTGATCTGCACCCTTCATTTCCAGATTCCAGAGTTCTTGCTCTAATTTCTGAATTTCGTTTATCGGACAAAAGCGTGTTATCATAAGATTTTTAAGTTCGGTCCAAGACATACGATTGGTTGCCTCTTGTCCTTGAATTTGCACAACAGTATTCCACCACATTAGCGCGTGGTCTACAAATGTAGAAGTAGCAAATTTGACAATACAAGCTGGTGGACAGTTAGTGATATTAATGATAGATTCAGTCTTTTCGATCCACTTTACCAGTCCATTTGGTCATTCAGTACCACTAAATTCCATAGGTTTACATAGCATGAAGTTTTTAAGTTGATATCCGTGTTGCGGGGGATTTTGATTGTTACAACTATTGTTCAAGTTCGGTAGGAGATTATCATTATTGAAAGTAATATTGGTATTCAACGGGGGAGTATTAGTTGCGATAGTATCAGTATTTTTCGGGGGAGCATTTGTGGTTGTATTAGTATTTGTCGAGGGATTAGTATTTACAGCCGCGTTAGCGTTCGGCACTTGATTTGTATTCATAGTTGTATGGATACCAGCAGCGAATTGTGCTGCTATTGTCGGAAGTACTGTTTGTAGTTGTCGAGCGATCATTTCGGCTATATCTGCCTCAGACAACATGTTTACTTTCTTCGGGGCCATTCTAATATAAAAACCAGTTATCTCACGATTAACACAATTCACATACGCTAATAATCACAAAAAGGACTTACAATAACAAGTAATCAGGTATTTCAATTAACACGTATGTATCACACAGGTTTGTTCTCGAGTCTGAATACTAAGGATAGTATATAAAATTAGCCTAGCAAACACCAAAGTTTGCATATATATTAAAAGTTGTCATCTCATGACAAGAAATTTTAACCCAATAGGGGTCAATGTTTGTATTAAAAATGCCGAAATCGTCCTCCATATTAGTATAGCGCACCACCATATGCTTGTATGGAGTATCAGAAACTATACACGACAATACCGTACTATCCTTATCTATCAAAGTACGCGTTATAACAATTATAAATAATTCACAACTTGTACGACAATTGTTCCGATATGATCCCATTATTGGGAAGCTGTTTTTGTTCGGTCTCTCCCGTAGGTAGATATTTGCTCGCTACGAGTTTAATCAGTATGTTATAGTGGGAATGCACGTGTATATTTCACCTGACTTCTAAATGTTGTTAACTAATATTGTAACATATATTCTTTCGTCAGGTCATTCTGTATTCGTAGGCATGTCGGACTTAATAAAAGTAGTAGTTTGCTGGTTGGAGGTAATTAGGTTTCATTCCAGTCGGGGCACGTCATCATTTCGTGAGCATGAGGTTTCTCTCATACAGTAACCAATTGGAATAGGAAAGATATAGGAGAGGTTGGATATTCTTATTCGTAGATGGTTCAAAGAGTTTGCTAGTTAAGGAGGTTCATCAGAGTTAGTTGTACTGGTAAATTGTAAAGGAAATTATTATTATTATTAATATTTCTTTTTGAAATATCATTAGTATATTATATGTACTGGTAGTCACGGTCTGTTTATAGAATTGGGGAATCAATAAAGTAGTTATTATATTTATAATTCAATAAGTTGGATTCATCACTAAGTATTTCCCCCGGGATGGTGTTTGTTTTTCAAACAACAGAAATCGAAGGATGACCAGAAAATAGTTTAATTTAGTGTCAAAGAAACGAGTACATGAAATAAAGGTTAGACCCAGGCTGAGAGGTATTATATGTGTATATATATATATTCTTGAAATCATTATCTGTAGGACACGCCTCTCGTGATTCATTCCCGGGCCTTGTATATTAGGTTCCTTAGTGGTTTCGTCATATCACCAGATTTAGTTTGAGGTCGGTTAAGCGTTCTCGTATTCTCGTTTACAGGAAACACCGGTTCCTTAGTTGTCATAAGGCTACCCGATCTCGACATCTTTCGGTGCAATCGTTAATCAGAAGAAAACGTTTTTCGGTAGCTTAGATCATCGTAAAGGATATTATTAATTAATACCGAAGTTAAATATTTTATTTGTTACGAACAGGTATAATATAAATTTTGATACGATATAATTTTAATCATAATATAAATTAATATTAATTATGACCGAATATAATATTCGTTACAATAAGATTCAATATCATCGGTAGTATCGTACGCACACGTATCCCTATATCTCATCTCAGATAAGCACGTATGCACATTTCATATATACTTCACGTCACCTTTATGCACGTATGTTGCCATTTTTACCTATCAATATGTTCCGCGACTTCACCCCGAATTCCCTCGTACAAGCAAGTCTGTTATTACGTTCCGGACCATAATAACTCACTTGCCCTACGAGTTCATCCCGGCATTCATCAATATCTATCGTTACTCATTAATAAGTTTCCCAGTGATAATCGAGCCTACGGTTATATTATAGGTATCCTAAGGGATAACCTAATCCTTTATAACCAATGGCTCTGATACCAACTTCTGTCACACCCCGTTAAGCGTATTGCGGAAGCGTAAAACGGAAATGCAACAGATACAACTGGTATCAAATACATTGTTCATAAAGAAACATTACTAACTAGTTTACAATATATTATATCGTTCTAACATCTTTTACAAACTAGGTGATACTATCAAACCGGTTCTTCAATTACTTTACTTCTAACTCAAATGCCCATGACAGCAACCACCAATCAGACACGTAACGCACAGAAAATTACTTCTCATATCTGATTACCTGAAAAGCATGTTAAAATAGGTCAACTACGAATAGTTGGTGAGTTTCATAAGTTTAACGAAATCAGTTCTGCGTACCACACAGTCATAGTTTGTATGTACGCGCGTATGTAAAAATATGTGTTTACGTTTGTATAAATATGTACAGCCATATCCTTGTGTGTGCATATGCACACTTGTAAGTTTATAATATAAATTTGAAATTTCGGTAAAATCGTGGTTGTTTGTTCGTACTACCTGTTTCCAATTTCCGTGTTTAACCAACCACTGTGGCCCCCTTTCCGCCCACAACGGTTCCGTGTTAACATCGACCACTGTGGTCCCCCCTTCCACCCACGATGATTCCACGTAAACTTAAACATTATATAGTGTACACGTAAATAATTAATATATTCTACACATAATATTTCCTACGGCTAATCACGTAGCATGTATATAGACACATATACACATATAGTATTTATCACGTATCACCAAATACTGTAGCTCCCCATCCGCCCACAATACGCATAATCACATTATTCTCTTAACATTCATGTCATAATCAAGTTAGTTCGTTTAATAAGTTGCAGCAGAACTTGGCTCATAGGCCATACTCAACTTTAGTTTATAAGTTGCAGCAGAACTTGGCTCATAGGCCATACTCAACTTTAGTTTAGTAAGTTGCAGCAGAACTTGGCTCAGAGGCCATACTCAACTTTAGTTTATAAGTTGCAGCAGAACTTGGCTCATAAGCCATACTCAACTTTAGTTTATAAGTTGCAGCAGAACTTGGCTCATAAGCCATACTCAACTTTAGTTTGTTACTATTGTGGCCACCCTTCCGCCCACAATAGCCCCATAAATATCATAGACCACGTTATCCCCATGGCCATTACAGACCATGTTGTTTCCCAAATTAGTTATGTTTAACATTATACAATGTGTTTGTATAAACATGTTGTCACGTGTAATTTCATTATGTTTTGCAATTCGTATTATCTCCACTCAATATACCAGTCAATGATAATAATCATCTTTCATCAGCACGTAGTCAATCATTATGTTTGTAGGGACTTTTCATATATAATTGTTCAGATATTTATTATGTCCCGAATCGTTTTCAGATCGATAACGTGTATAAACA
Source organism: Bidens hawaiensis (assembly GCF_021521415.1). Taxonomy (NCBI): domain Eukaryota; kingdom Viridiplantae; phylum Streptophyta; class Magnoliopsida; order Asterales; family Asteraceae; genus Bidens; species Bidens hawaiensis. Next base: position 134,310 of record NW_027494564.1, read on the forward strand.
TGCTTTCCACCCCAAAAGTTCGTAAAACAGTTTAGAAAGTGGGGGTCGTGAAACTCACCTTATCGTAGTTCGCACAGAAATCACGTGTCAATAAGTCAGATGCCTCGTTTATAGCCTGATTCCTATAAACGGTACCGTATCGTTAATACTAGGACAGTGTTCAAGCTAAGTCGGGCTGTATAGATAATCTGGGTATAGCTGTTAGGTCCAGAACATGACCATAGTCTTAGATTGTGACGTTGTATACTATGAAATGTTTAAAACTGGATTTGGCTCAGTTTCACCGTTTTCCGAGCCTAGCTCAGTTGATCGTTTATACGTTTCGGGATTAGGTAAGATCACATAAACTTAAGTAAATATATTGATTGATAAAATGATTTGATTTATGAAAGAATTTTAAGGTTTCGGTGTCTGGTTTGATCGCAGGGTTCGTTTCCGTTTTCACACGGTTTTAATTATACAAAACGCGCCCAATCCACCCGATTTGTCCGGAATTTTCGTAACAAGTTCGTTTTTATCAATATCATTCAAAAATATGATATTTGACCACTTTTGACATTTTGACATACCAGTCAGTCCGTTAAACACAAAACTGCCGGTTTCGTTAAAACAATTATAATTTAAATCTTTGATTAATCATAACTAAATATGTACTTATATATAAATTATGAAAATTTTTGTAAAAATACATTAAGACATGGAGAATTTTATAAAAAAATTTCCAGAAATTTTATGATTAATTATTTATTTATAAAAATTCATTTAATAGGTTATAATCATGTAATAAATGGCCCGTTTATATCAAACGACCTCCGAAAAATCCAATAATTTTACCAATGGCCTTAATGTTCTTACATAGCCCCTGCAAAATTTCCAGAACCTAACTCTTTTGACAAAATGCCTTTTTGTGCGTTTTTCGGCTGTTAAAATTCGGTTAAACGATGATTGCACAAACCATACTTAGGCATTTCCAATGATTCCCAAAATTTACCAGTGATCTTACCATCCCATATCAAACTCCAAAACCAAGTTTCAGAATTTTTCAACATGTTTAGCTATTTTTCCCAAATAAACGCTCATAAACGGAAATAAATTCACTAAATATTCTCCGTTTATCGAAAAATTACCAAATTTGAACAGGGACTCATTTATATGATCCCTAATGTCCCTGCAAGTTTTCACAAGCTAACAACAAGCACGTCACAACCTAATACTAAACAGCCCCTAAGCGAGTGTTACAGGTTTACCTTGTCGGTTTTCGATGAATTTTGCTAGTTTAAACGATTCTCCGGGTCTCGGGTTGCAAACTCAGTATATCTACATATCATATAACATCAAACCAAGCATAAATCATCCATGTAGCAGCCTTGATAATTAGGGTTTCGGTTTTGGGTTCAAACCGTAAAAACGTTGTATTCATGTTCTAATCCGCGTTTTAGACCAAAAAAGTATATGTTCCTGGTTTGTAAACATGTTTAACATCAAAACATAATTTTGAATGATTTTTGAGAGTTTTACACCGTTAACTTTGATTTTTACTAGCCAAGACATGTTTTTATGCTATTAAACGAGTATAAACGAATCAAAATCGAGCTTTTATGAGATCATACCTAGGGTTTGCTTGAAGTTCTGTATTGAAGAAGGAAGGATCCAGATTTTTTTGTGTTGTAAATATCTCCTATCTTGTTTATATAAAAAAAATAAACATGGAGGCCTTTGTTCAATTTTGGCGGCCGCAACTTCTAGGGGCCTATTGGGCCTCTTTTTGGCCCAATGGTGCCTCGGTTTTCGTGCCACACGTAAAAGTCGGTCCAAAATTTAGTTCGGGTTCGGTTTTTCGCAAGAAAATTAATTCGGGTGTGAGAAATAGCGCAAAAACGAGTGTTTTTCAGCTTATTTTTGTAAAATAAGAAAAACGTACTGACTCGTTGTAAAATTCCAAAATATTTTCACGGATTGCTTAAAACATGTCATATAAGTGTTTTATAAGTCTTTTTCGGCTTAACGGATGCTACAATGCTTGTTTTGATATTAACGATTGCGTTTAAGCTTATAGCGTATCGATAAACGAAACCTTTTTCGTTTAAAGAGTTTTAAACGTACTAAGGCCTAAATATCAACATGTTAGCCTCTATAACATATATATAACTCGTATATGACCCCTCGGTATGTATACGGGTCATAATTAGTATCGGTCGGTTACTCGTTTAAACACTACGAATTAACCGATCTATCGTTTACTTGATACGAAATGAATATAGTGTACCTCGTTTTGTTTGCTATCGAACTAAGGCCATATTACTAATATTTTAGCTTGCATAGATTATATATCACTTATGGATGGCACCCTGGGATATCCGGACCATAACCAGACCCGTTTGGTTATTTGTTTGTTCGTTACGCAATAAGCGGTTAAATGCTTATTCGAGTTTGTAAGTACTAAGGTGTACTTGGTTTTGCCACGGACGTCACATTCTCCCCCTGTTAAAAAATTTCGTCCCCGAAATTCAATATGCCATATATGCTCTTTTTGGGGAAAATTTTATAATCATTTGTTTTGGAATTCGTTTTTCTGTTTCCGAACACGTTTGATTCCCCATTGTGGATTCCACTGGATTTTATTCAATAAGATTTTATTGTGTCACAACTGTTTGATTTTCCCCACTCAGCATTTCCATGAGTCTCTTTATAGAATTTAGCTGTATAAAAGTTTTCAAATAGTACTAATCCCGCCATGTCAGTAGGGCACTCATTTTGATTCGATATATATATATATATATATATATATATATATATATATATATATATATATATATATATATATGGGAATGAGATAATTTTGTTTAATACGTTACGGTTCGAGCTAAGGTATTTTAGAATCAGCCCATCGTTTTCCTCAACCCAACTAACAACTTTCAAAATTTGATAACTTCTCGTATTTCTCAGTATAGCCCTCTTGTTAGCCTTAGGCGGCCTTCGGTTTGTTATTAATATCACGAGCTTTATTTATGGTTATCGAAATCGAATCGGATTTTATTTTGGATGTCGCCAATTTTTCAATTTCAATGAGATGGCGAATTACATTCTTGCTCGTATAATATAGTATATAGGCGTTTACATAATATTACGATGATTGTTAATGTACGAGGATTGACATTACCGGTCTTACTCATCTCTAAGGTTTGAATAGTTTATTTGATTTGATTGTTTTATAGAGGATTATAGATTGAGCTTAGGCCAATTAGGGATCTAAAATTTCATACCCAGTTCACCAAGAGTAAGGTTTTGTTAAGGCTTTTTCAGTTGGATAGTTGTTACCATTCGGAAGAAAGTATTCGGGGTGGATTAGTCAAGAAACTATCATTTAACTGGCATTGCTTTCTCAGGATGTTTTAGGAATATGTGTTAAGAGATCCATTGTAGTTTGTTTCCCACTTCTAATGGGGCATCTCGAATTGTTGTAGCATCTCCGAGGATCTTTTGTATTCCCCATTAACTTATAATAGTGCACACTTTACAACATATGTGCCTATGATTCCTTCATATCTTTCTCTTGCATCTATATATTATTACTCAGTTTATCCGCACATCTGGCCTGGCTTTTCCTTGTTCATCACTCAGTTTGCTATAAAAGTTTAAAGTTCAAGTTTCGGTTACGGATAGTGTAGATTTCCTCATCCGTGTTTCGTCATTGGGGTACTAGGTTTTGTTCCGAGTACCGGGTCACTTCTTTATCTAGAAGAGGTAGTATAACAGTTTTATTTCTATATATAACCTTCATTTGAACTCAATTAACTAGTCCATACTGACTATTACACAATGACTCCTCACTTTCACCGGGAGTGCATTGATAGGGAATAGCTAGTTATTTAGGTTAAGAGGGTAGTTTTTCGAGTAATATGGTTAGTATTTATAGTCTTACTTTTGGTGGTTTCTATAGTATACAGAATTGTTATTTTACTAGACAGTATATTTTCCAAGGTAATAACTTGTAGGAACGAAACGTCTATCAGTGTCCATAATCAATAAACTAAAGTATATTAGGCATTACTAAGAACGTACCTGTTACTACATTTGTTCTATCCGGTTTATTCACAATACTTGTCCCCTAGTCGAGTTGGACGTCGATGTCGGTCCTTGCCTTTGTCTTTCCATCGCAATTGGGTTCAATCTAGGGCAGTCTTTCTTGATGTGCTCCATACTACCACACTCATAACAGGCATTACGATTTATTATGGGTTGGTTTTGGTAGACTGGTTGTTGTCGTGTTGGTTGCGGTTGGGGTAGTTGTGAGTCCTGGAGTTGGGTTGATGGATTTATAGTATTCATAACGGTTCTACAATTTCGGGCATAGTATCCCACCTTCCCACATTTGTGACACACATTGGTCCGACATTCACCAACATGATGATAACCACATTTTCCACATCTAGGCAAAAGTCCGTTATACTTATTTTGCTTCACATCGGAACTGATCATAGCGTAATTTTGTATTGCAAGGCGCGCGCATTTATTCCGTTGTCTTTCTTGTATTCCCGCTCCATAATTGGTTCGTTTTTGTACCAGATGATTCCCCGGGCATTCTTAATGAACCACTTCTAATCAAATCAGAAGTTACAATGCCGGCTTGTAACACGGCATTTTCGAAAGTTACAGGGCCAGTTGAATTAACCAAACTCCTGACTTTGGGGGCTAAACCCCAAATGTAGCGTTCAGTACGTTTAGATTCTGGGGTAACTAACCATGGGACTAAACGAGCCAGTTCGTTAAAGCGATGGGTATACTCCAAGTGATCTGCACCCTTCATTTCCAGATTCCAGAGTTCTTGCTCTAATTTCTGAATTTCGTTTATCGGACAAAAGCGTGTTATCATAAGATTTTTAAGTTCGGTCCAAGACATACGATTGGTTGCCTCTTGTCCTTGAATTTGCACAACAGTATTCCACCACATTAGCGCGTGGTCTACAAATGTAGAAGTAGCAAATTTGACAATACAAGCTGGTGGACAGTTAGTGATATTAATGATAGATTCAGTCTTTTCGATCCACTTTACCAGTCCATTTGGTCATTCAGTACCACTAAATTCCATAGGTTTACATAGCATGAAGTTTTTAAGTTGATATCCGTGTTGCGGGGGATTTTGATTGTTACAACTATTGTTCAAGTTCGGTAGGAGATTATCATTATTGAAAGTAATATTGGTATTCAACGGGGGAGTATTAGTTGCGATAGTATCAGTATTTTTCGGGGGAGCATTTGTGGTTGTATTAGTATTTGTCGAGGGATTAGTATTTACAGCCGCGTTAGCGTTCGGCACTTGATTTGTATTCATAGTTGTATGGATACCAGCAGCGAATTGTGCTGCTATTGTCGGAAGTACTGTTTGTAGTTGTCGAGCGATCATTTCGGCTATATCTGCCTCAGACAACATGTTTACTTTCTTCGGGGCCATTCTAATATAAAAACCAGTTATCTCACGATTAACACAATTCACATACGCTAATAATCACAAAAAGGACTTACAATAACAAGTAATCAGGTATTTCAATTAACACGTATGTATCACACAGGTTTGTTCTCGAGTCTGAATACTAAGGATAGTATATAAAATTAGCCTAGCAAACACCAAAGTTTGCATATATATTAAAAGTTGTCATCTCATGACAAGAAATTTTAACCCAATAGGGGTCAATGTTTGTATTAAAAATGCCGAAATCGTCCTCCATATTAGTATAGCGCACCACCATATGCTTGTATGGAGTATCAGAAACTATACACGACAATACCGTACTATCCTTATCTATCAAAGTACGCGTTATAACAATTATAAATAATTCACAACTTGTACGACAATTGTTCCGATATGATCCCATTATTGGGAAGCTGTTTTTGTTCGGTCTCTCCCGTAGGTAGATATTTGCTCGCTACGAGTTTAATCAGTATGTTATAGTGGGAATGCACGTGTATATTTCACCTGACTTCTAAATGTTGTTAACTAATATTGTAACATATATTCTTTCGTCAGGTCATTCTGTATTCGTAGGCATGTCGGACTTAATAAAAGTAGTAGTTTGCTGGTTGGAGGTAATTAGGTTTCATTCCAGTCGGGGCACGTCATCATTTCGTGAGCATGAGGTTTCTCTCATACAGTAACCAATTGGAATAGGAAAGATATAGGAGAGGTTGGATATTCTTATTCGTAGATGGTTCAAAGAGTTTGCTAGTTAAGGAGGTTCATCAGAGTTAGTTGTACTGGTAAATTGTAAAGGAAATTATTATTATTATTAATATTTCTTTTTGAAATATCATTAGTATATTATATGTACTGGTAGTCACGGTCTGTTTATAGAATTGGGGAATCAATAAAGTAGTTATTATATTTATAATTCAATAAGTTGGATTCATCACTAAGTATTTCCCCCGGGATGGTGTTTGTTTTTCAAACAACAGAAATCGAAGGATGACCAGAAAATAGTTTAATTTAGTGTCAAAGAAACGAGTACATGAAATAAAGGTTAGACCCAGGCTGAGAGGTATTATATGTGTATATATATATATTCTTGAAATCATTATCTGTAGGACACGCCTCTCGTGATTCATTCCCGGGCCTTGTATATTAGGTTCCTTAGTGGTTTCGTCATATCACCAGATTTAGTTTGAGGTCGGTTAAGCGTTCTCGTATTCTCGTTTACAGGAAACACCGGTTCCTTAGTTGTCATAAGGCTACCCGATCTCGACATCTTTCGGTGCAATCGTTAATCAGAAGAAAACGTTTTTCGGTAGCTTAGATCATCGTAAAGGATATTATTAATTAATACCGAAGTTAAATATTTTATTTGTTACGAACAGGTATAATATAAATTTTGATACGATATAATTTTAATCATAATATAAATTAATATTAATTATGACCGAATATAATATTCGTTACAATAAGATTCAATATCATCGGTAGTATCGTACGCACACGTATCCCTATATCTCATCTCAGATAAGCACGTATGCACATTTCATATATACTTCACGTCACCTTTATGCACGTATGTTGCCATTTTTACCTATCAATATGTTCCGCGACTTCACCCCGAATTCCCTCGTACAAGCAAGTCTGTTATTACGTTCCGGACCATAATAACTCACTTGCCCTACGAGTTCATCCCGGCATTCATCAATATCTATCGTTACTCATTAATAAGTTTCCCAGTGATAATCGAGCCTACGGTTATATTATAGGTATCCTAAGGGATAACCTAATCCTTTATAACCAATGGCTCTGATACCAACTTCTGTCACACCCCGTTAAGCGTATTGCGGAAGCGTAAAACGGAAATGCAACAGATACAACTGGTATCAAATACATTGTTCATAAAGAAACATTACTAACTAGTTTACAATATATTATATCGTTCTAACATCTTTTACAAACTAGGTGATACTATCAAACCGGTTCTTCAATTACTTTACTTCTAACTCAAATGCCCATGACAGCAACCACCAATCAGACACGTAACGCACAGAAAATTACTTCTCATATCTGATTACCTGAAAAGCATGTTAAAATAGGTCAACTACGAATAGTTGGTGAGTTTCATAAGTTTAACGAAATCAGTTCTGCGTACCACACAGTCATAGTTTGTATGTACGCGCGTATGTAAAAATATGTGTTTACGTTTGTATAAATATGTACAGCCATATCCTTGTGTGTGCATATGCACACTTGTAAGTTTATAATATAAATTTGAAATTTCGGTAAAATCGTGGTTGTTTGTTCGTACTACCTGTTTCCAATTTCCGTGTTTAACCAACCACTGTGGCCCCCTTTCCGCCCACAACGGTTCCGTGTTAACATCGACCACTGTGGTCCCCCCTTCCACCCACGATGATTCCACGTAAACTTAAACATTATATAGTGTACACGTAAATAATTAATATATTCTACACATAATATTTCCTACGGCTAATCACGTAGCATGTATATAGACACATATACACATATAGTATTTATCACGTATCACCAAATACTGTAGCTCCCCATCCGCCCACAATACGCATAATCACATTATTCTCTTAACATTCATGTCATAATCAAGTTAGTTCGTTTAATAAGTTGCAGCAGAACTTGGCTCATAGGCCATACTCAACTTTAGTTTATAAGTTGCAGCAGAACTTGGCTCATAGGCCATACTCAACTTTAGTTTAGTAAGTTGCAGCAGAACTTGGCTCAGAGGCCATACTCAACTTTAGTTTATAAGTTGCAGCAGAACTTGGCTCATAAGCCATACTCAACTTTAGTTTATAAGTTGCAGCAGAACTTGGCTCATAAGCCATACTCAACTTTAGTTTGTTACTATTGTGGCCACCCTTCCGCCCACAATAGCCCCATAAATATCATAGACCACGTTATCCCCATGGCCATTACAGACCATGTTGTTTCCCAAATTAGTTATGTTTAACATTATACAATGTGTTTGTATAAACATGTTGTCACGTGTAATTTCATTATGTTTTGCAATTCGTATTATCTCCACTCAATATACCAGTCAATGATAATAATCATCTTTCATCAGCACGTAGTCAATCATTATGTTTGTAGGGACTTTTCATATATAATTGTTCAGATATTTATTATGTCCCGAATCGTTTTCAGATCGATAACGTGTATAAACATGCTTTTCACCCCAAAAGTTCGTAAAACAGTTTAGAAAGTGGGGGTCGTGAAACTCACCTTATCGTAGTTCGCACAGAAATCACGTGTCAATAAGTCAGATGCCTCGTTTATAGCCTGATTCCTATAAACGGTACCGTATCGTTAATACTAGGACAGTGTTCAAGCTTAGTCGGGCTGTATAGATAATCTGGGTATAGCTGTTAGGTCCAGAACATGACCATAGTCTTAGATTGTGACGTTGTATACTATGAAATGTTTAAAACTGGATTTGGCTCAGTTTCACCGTTTTCCGAGCCTAGCTCAGTTGATCGTTTATACGTTTCGGGATTAGGTAAGATCACATAAACTTAAGTAAATATATTGATTGATAAAATGATTTGATTTATGAAAGAATTTTAAGGTTTCGGTGTCTGGTTTGATCGCAGGGTTCGTTTCCGTTTTCACACGGTTTTAATTATACAAAACGCGCCCAATCCACCCGATTTGTCCGGAATTTTCGTAACAAGTTCGTTTTTATCAATATCATTCAAAAATATGATATTTGACCACTTTTGACATTTTGACATACTAGTCAGTCCGTTAAACACAAAACTGCCGGTTTCGTTAAAACAATTATAATTTAAATCTTTGATTAATCATAACTAAATATGTACTTATATATAAATTATGAAAATTTTTGTAAAAATACATTAAGACATGGAGAATTTTATAAAAATATTTCCAGAAATTTTATGATTAATTATTTATTTATAAAAATTCATTTAATAGGTTATAATCATGTAATAAATGGCCCGTTTATATCAAACGACCTCCGAAAAATCCAATAATTTTTACCAATGGCCTTAATGTTCTTACATAGCCCCTGCAAAATTTCCAGAACCTAAATCTTTTGACAAAATGCATTTTTGTGCGTTTTTCGGCTGTTAAAATTCGGTTAAACGATGATTGCACAAACCATACTTAGGCATTTCCAATGATTCCCAAACATTACCAGTGATCTTACCATCCCATATCAAACTCCAAAACCAAGTTTCAGAATTTTTCAACATGTTTAGCTATTTTTCCCAAATAAACGCTCATAAACGGAAATAAATTCACTAAATATTCTCCGTTTATCGAAAAATTACCAAATTTGAACAGAAACTCATTTATATGATCCCTAATGTCCCTGCAAGTTTTCACAAGCTAACAACAAGCACGTCACAACCTAATACTAAACAGCCCCTAAGTGAGTGTTACGGGTTTACCTTGTCGGTTTTCGATGAATTTTGCTAGTTTAAACGATTCTCCGGGTCTTGGGTTGCAAACTCAGTATATCTACATATCATATAACATCAAACCAAGCATAAATCATCCATGTAGCAGCCTTGATAATTAGGGTTTCGGTTTTGGGTTCAAACCGAACTTTCTAACCGTAAAAACGTTGTATTCATGTTCTAATCCGCGTTTTTGACCAAAAAAGTATATGTTCCTGGTTTGTAAACATGTTTAACATCAAAACATAATTTTGGATGATTTTTGAGAGTTTTACACCGTTAACTTTGATTTTTACTAGCCAAGACATGTTTTTATGCTATTAAACGAGTATAAACGAATCAAAATCGAGCTTTTATGAGATCATACCTAGGGTTTGCTTGAAGTTCTGTATTGAAGAAGGAAGGATCCAGATTTTTTTGTGTTGTAAATATCTCCTATCTTGTTTATATAAAAAAAATAAACATGGAGGCCTTTGTTCAATTTTGGCGGCCGCAACTTCTAGGGGCCTATTGGGCCTCTTTTTGGCCCAATGGTGCCTCGGTTTTCGTGCCACACGTAAAAGTCGGTCCAAAATTTAGTTCGGGTTCGGTTTTTCGCAAGAAAATTAATTCGGGTGTGAGAAATAGCGCAAAAACGAGTGTTTTTCAGCTTATTTTTGTAAAATAAGAAAAACGTACTGACTCGTTGTAAAATTCTAAAATATTTTCACGGATTGCTTAAAACATGTCATATAAGTGTTTTATAAGTCTTTTTCGGCTTAACGGATGCTACAATGCTTGTTTTGATATTAACGATTGCGTTTAAGCTTATAGCATATCGATAAACGAAACCTTTTTCGTTTAAAGAGTTTTAAACGTACTAAGGCCTAAATATCAATATGTTAGCCTCTATAACATATATATAACTCGTATATGACCCCTCGGTATGTATACGGGTCATAATTAGTATCGGTCGGTTACTCGTTTAAACACTACGAATTAACCGATCTATCGTTTACTTGATACGAAATGAATATAGTGTACCTCGTTTTGTTTGCTATCGAACTAAGGCCATATTACTAATATTTTAGCTTGCATAGATTATATATCACTTATGGATGGCACCCTGGGATATCCGGACCATAACCAGACCCGTTTGGTTATTTGTTTGTTCGTTACGCAATAAGCGGTTAAATGCTTATTCGAGTTTGTAAGTACTAAGGTGTACTTGGTTTTGCCACGGACGTCACACTTGTTGATTTTCTCGAAGCCAAAATGCATATAAACACCAAATGGGTATTCAAGTGCAAGCTAGATGTGAATGGTATAATTGTTATAAACAAAGCTCGGTTGGTCGTTCTTGGTTTTAACCAACACGAGGAATAGATTAAAATGAGGTCTACACACCAGTTGCTAGACTTGAAGCTATCAAAATCTTTATAGTATTTGCTTCCTGGAAGCGCTTTAAAGTGTAACAATTAGATGTCAAGTATGTTTTTCTGAATGGGAGACTTGGTGAATAGGTCTATTTGGGACAACCACCACGTTTTATCGATCTGATCCACAAAGACAACGTGTACTTACTTGTTAAAACCTTATACGAATTACATCAAGCCCCGAGAGTTTGATATGAAACTTTATCCCAACACCTATTGGATAATAAATTTATTCGAGGAACAATTGATTGTACACTTTTTTACCAAACAAGTGGCTGCATTTGCTGATCGTTAATGTATATGTGGATGATATCATATTTGGGTCACCGAATGATGACCTACGCAAAGAGTTTGAAGTTGTTATGAAAATTTAAATTCAAGATGAGTGCAATGGGGGAGATGAAGTTCTTTCTAGGGCTTCAAGTGGAACAGTTACCTGATGATATCTTCATTCACCAAACGAAGTTTGTCAACGACATCCTAGCAAAGTTCAACATGGTTGTTTAACAGAAATAAGTACTTTGCTTCCATTGAATCATGGGATTGGTCCTAATCCCATTAGGAGAAAGGTTGATCAAAGTTATATTGATCCATGATTGGCTCTCTCATGTATCTAACTGCTTCGAGGCCAGACATTATGCATGCTACTTGCTTGTGTGCTCGACATCAATCCTACCTGAAACTCTAGCACATTATGATCGTCAAGAGAATACTACGTAATCTAAAGGGATGTCCAGGGGTCAATATTTGGTATCCAAAGGATGATGTGTTTGTGCTAAGATCTTTTTGGATTCAAACTATAGTAGTTGTAAGCAGAACGCCAAATCTACAACTGGTGTATGTTAAATTTTTGGAAGGAGGTTAGTCACGTGGCAATGCAAGAAAAAAAAAACTGTATCACTATCTAAGAAACCACTTCTGTACGATTACAATTAAGATTAATACGATTACACTAAGGATCTAGTCGCTTGATATTATCAATTGATTAGGTATAGGTGAGGCTACCAAATGGAGTACTGAACTAGCTGTTTCTTGTGAAGTATGGAAGGAGATCAAAATTGAATTCGGTGCAGTGGATACTATTGATTAAACTCCAAGCAACAGATACTTTGGATAAGGATAAGAATATATAACGTTCGTTCTCTTAATTGAATTTCAATGAAATTTGGGCCAATCTTTTTTCTTGAATTACGTTAAGGCAGTGAGTGTAGATTTGGGCAACATAACGAGAGAATTTCAAGAATAACTGTTTCATAACTTAATAAAATACAGCGTATATATAGATGATGATGCCATTCGTTATACATCACATAACGAATGGACACCATTCGTCATCATTCCTAACTAATACATTAAGACTGATGAGTGACGAATTCGTTGTCCTTATTCGTCATCATTCCTTAACCAATACATTAAAACACTTAACGAATGGACCAATAAAGACGTTTTTGTTCATTCGTTATACATCACAACATTTACATTAACGAATGTACACTAGTACATTTCCCAAAATAACCTTATACATTAACAAGACCAAATACATTAATAATCAAAGACAGAGATTACCAAAATGTGTACCAACACTATCAACCTGTGAAGCTAAGTATGTAGTTGCTTCGAGTTGTTGTTCTTATGTTCTTTGGATTCAACATTAGATGCGCGATTATGGTTTGAATTTTAAGACTACACCTATATTTGAATATAACAACGCTACTATATCTATAACTAAAAAAACCGGTAAATCACTCTAAACCTAAACATATACAAATACGGTATCACTTCATCCGTGACTGTTACGAGAAGAAGTTGATCAAGGTAGAGAAAATTCACACCGATGAGCAAAAGAAGAACCGTTTTACTTAATTTTTTGATAAAAACATATTCAAGTATTTACTAAAGCTTAACGGTATTAAGAAGTGGGAGGTGGGAAAGAGAGTGATCCCGAGATTATGGATTTTAATCTCATGTAAACCAACATCAAAGTCAAATATGTTATTGTACATATTTTCAAAAGTCCAAAAATATGTTTTTGATTTTAGTAAAGAAATGTTTAGAAAATATAAAAACAGTAAATTTTTTAAAATTCAAAAACATTCAAATATTTTATAAGCCAAAAACATTGATAATTATCCTCAAAATGATTTTTTGAAGCATAAAGGGAAGATGATACTACACTGATCATTTGGTCACAAGTTAAGTAAAAATAAGTGAAAAAGGTTGTGTGCTTAAATGTATTAGTTCTTTGGTAGGCCTTAAACAACAAGGAAAAAAATGTGATATAAACCTAAAATTGTCAAATTGAAAGGGGTGTTAGTCTCTAGAAAAGTCTTGGTAATGAAGGGAGAAATGTAATAGTATGTCATATTCAAGCCTTACGTCATTAAGATCACCATGAACAAGTTTTATAAAATGAGAATTGGTTATCATACGATGCTTGGGTAGGCCTAACTTGTGAGTATGCTAGACTGCCTATGATCCAAATAAAATTTTTATGCTATTAGTTAAAGGTTAACACAATGTCCTTAAATCCTGTATTGATGGGATGCTTCAGGGTTCCGGACACCATTGGGTCTTTATGCAGATTATCATATGGGTATTCACAAATGTGAATATTATTTTGCTCAAAAAGTGAACATGCGGTTTTTCTGCCAATTAAATCATTAAACTTGATCACAAAATACTTTATAGTACAAATTCACTAATGACCTAATAAAACCATGTTGTTAGTCACAAATGGTCCTATTACTCGTGTCATATTACCATTAAGAAACAGACCACAAGGGACACGATGTATTTAAGCCATATAGATGCAATCGTTCACACTCATCCATGGGAATGGACCTCAGGGTATTTCTTGATAACGAGGGTATGTCTTGTAGTGGGGATTATTTGCTAATTAGGTGTTGTAAAACACTTTAAATATCATGGCTTTCTGGTAGACTTGGATGCGCAGGTTTAGGCGGACAATAATATCCTTGATCGTCTTAATTAATTCTTCATATTAAAAATTGTGTATTTTATATGCCAAATTTTGATCATCTGATTCTAAGGATTGAGTCAAGCTGGGGTGACATGGTAAAAATCAAAATAAGCATTAATCAAGATTAGAGGGTGATTATTTATGATTAACTGTGCATTAATTGAACAATTAAATCATATCACAAAAATTTCTAAAAACTTTGTTATATGGTTTATGTGGACAACAATACCAATGACTGACTTAACACCAATCATAATAAAGACGAAATAAAAACTGTGATAGAATGGCAATTTGATCAATATGATTCTCTGCTCAAACTCACAAAAATATGTGTATGTAAATAGCTTAAAGTTCATTGTTTATAAATAGTTTATATTACAGTCTTTACTGCTTTTTTTTAAACCAAAAAGATTTTACATTTTTGTATTATTTTCGACTCTTGAGGCTGGAATACTATATATTGGTAACATCTGCTAGGAATGATGAACTGAGCTTGTGAGCTTGTGTTTGAATAACATTACATGTTTTCAAAGATAAATGTCAAATTGTTTTATATAAGGTCATTAATTTGGACTTGTTGAAACAATAGTCTAATAACTAAATGAGATAAAATTAAGTTTTTCATGTTTAACCAAGGTCATTAACTTGGACTTAGTCAAACACATGGGTGTGAATGTTCGTTTATTTCAAAATGTTGAAATGTGTCTTGTGCCATGTATAGGTTTCAGAGTTATACACCGCATAAGTATATACTTATATGGTGCATAAGTATTAAACTTACACGCTGAATAACCTTGATCATATATGACGTATATGTTTACCTATATATAATCTACATGCCGTATATGCTACTACTGTTCTTTCACTTGAAATCTATTGTCATTGTTATCTGCTCAAATTTCATTGTTTTCTTGGTGATACACACACCAGTTACAGTAATCAAAGTATGTGTTTGTTCTGACATATTGTATTGAATGAACAGGTGTGAAGGATTTGGGAGGATTACCTCAATTGCTAAGGATATCATAGGGCTTTTGGTGGTTTAGTGATGATAATCATTTTTTGATTATTTTCAATATGTTTTGATTGTTATCAGTTGCAAATTGAACTTCATTTGTCATACCCTAAGAACTAAAACGCTAATACACTTAAAACAGGTTTTTGAATACTTATGTGCTGTAACATTCGTCAATTTTCGGACCCGAAATCAAGACCCGTTTTAAATTATTATTATTATTATTATTATTATTATTATTAACCGGACGTTTGTAATATTTCGGTTATTTTATCAATAGAGTTCCATATTTGTTTAGTTTTTATTTATTTCTTTTATTAATAACTATGAGAGTTGTACAAAATCAACCCCTTAACTAAATGTTATCCACTCTTGCACCCACATCTAAAGACCAAGGACCAAATCGCAAAAATCAACCAAACTTCTTTCCCTCCTTTCTCCTTTCTTCCTCACGTACCAGCCCCACCCCCCTGTGATTTTTGATCCATATAATCTGCCGGGAATCACGTAATTGACCTTGTATAAACGTTAAGTGAAAAAAAAACGCGTCCAAATCATACCTTAATTGTGTTAATCGACAACTAATTGACAGCCATTCACACCCTAGCGAACCATGACCCAATTGATCCCGAAACCCTATAAATACTGGTCTATAGTGAAATTTAATGGACACACACCATCCTCTTCCCATCGCCGTCACAACCCCTACAATCTATTGAATTAAACTAATCGTTTTCTTGTCTGTTCGTCATCAAACCCGCCGGCCAAGTTCAACTCTTGTTCACCCACGTCTAATCTTCGTTAGAGGTAATTAAATAGCATGGTTGTAAACACGACATCTTGATGAACAAAAGCTCTAACTGTAATTAATCATTAACACAATGGATTTCGCGATTTGGGTTGTTAGGGTTCTTGATTCAAACTGATTTAGCCTTCTGTCTGTTTATATTTTTTATTCTGAGTTGTAAACACCGTGCCTAGTATCTCAAATGGTTATGGATGCTTGTGTTATTCTTGCTGAGCGTCCCCTGGCGCGGGTTCGAGTTATGGCCAGGCCTTTTTTTTGAAATATTTTTTTTAGTATTCATTTAATCTTATTTAAACAATTAATATTGTGATTATATTAAAACTCATAAGTAATTTGTATATATTGAAACCGACACTTAAAATAGTTATTTTCCCAAATCTTAGTTAAAATCATATATATATGTGTGTGTGTGTGTGTATTAGTTATTTGTTAAAGGTGTTAAATTTATTTAAAAAGGGTTTTAACTTAATATATTCATACATATAAAATATATATCACGTTAATCTACGTATTTAAAAAAACATAGTCCAAGTATTTTATAAAAGATTCCAGTGTATTCATATATTATTATTTATTCACAATACTTATTTAAAAGCTATCTTTATTAATTATAACAAATCTCTTTATATGATTTTATCCAAAGCCTTATAATTATTTACTTTATGTAATTTTGTATAATTAAGATAATGTTATTTATGATAAACCGTTGTTAAATAAAAGTAATAAAAATTGATAATAAGTCTAAATCATATTTAATTTCCAAAAGAACTCTCCCGATCATGAATCCCGAACCTCTATCTAGTTTAGGATGGTGATGGAATTCATATTTAACTTTCGTAATTATTCTTTATTAGGATATCTCGTCAGTATTTTCCTGGAGAGCTTGATCTTTCTTTTGTGTCTTGACGTGTCATATCCTCTTGCTTATTTAGTAAGGTGAGTTTACATATCCCCCTTTTTCATCTTTTAAATTTTGGGGGTGGCATGTATACCCTATTTAAATTAGTCATTTTTACTTATTTATCTATACACAACACAATTCAATATATGTTTATGTGTGATTATTGCATGATCTATGATAATGCTCTATGTGCTTAATTGTTTATTTTATGTTTGGTGGTTGGTATCTCATCCTCATCTATCCTCATCTAGTATGATCATACATTTACCCAAGTACTTTGATTTCGTATCAATAAGAACGGGTCCACATCTATTTAGTTGTTTACATTTTCATAAGAATTGTAATACTCATCATTTACATATGAATTGTGATTTATTTTTATATACATATGTAAAACTAAAACTTATGTATTCTCAACAACATTCATGTTGACAAACTCTATTTTTATATATGCTACAGGTACAAGTAATTTACTTTGATCAAGATTGAAGATATTTGTTTTTACCTTAGGATATTTATTCTAAACCCAAAAAGTATGATGTATTTATTCTGTATATTGAATTTGTGTACTTGTTTTAATGTTAATGAAATTAAATAATTATTGTCGCTTTAATTAGTGTCTTTTGAGCTACTGTCCAATCAATACGTTACGCCCTGGCATGTTCCGCCATTGGTCGGGGTGTGACAAATTGGTATTAGAGCCGAAGGCTATAAGATAGGTGGTTAGATATAAAGGCCTAGTAGCATGCTTAGGGTCCATATACGTGATATGCCTTTACGTGTTTTCACCCTGAATTATATTATTGATTGCAGTAGCTTAAATACTGTTTGATGATTTAATATTATTCTTGTACATAAAATCACACACTTAATCCGAGGCTATGCCTCACTCTCAAAATTGTTTTCAAACTTTAGAAAAAAAATATGGGAAATTCCATAAGAAATCCCGCCTTTTCACTCCCCTCTCATTGAGGAAGATTCGTATGACGGATATGTAGTAACTGTAAAAGTGACACACTTGTTTACCGAACACTTGACACCAAGGCTTGCGAGCCTAAGGAAGTGCAATGCGCGTAAATCTCAATCAACCGCGAGACCCGGTTGCCTTCCTGGAGTGTTTAGTAAGGGTGTGGAACTTATTAAGCCATAGCATATCACACCAAATGAAACCGAATCTACTACCCTCATTGTATCAACGTGGTCATGTGACGATCACACTCTTAAATCAACGATGAGATTTTGTTTAATATTTTTTTATGAATATTTTCCCAAATTATCAATTTCATCAATACCCTAAGTTAAGTGTATTAAAATTTTATTTTGTATTCTAAGTTAAGGTTATAAAAAAAATTATCTTGTACTCTCATGAATTTTCACAAAACTCGATATTTCACATAGTTATACAATTTTTTTTCAAAACATAATAAACTTTTCACGTGTCGTCATTGTAGCATGTCTTCTTCCCGCCTTATTAACTGTAACCGTCGCACCGGCAACTCTGGTCGCAGCATGTCGTCCCGCATTTCTAAAGGCATCGTGGAAGCCCTCCCAACGATCATCTCTCAGTTGCAAACTATGAATGCTTCTTCATCATCCACAACTCCGAACCCAATTGCTTACCCCCTCAAACAATTCAAGAGTGCCAGCCCTCCCGAATACTTCGGTATCGACGGTGCTACCATTCTCCTCCAGTGGTTCGAAGAAATGGAGAGCATATTCTTCCATTGTGAATGTCCTGAGGACAAGTAAACCACTTACGCCTCGAGCATGCTTAAGAAGAATGCCCTCAATTGGTGGAACGGTGAGAAACGCACGCTTGGCGCTGAGGTTGCCATGTCCTTGCCATGGGATGACCTCAAGAAACTCATGCTCAAGAAGTTTTGCCCGAAACATGAGCTTCGGAAGTTGGAAGAGGAGTTTTGGAATTTGAAACAAGAAAGTGGAAATGACGCCATTTACAACGATCGGTTCCGTGAACTGAGCCTTCTCATCCCTCACATGGTCACTCCCCTTGAACGTTCAATCGACAAGTACATCTCGGGTTTGCCTATGCAACTCCAAGATTCCGTCCTAAGTCGTGACCCTCAAACCATCCATGATGCCATCACCTTAGCCGGTACCCTCACTGAAAATCACGTTAAGGCCGGGACCTTGATGCGGAAAAATTCCAAGAAGCCCAATGATAAGCCATCATCCGAGCCCACTAAAGAACCTAAGGCCGAATCTCCCAAACCCGAGTCTTTTAAGCCCGAATCTTTCAAGCACAACAACAACAACACTCCCCACTACCGTAACAATAAAAGAAAGTCCAATTCCCAAACTATGTCTTGGCCCAATCGAAAACCCAACCCACCAAGAAGACCTACAAAGGACCCCACCCATTATGTGATATGTGTAACTTTCACCATTCGCTTAACCTCAAGTGTCGACAATGCACCCACTGCAATCGATTTGGTCACCTCTTTACCACATGTCGTGAACGCAACCAACTCATGATGCAACTATTTACCTCGCCTCTCACCCAACCCCAAACTTTACCTTATGCTGAACCGTTTACTCAAGCACCCTCAACTATTAGAGCTTGTTATAATTGTGGAGAACCTAGCCATTTTCGCAATGCATGCCCAAGACTCACACACATGAACCAAATTCAATCCTACCCAACTCAAACCACTCAATATCAAGCTTACCAAGCCCAAGTAAATCAACTTCAACCAATCCAAGCTCAACCCATCTAAGCAATTCAAGCCCAACCCATTCAACCAATTCAAGTCAACCAAATCCCAATCAACCAACCTCAAGTTAACAAAGCCACTCAAGGTGCTCAAGGACAAGTGTGTTACATCAACGGTTCCCAAGTCTAAGCCTAACCCTTTATGAAGACATGCTACGTAAAAGACGTTTCTTTCATTTAGTTCTTTTCATTTAAAATCTAATGTATTGACTTCCTTAAATCCACAGTTTTGTTATGAATGAGAATTATGGTTATTTATAATGGTATTCAATCCCTCATTTATTCCTATTTTGTTATTTATTGCACTATATATTGTTACACAATTTATTATCATGATTTAAGTGGTCTATGACCGGTTACTTATCGGGACTATGTGCATGATGATGTGCATATTTATCTAATAGTACCGTATTTGTATCATAAACTGCCTATGACTGATTTCCTACAAATGTTCTGGAAATTGGGACTATGAACATGTGTTGTACATAGTTAACTAATAGGAGTCTCATGTACAAATTTTATTTCGACATTTTAATACATAGCTACCCAAACCCTCCAAACTCACCACAATCTCACGATACTCTTACATCATCTCATTGATTTTATAAGCTTGGTTTCAACTCTCAACTATTATTATATTCATAAGGCATGTGATTCGTTTGTTGTGTGAACCTATTATTGCGTGAATTTTGTCGTCGTCTCAAGTATTTTCTCTGCATCGTATGTGTGAGTTACCTATATAATTTTCCTCTATCTATCTATCTATTTCATTTTGTTGTTATCATTTTCGATGGTTAACTTCAACAATTTTGTTAACTTTTATTTATTTATTTATTATTATTTTTAAGATTATTTACTAGTTATTTATGATCATTAAATTTTCCGTATTTATATATATGTTCATTACTCTTGATCAAATGATCCCATTTAAATATCGATAAAAAAGGGGAGTTTTATTTTACCCATGTTTTCAAACCCGCACAACGGGACGAACCATGTGCATCATGCGACGATCTAAATAATTATGAGTGCAAGCATAATTATCGAAATCCTCGTATGGAACTCATGGTGAATACGTTTGTGTGTCATTACTCGGAACCTTGGGTGATTTTGGGTAACGGTACAAATATCGATGTAATAAGGGCATTGTGAATACGCCGCTGGTATATCCTATATATAAGTGTCTTTGTCATGTCTTCCGTTTGTAGGTTATTCGGGTCACTCGAAAGTCTGTGTTAAAAAAATATAATAATAATAATCTCTTGAAACTTACTTTATTTCTCTATGTTATGGTTTTCTATAATTTCGGGACGAAATTTTCAAAAAGTTGTGAATATTGTAACATTCATCAATTTTCGGACCCGAAATCACGACCCGTTTTAAATTATTATTATTATTAACCGGACGTTTGTAACATTTCGGTTATTTTATCAATAGGGTTCCATATTTGTTTAGTTTTTATTTATTTCTTTTATTAATAACTATGAGAGTTGTACAAAATCAACCCCTTAACTAAATGTTATCCACTCTTGCACCCACATCTAAAGACCAAGGACCGAATCGCAAAAATCATCCAAACTTCTTTCCCTCCTTTCTCCTTTCTTCCTCACGTACCAGCCCCTTCCCCCTTGTGATTTTTGATCCATATAATCTGCCGGGAATCACGTAATTGACCTTGTATAAACGTTAAGTGATCAAAAGCGCGTCCAAATCATACCTTAATTGTGTTAATCGACAACTAATTGACAGCCATTCACACCCTAACGAACCGCGGCCCAATTGATCCCGAAACCCTATAAATACTGGTCTATGGTGCAATTAAATGGACACACACCATCCTCTTCCCATCTCCGTCACAACCCCTATAATCTATTGAATTAAACTAATCGTTTTCTTGTATGTTCGTCATCAAACCCGCCGGCCAAGTTCAACTCTTGTTCACCCTCGTCTAATATTCGTTAGAGGTAATTAAATAGCATGGCTGTAATCGCGACATATTAATGAACAAAAGCTTTAACTGTAATTAATCATTAACACAATGGATTTCGCGATTTGGGTTGTTAGGGTTCTTGATTCAAACTGATTTAGCCTTCTGTCTGTTTATATTTTTTATTTTGAGTTGTAAACACCGTGCCTAGTATCTCAAATGGTTATGGATGCTTGTGTTATTCTTGCTGAGCGTCCCCTGGCGCGGGTTCGAGTTACGGCCAGGCCTTTTTTTTGAAATATTTTTTTTAGTATTCATTTAATCTTATTTAAACAATTAATATTGTGATTATATTAAAACTTATAAGTAATCTGTATATATTGAAACCCACACTTAAAATAGTTATTTTTTCAAATCTTAGTTAAAAATCATATATATATATATGTGTGTGTGTGTGTATGTGTGTATTAGTTATTTGTTAAAGGTGTTTAATTTATTTAAAAAGGGTTTTAACTTAATATATTCATACATATAAAATATATATCACGTTAATCTACGTATTTAAAAAAACGTAGTCCAAGTATTTTATAAAAGATTCCAGTGTATTCACATATTATTATTTATTTACAATACTTATTTAAAAGCTATCTTTATTAATTATAACAAATCTCTTTATATGATTTATCCAAAGCCTTATAATTATTTACTTTATGTAATTTTGTATAATTAAGATAATGTTATTTATGATAACCGTTGTTAAATAAAAGTAATAAAAATTGATAATACGTCTAATCTTATTTAATTTCCAAAAGAACTCTCCCGATCATGAATCCCGAACCTCTATCTAGTTTAGGACCGTGATGGAATTCATATTTAACTTTTGTAATTATTCTTTATTAGGATATCTCATCAGTATTTTCCTGGAGAGCTTGATCTTTCTTTTGTGTCTTGACGTGTCATTTCCTCTTGCTTATTTAGTAAGGTGAGTTTACATATCCCCCTTTTTCGTCTTTTAAATTTTGGGGGTGGCATGTATACCCTATTTAAATTACTCATTTTTACTTATTTATCTATACACAACACAATTCAATATATCTTTATGTGTGATTATTGCATGATCTATGATAATGCTCTATGTGCTTAATTGTTTATTTTATGTTTGGTGGTTGGTATCTCATCCTCATCTAGTATGATCATACATTTACCCAAGTACTTTGATTTCGTATCAATAAGAACGGGTCCACATCTATTTAGTTGTTTACATTTTCATAAGAATTGTAATACTCATCATTTACATATGAATTGTGATTTATGTTTATGTACATATGTAAAACTAAAACTTATGTATTCTCAAGAACATTCGTGTTGACAAACTCCATTTTTATACACGCTACAGGTACAAGTAATTTACTTTGATCTAGATTGAAGATATTAGTTTTTACCTTAGGATATTTATTCTAAACCCAAAAAGTATGATGTATTTATTCTGTATATTGAATTTGTGAACTTTTTTTAATGTTAATGAAATTAAATAATTATTGTCGCTTTAATTAGTGTCTTTTGAGCTACTGTCCAATCAATACGTTATGCCCCGACATGTTCCGCCTTTGGTCGGGGTGTGACATGTGCCAAAATTAATGACACTATTGTAGTAATCAGTATGTATAGGTCAAGGTTTGGTGATTAAGATCTTGTTAAAACTGTTTTTTTTATCAAGTTGGATTTTTGATTTGGTCATGGACGTATATTACTTATACTTCGGATAAGTCTTTTCTGACTTATACGGTGTATTTGTTCAACATTAACATATAGTTAATTTGTTCATACCCCGCTTAAGTCTATTTGACTTATATAGTGTATTAGTCGAAACTGACTTATACGTTGAAGTATCCAACATTTCATTTACGCCACATAACATCCTTGTACATACACGATGTGGCAAATACATCACAGATTCCAATTACTTGCACATATTTCAAGGAACATACAATAGATAAGTTCAGGTGTTTAATTACAATCTTCTGGTTTTGATAAACCAACTTGTTTATCATTACCTCGGTTCTTTCAATCTTCAATTGCTGAGTAACATCAATATAATTTGGTGATTTTGATCTTAACATTTCAAAAGAAAGGTATACTCTGGTCTAATCTGATATATGGATTAACAATTAATCGTTGTCATGATTCATTTTGAGTGTGAACATAGTTTTGACAAGAGTTTATTATTCATAGTTTTTGTTCATTAGTCGTTAATCATGTGTATTGATTAATCGAGTGTATAAGTTTTGTTTGATTGATTGTTTGAGCCAAAGCTTTGGGAAGTCAAAATTGAGTTTTTAAACTTGATAATCAGCGAGGTTAGGTTGATAATTTGCAAAATTTTCATAAAAAACTTGGTTGATTGAGTCAAATTGAGTTTGAAGGTATGAATGTCAAGGTGAATGAATTCTGCAGTATACAAGTTATCCTTATAACTCAAACTGGTTGAAGATGTAAATGAGATATATTCACAAAGTTCTTATTGTTTCTATTTTGTGTATTTGTAGATGTTGATGTGTAGTGATCTTGATGAAGATGATTCAGAAGATGACAAGGATTTCTAAAAAAAAGGATGTCAATTCAAGAATTTATAAGGAAAGGACGAAAAGTTGTTAATCAAGACAATGTCTTTATTTATTATTATCTCTTGACATGTATTTTAATGTGATAGAGCCTATAATGAAATATGTCAGGAGAATCGTGAATCCAATAGGGCCTATACTTCTTGATTGTTAGTGCTTAATTTCTATCGCTTAGGTCTTGATTGTATTAGATAATAGTCGGGAATGTGTTCTGTAATGGGTAGGGAGTGTATGTATATACATAGGATAAATACTTATGTGCCGTATATGTTATGCGTCGGATAAGACTTATACACCGTATATGCTTTTGTTAAGTCTTTAAATAGGTGGTTAGACATATACAACAAGGGGGTTATCATTCCTAGGTACTATATATGTAATAATGTCAAATTCACATTGTACTTTGACTGTTTTGATAATATATGAAGATTTAAAAAGAGAATAATTGTGCATTTCACTTCGTTATGGATTCCGCACGTAACATAGAAGAGTAGATATTTCTTTACATTGTTATACATCGATCCTACACGTCATCGCACGCTACTACAGGATGATAAGAATGTATATGAAGTGTCTGATGCCCAGGAACTTGAACATTTCCTTGAAAGTTAGTGAGTTTTGTAACAACTACTTTTTCAATGATAGGATTTGAAGGTACACCTCCATTAACCTCATTAACATCTTGATTTTCAACAAATGGTTTTGAGGTCGAATCTTCTAAGTCGGAACCATTAGAAGTATCAGACAACACTTCTGAAGATTCTGATTGGACAAGTATAAAAGTAGGATTAGCAGATGAAAAAGATCTTGACGAATACAATAATGTATTCTCCAAGTAAGCACAAATCAAGTCTTCATTCTATACTTCAACCTATGGTGTAAAAGAATCAAATAACCCTTCATAATCACACATCCAATCATGTCCCTTTTCCAATAGGAGGTATGGTGTACTTTCGACAATCAACATGGTATCACTCTTCAACACACCCATAAGAGAGATTAAAAACCTGTTTCTTAGGTGAAGCATACCCAAGAAAATAAACCTTCAATAGCTTTCTCTTCAAACTTTACTGTATCTCGTTTAAGTATTGTACAAAGACACCCGAACGGCTCAAGAAATTGAAGATTTGTTATCTGGTTTTTGAGAAGCTCATAACTCGTCTTCTTGAACTTCTTAACCGTAAGAACATGATTAAGTATATAGTAGGCAGTGTTGACAGCCTTGTTCCAGGACTGAACAAACAATTTGAATCTACAAGCATAGTTCGAGCCGCTTCAATTAATGTTTGATTCTTCCTTTCAGCAACACCATTTCGTTGTGGCACATAAGCAGCACTATACTCGTGATGAATACACTTTTGAATACAGAAAAACTGCATCACTTTATTCTTGTATTTTGTGCCATTATCATTTCAAATTCGTCTAACTTAATTTATAGAGTGATTCGATCTTAGTGATAAGTTATTGAACTAACCCGGTAGTCCGATCTTTCTTGCTCATGAATAACACCCATGAATATCTAGAATAGTCATCACTAACAACAAGACAATACAAATCTCCTCCAACACTCAAATGATTTACTGGACCGAACATATCCATGTGAAGACGTTCCAGTGGAGTGTCAGTAGAGTTGATATGCTTCAATGGATGAGACTTCTTCTTTTGCTTACCCTTTTTGCACGAGACACAATGATCGATCATGTGAGAATTCTTCAATGAAACACCTTCAACCATATCATTTTTCACCAAAGTATTCATCTTTCGAATGTGAATGTGACCCATCCTTCTATGCCATAGGATTGACTCCTTCTCGGTAGATTTAGATATGAAACATGTTGAAGTTGAAGAAGATGATGCAGTGGATGCCAAATCAAGAACATAGATATCATTAGATCGAGCCGATCTCATGACAACCATGTCCTCATGAATAACAAAGTCGGGCTTCAATATCACACACTTGGTATTTGTGAATAAGGATGTTAACTTCTAGTCACAGATTTGTGAAACACTCAACAGATTATGGTCAACCTTATCGCAAAAGTTAACTTTCTCAAATGTGATCTTCAAATTGGACACTTGACCCTCTTTGGTTATATGTCCTCCATTGTTACCCGCAAAGGCAACATAACCCCCTTGAATATATTTTACACGTGTAAGGATATTAAGATTTCCGGTTATGCATCGAGATCATCCACTATCAACAATCCATTTGTCACCAAAAATAGTCATAGATGAACTCTGCATAACACAAGTAAAGAGAATACTTTGAAGAGGTAACCCAAGCCTCAGTCTTGGGTTTCACCGCAATCGCCTTCTGAGAGACAAAAAATTGTGTCTTCCATGTTGGAAAATCATCAACATGAAGCTCAACATCATTCAACTCATTCTTTTTAACATATTAATGTAACTTCTGGAATTGCCTAAAGTCAAAGTTGCCTTTGACCTTTTTGTCAACTTACGAGTTACGACTAATAGGAGTTACATCAATCTTAATGTTTTTGTAAATAGTTTAACAAGCTCAACCTATTTTAAATCAAAATCATTTTTCACTCTCTTAAACTCATTATTAACCAAAACAACCTTCTTGGGGTTAATAATATCAAAAACCTTTTGATTCACATCTCATTTATCAGCTAGTTGTCTTCTCAAAATAATTTTAATCAAGGGCTATTTATCCTTGATTAAAGATTTTCCATTTTTAATCACTTTTGATTTACAGTTCAAAGCAATGTGACCTTTTTCATCACATGAGTAACAAGTTCTTATTTCCACAAACTTATATTGTGACATAGGTTGAACATGTGAAATATTAGCTTGAGAAGTCAAATCATGATCAACATGAGACTCAACAACGTGAACTGATTTCTTATTTTTGTAGAAATTAAGATTTGAACATTCAGCAAACCTGTTTAACCAATTAATGAAATTACTTAAGCATGCGACATTTTTAATACTATGTGGTGACAAGTTGAACCATTGTCATGAAATTACTTAAGCATAACCATTTCCTTAACAAGTTTAATAACTAGCTAGGAAGTGATAGTTATAACTTCCTTCATTTGAGTAGAATCGTCGCGATATTCTAGACACCTGGGTCGGCTTACTTGATAACATAACAATGCTAGAAGAGGTTCAGGTTTATGTGATAGTGGAGGGTTATTCAAGTTTGGATGAATGAGAATGAACTATCAAGGATCCTATTTATAGTGCTAGGAATGTTTAATGAGTAAGTATGTGGCGTTACTAGAATATGACATATCTCTTTTTGTTACACTAATCTTGTTTTTAAGTCTTCTATGTGTCTTGTGACTAAGCATTTTAAGTACATTAGTCGTCAAAATGTTACATAAGCTGATACTAAATCTCGACATGTGTAGCCTTCTTTTCATCACCGTTTTATAGCCTTACATGCACACTATCTAGAATATTTTTTTACATTCATTCATAAATATATTTATTTTATCATTAATATTGAGACAACGATCTCAAACGTTTGGTTAAATATCTATAACTTTGAACGTTTATTTTACTTCCAAACGATTTTTGAATATAAACTGAAATATTTTATCTTTCGGAACGACCATATCTTTTTCTACACAAACTTTCTTTCTTGGTATTTACACTTCAGCCCTTCAACTATTAAAAGTTGTCATTTCGAAAAAAACATTTTATCGGGTGTTACATACGTGTTATGAAAAATCCTCACGCCGCGACATATAATCTACTATCGGTTGGGGTATGACACCTTTATCCATTCACAACCACTAAAAAATACGGATGTCAGATGAACATTAATAGGTGCTGTGTATGAGGATGCTGATTCCACATTGTATGAGTGAAAATAAACAAAATCTCACATTTTCTCTATAATTTTGGTCTTTAATGTGTAAGGCTTTTAAAGTTAAAATTAGTCATTAATAACATTTAATTGATATGTAAGGCCCCGTTACCGGTAACCCTACTTTCGTGTTGGATTTACTCATAAACACAGTTCTAAATATCAGAGTTAATTAAAACATTTATGCGGAATATAAAACTTTCATAAAACATTACAATATTTCATAACTTGTCTCAAAACATCCTTTGTCTTTCATATTAAAACATTAAAATTAAAACATCGTAAGTCTTCAGATGCCAGGCTCTTATTCTTCTGCCATGTGTCCCCGCTCAAGCCAGCTGTCTCATCCTACTCACCTGCGTGCATACTAAAAGTCAGCTACGCTGAGTGAGTTCTAGTTAATCACAAAATCATACAATACATTCTTTACATTTCATACTTAACCTCCTAACTTTCTTTCATACACACTTAAGTGCTTTTACTTTCATTTTTACCTTCATACTTTCTTTACATACATAATCATACGTTTTAAAGAGCCTTTCGCCCTATAACCTCACAGATATTATAAGGGTCTGGTCCCTAGTTTTCGAATATTAGAAGGGTTCGATTCCCTAACATCACAGATATTATAAGGGTCTGGTCCCTACCATCACAGATATTATAAGGGTCTGGTCCCTAGTTTCGAATATTAGAAGGGGTCGATTCCCTAACATCACAGATATTATAAGGGTCTGGTCCCTAACATCACAGATATTATAAGGGTCTGGTCCCTAGTTTTCGAATATTAGTAGGGTTCGATTCCCTCTTCGTTACCATACATTATACCCCGAGTATTTTTAGGGCTCGGTACCCTTTTCATAACCATACAACCATACATCATACCTCGAGTATTATTAGGGCTCGGTACCCTTTTCGTAACCATACAACCATACGTCATACCTCGAGTATTATTAGGGCTCGGTACCCTTTTCGTAACCATACAACCATACATCATTATTTCCTTCTTTTATTATCTCTATCACGTTCATACGCATAAGCGTTCATATTATACTTACCTTATACACAGCATTACAACCTGACAGTACGTGCAATATCCGAAGATCGTTCACGTACCATCAAGCAATCATTCTTACAAAACACATATATCACATAGGGCATACACTTATCACTTAGGATAATTGTATTAACAACACATCAAGTATGCACATAGCCCCGAAAACATAACAAGGAATGGGGCTAGAAACTCACCTGAACACGGTTACGTTCACCGTTAATCGTAATTCCTTTCTTCAGTTGTGCACGGCTGACTGTATAACAAGTATACGTATTAATTAACTATCACTTCTCATAATGTATTTCTATCTTTATATGACCCACAACGAACGGGGGTCCGGGGGCAGCGCCCCTGGCAGCGGGGTCTAGGGGCGGCAGCCCCTAGCAGGGTCCAAGGGGCAGACCTGGCTGTGGTCGAGCTGCCAGGTCAGCTTGGAAAAATTTTATTTCCATTAACTGTCTTAACACATTTTTCATTAGGTTTTTAATTTATTTTCTAATCGACTTGGCTTTAGGCGAAGTTAAACCTTAGGCGAACTTAGCTTTAGGCGAAGTTAAACCTTAGGCGAACTTAGCTTTAGGCGAAGTTGTCATCAAGCGAACTTAGCTTTAGGCGAAGTTAAGCCTCAGGCGAACTTAGCTCTAGGCGAAGTTGTCATCAGGCGAACTTAGCTTTAGGCGAAGTTGCCATCAGGCGAACTTAGCTTGCAGGCGAAGTTCATCAGGCGAACTTGGCTTGCAGGCGAAGTTCATCGCTTTGAAGGCGAAGTTGCCCAGATGCAGGCGAAGTTACCCAGACAGCCGCTGTTCGGTTTCTTTCCAGCATTTTGAGCGATTTTAACACCCTTGCTATGGTTCAATATCACCCACTACGCTTCCCGACCATTTTCGGTCGCTTATACACTAAAAAGCTTGGATCTTTAAACTTCAAGGATCAAGAATCATACCTTTTTGGGCTTGTTTGGATCTCGTTTACTTGCTAGTACACTAATCGCTCTCTCTCGGACCTGCCCGACTCTTCCCTTGGCTCGGCCGGCCGGCGGCGGTATGTGTGTGGTGTGTGTGTGTGTTTTGGGGTGTTAGGGAGTTTGGTGAAAATGAAGATATTTTAGGATTTTGGGGGTATTTATATCCCTGAAATCCCATTCTCATTTAACCCATCTCAATTAATCCACGTCCAAGACCCGCTCCCTACCCGATATTAATTAATTACGCGAAATCACTAAACATAACTTCCTTTATTCATCATTAAAATTTTTAGGATGTTACAAGTCTTCCCCCCTTAAAGAGGTTTCGTCCCCGAAACCTAACTATTACATAAACAAACTAGGGTAAAACTTGCGCATCTCATCCTCGGCTTCCCAAGTAGCATCCGATCCTTTGCGGTGTTTCCATATCACTTTTACCAAAGGTATAATCTTGTGACGAAGCTGCTTTTCCTTGCGATCAACGATCCCTATCGGTTGCTCGATGTAGTTCAATTGCTCATCAACCTCAATATCCATCAATGGCACGTGAGACGTGTCATCAGCTAGACACTTCCTCAGATGAGAAACATGGAAGGTTGAATGAATTCCTTCTAACTCATCGGGTAAATCCAGTTTATAAGCTACTTCACCCACATGACCTACAATCTTGAACGGTCCAATGTACCTCGGACTCAACTTTCCTCTTTTCCTAAAACGGATAATTCCTTTCCAAGGCGAGACCTTAAGCATCACATTGTCACCAACGTTAAACTCAATTGGTCGTCGCCGCTTATCTGCATAAGACTTTTGTCTGTCTTGAGCGGCTTTCATTCTTGCTTTGATCCGATCGAACTTTGAAGACGTTTCCTGAACCACTTCTAGGCTTCCCATTTCTTTCTGACCAATCTCACCCCAACACACCGGGGTTCTACATCGTCTACCGTAAAGCATCTCAAACGGTGGCATACCAATACTTGAATGGTAACTGTTGTTATAGGAGAACTCTGCCAGATGCAGATGATCATCCCAACTTCCACCAAAATCAAAAACACAAGCACGTAGCATATCCTCAAGGGTTTGGATCGTCCTTTCAGACTGTCCATCAGTTTAAGGATGATACGCCGTACCGATGTTCAACCTCGTCCCCATAGCTTCATGGAATTTCTTCCAGAACCTCGAAGTAAACCGGGTATCTCTATCGGACACGATCGATAACGGTACTCCATGCTTGGTTACAACTTCCCTGATGAACAAGCTTGCTAACGTTTTTGACGAGATGGCCTCTCGTATGGGCAGAAAGTGAGCACTCTTGGTCAAACGGTCTACAATCACCCAGATGGTAACTGTTGTTATAGGAGAACTCTGCCAGGTGCAGATGATCATCCCAACTCCCACCAAAATCTAAAACACAAGCACGCAGCATATCCTCAAGGGTTTGGATCGTCCTTTCAGACTGTCCATCGGTTTGAGGATGATACGCCGTACTGATGTTCAACCTCGTCCCCATAGCTTCATGGAATTTCTTCCAGAACCTCGAAGCAAACCGTGTATCTCTATCAGACACGATCGACAACGGTATTCCATGCTTGGTTACAACTTCTTTAATGAACAAGTTTGCTAACATCTCTGACGAAATGGCTTCTCGTATGGGCAGAAAGTGAGGACTCTTGGTCAAACGGTCCACAATCACCCAGATGGTATCATGTTGCTTAGCTGTACGAGGTAGCTTAGTTATGAAATCCATGGTGATGTGTTCCCATTTCCACTCAGGTATCTCTAGCGGTTG
Organism: Bidens hawaiensis; assembly: GCF_021521415.1. NCBI lineage: Eukaryota > Viridiplantae > Streptophyta > Magnoliopsida > Asterales > Asteraceae > Bidens > Bidens hawaiensis. Next base: position 166,280 of record NW_027494564.1, read on the forward strand.
CATCTTCCCATAAGGCTTTTGGTGTTCGGCTTTGACTTGTAAGCAAGTTAAGCACTTACCAACATAATCCACTACATCATTCTTCATTCCTGGCCACCAGTAATCTCTTTTCAAGTCTTGGTACATCTTTGTAGCTCCAGGATGGATTGAGTACCTTGACTTATGAGCTTCATCTAAGATTCGACTTCTAAGATCACCATGGCGTGGGATCCACATACAGTCGAACCTAGTTTTAACTCCATGAGTGTTTTCCATCAACCCATCTTGCTGGCCATAAATCCTTTCTTTCTTTACTAACCCTTCGTCTACTAACACTTCTGACTGCACTTTGATGATTTCTTCAAAAAGACTTGAGTTCATGATCAACTTGTATGACTTCACTGTTGCAAGGACTTCCTCATTCTTACGACTTAGCGCATCAGCGACCACGTTAGCTTTACCGGGGTAATACTTAATCTCACAGTCGTAATCCTTTATCAATTCTAACCATCTTCTCTGCCTCATGTTCAATTCTTTCTGCTCGAAGAAGTACTTTAAACTCTTATGATCTGTATAGATAGTGCACTTAGTACCGTACAGATAATGCCTCCATATCTTAAGAGCGTGCACTACAGCTGCTAACTCCAAATCGTGCGTCGGATAAGTACTCTCATGGACCTTCAACTGCCTAGACGCGTAGGCTATCACCTTCCCTCGTTGCATCAACACGCAACCTAACCCTTGATGCGAGGCATCAGCACAAACAACGAAATCCTCGTCGCCATCGGGTAAAGTAAGGATTGGAGCTTGCGTGAGTCTCTTCTTCAATTCTTCAAAGGCTTCCTCCTGAAACTTCCCCCAACTGAATACTATCGACTTTCGGGTCATACCGGTCAGCGGTGCGGCTATCTTGGAGAAACCTTCGATGAATCTCCTATAGTAGCCAGCTAACCCTAGGAAGCTTCGTATATCAGTCGGATTCTGCGGAGTCTTCCAATTCGTTATCGCTTCAATCTTAGCTGGGTCCACGGTAATCCCTTCAGAATTAATCACGTGACCTAAAAATTGCACTTCTCTTAACCAGAACGCGCACTTCGAAAATTTGGCATACAACTTCTCTTTCTTCAGAGTCTCCTATACCTCTCTCAGATGCTCAGCATGGTCAGACTCGTTCTTTGAATAAATCAATATATCGTCAATGAAGACGATAACCGACTTATCCAACATCGGTCGACACACCCTATTCATCATGTCCATAAATGCTGCAGGAGCATTGGTTAGACCGAATGACATTACGAGGAACTCGTAGTGTCCATACCGCGTTCGGAACACTGTCTTAGGGATGCCTGCCTCCTTCACCTTCAGCTGATGGTAGCCTGATCTGAGATCTATTCGTGAGAACCAACTTGAACCTTGCAGTTGGTCAAACAGATCATCAATCCTTGGAAACGGATATCTATTCTTTACCGTAAGCTTATTCAACTCACGATAGTCTATGCACATTCTCATACTTCCATCCTTCTTTTTCACGAACAACACTGGTGCGCCCCACGGGGAAACACTTGGTCTTATGAAACCTTTGTCGAGGAGTTCTTGCAGTTGGGACATCAATTCTCTCATCTCCGACGGTGCTAGACGGTAAGGCGCTTTCGCGACAGGTTGGGCTCCTGGTATTAAATCTATCTGAAATTCAATCTCTCGCTCCGGCGGCAACCCCGGAAGATCCTCAGGGAATACTTCTGGGTAGTCGCGTACAATAGGAACATCTTTCATTTCTTTCGTCTCGGCCGCAGCGTTGACGACATACGCCAGGTAGGCACGACACCCTCGCCTTAGCAAACCCTCGGCTTTTATCATCGAAATGACACTAAGCCCAGAACTTTCCTTATCACCATAAACCGTTACCGCACTACCATCCAATGACTTTAACCTTATCATCCTACTCTTACATACTATCTGAGCCTCAAACTCAGACAACCAATCCATACCCAAAACCACATCGAACCCTCCCAAGGTCATAACGTACAAGGTAACCGGGAACTCATGTCCTTCCAATTCTATCTTACAGTTCAAAACCATTTTTGTTATTTCAACCGAAGTGTCACTGGCGGTTTCTACTACAAAAGTTTCAGACACTCGGCAACATTTTATTTTAGCTAGTTTACTAAATGGTGTGGCTACGAAACTTTTGTTTGCGCCCGAATCAAATAATACAGATACGGAAACACCGTTCACTAGAAACGTACCTGTGACGACATCCGGAATCTGCTTGGCTTGTTCTTGGGTCAGCATGTAGGCTGTAGTTCTTGGCCTAGCTTGATCGGCATCCTTCCTTCCACTACCTCTAGCTTCACCATCTGTGCACTCTCTCGCCATGTGGCCTGTCTTGCCACATTTGTAACATGCTGGCTTTGCACTGCACTCATTGGCATAATGCCCTACCTTCCCACACTTATAACACACATTAGACCCCATCCGGCATTCCCCACCGTGAGCCTTTCCACATTTGAGACAAACACCAGAACTTTTACCCCACTTGCACTCACCACCATGCATCTTTCCGCAGGTCTTACACGATCTCTTCTCCCACACTCTCTGCTTCTTATCTTTGGGGTTCCATAACTGAGTACCGGGTCGTTTAGCAGGAGCGGCCCATTTCTTCTCTTTCTTCTCGTCTCCCACCACCACATCATCCGCAGCCAGGTCTGCATAGACCATCTCTGCGAGTTCGACAGCAGAATCGAAAGTAGCAGGTTTACTTGTCCTGACTAACATGCGGACTCTCTGTGGTAATCCCCTCACATAACACTTGATTCTCTTAGCCTCAGTGCTGACCATATCGGGTACCAACCTAGACATTCGATTGAACTCTGTAGTGTACTCACGATGTGTCATCGTCCCAGCTTTCAAGTTTAGGAACTTCATCTCCGCCCTTTCAACCTCGGCGTCAGCACAGAACTTCTTCATTACTAACTCCTTCAGATCGTCCCACTTCATCTCTTTGATCTCTTCTCGGGTCTTCCTCTGCTCCACACTCTCCCACCAATACATAGCCTCATCCTCGAATGATTGAGTAGCATAACCTGCCGCTTGATCGGGACGGCACTCGCTAATGCGGATAACCTTATCCATGGCGGTTATCCACTGAAGAGTAGCGATTGCGTCTCCTAAACCAGTCAGCTTAGGCGGGTCACAACCTTTGAAGGACTTATAGTTGCAACCGCCTCGGCCCTTCTTCCTATCATCATCTTTCACAGACCGTACCTCACTTGAGTCACCCCTTTCCCTCTCGTCATCCTTCCTACCATTACCACCTGCCCCTTCAACAGTTCTTTCACGGCTTCCAGCAGACCTTCCCGGGGTAATATTTTTCACAGCAGTGGCTACAGCTTAAACAATAGCTGCTTGAATTGCAGGATCCAGTTGAACTCCTTCATTGTTTTCCGGGTTCCTTCCCGCCGCGCTTCCTTCAGCTTCAGTGTTGGAAGCGGTCTCAACCGAAGGTTGCTGGACACGACGAGGCCTGCCGCGTCGTCCAGTGCGACCTCCAGCTCCAACAATGTCTCCGGCTCCAGCCATCGTATTCTAAAAGGGAAAACACAAACATCATCATTCAAGAAACTATTTAGTACAAGGATAGCAAGGCTAACAGGTAATAACAGTGGCCAGCTGTGACTAGCTGATCACATTGCTTTCCGTGTCCTATACCCTTCCCTTTATGAGTCTATTTGTGCTGGTTCTACTTAAGCAAATAGTCAAATCACCAATCAATTATTCCTATCCCTTTTGTTCACATATATTTTCTTTCTCATTAACATATATCATTTAATCATACAATTTACCTTTACTGATCTTGCTTGAGCGACACATGGCATTCTTGGACTGGCATCTTCTTTCATTTCTTACTTATATCCCATACTCTGTTCGAGTCTAAGCATGTAGGATGCTTAAATCTCTCGAACTTTGCTCTGATACCAACTTGTAAGGCCCCGTTACCGGTAACCCTACTTTCGTGTTGGATTTACTCATAAACACAGTTCTAAATATCAGAGTTAATTAAAACATTTATGCGGAATATAAAACTTTCATAAAACATTACAATATTTCATAACTTGTCTCAAAACATCCTTTGTCTTTCATATTAAAACATTAAAATTACAACATCGTAAGTCTTCAGATGCCAGGCTCTTATTCTTCTGCCATGTGTCCCCGCTCAAGCCAACTGTCTCATCCTACTCACCTGCGTGCATACTAAAATTCAGCTACGCTGAGTGAGTTCTAGTTAATCACAAAATCATACAATACATTCTTTAAATTTCATACTTAACCTCCTAACTTTCTTTCATACACACTTAAGTGCTTTTACTTTCATTTTTACCTTCATACTTTCTTTACATACATAATCATACGTTTTAAAGAGCCTTTCGCCCTATAACCTCACAGATATTATAAGGGTCTGGTCCCTAGTTTTCGAATATTAGAAGGGTTCGATTCCCTAACATCACAGATATTATAAGGGTCTGGTCCCTACCATCACAGATATTATATGGGTCTGGTCCCTAGTTTCGAATATTAGAAGGGTTCGATTCCCTAACATCACAGATATTATAAGGGTCTGGTCCTAACATCACAGATATTATAAGGGTCTGGTCCCTAGTTTTCGAATATTAGTAGGGTTCGATTCCCTCTTCGTTACCATACATTATACCTCGAGTATTTTTAGGGCTCGGTACCCTTTTCGTAACCATACAACCATACATCATACCTCGAGTATTATTAGGGCTCGGTACCCTTTTCGTAACCATACAACCATACGTCATACCTCGAGTATTATTAGGGCTCGGTACCCTTTTCGTAACCATACAACCATACATCATTATTTCCTTCTTTTATTATCTCTATCACGTTCATACGCATAAGCATTCATATTATACTTACCTTATACATAGCATTACAACCTGACAGTACGTGCAATATCCGAATATCGTTCACGTACCATCAAGCAATCATTCTTACAAAACACATATATCACATAGGGCATACACTTATCACTTAGGATAAATGTATTAACAACACATCAAGTATGCACACAGCCCCGAAAACCTAACAAGGAATGGAGCTAGAAACTCACCTGAACACGGTTACGTTCACCGTTAATCGTAATTCCTTTCTTCAGTTGTGCACGGCTGACTGTATAACAAGTATACGTATTAATTAACTATCACTTCTCATAATGTATTTCTATCTTTATATGACCCACAACGAACGGGGGTCCAGGGGCAGCGCCCCTGGCAGCGGGGTCTAGGGGCGGCAGCCCCTAGCAGGGTCCAAGGGGCAGACCTGGCTGGGGTCGAGCTGCCAGGTCAGCTTGGAAAAATTTTATTTCCATTAACTGTCTTAACACATTTTTCATTAGGTTTTTAATTTATTTTCTAATCGACTTGGCTTTAGGCGAAGTTAAACCTTAGGCGAACTTAGCTTTAGGCGAAGTTAAACCTTAGGCGAACTTAGCTTTAGGCGAAGTTGTCATCAGGCGAACTTAGCTTTAGGCGAAGTTAAGCCTCAGGCGAACTTAGCTCTAGGCGAAGTTGTCATCAGGCGAACTTAGCTTTAGGCGAAGTTGCCATCAGGCGAACTTAGCTTGCAGGCGAAGTTCATCAGGCGAACTTGGCTTGCAGGCGAAGTTCATCGCTTTGAAGGCGAAGTTGCCCAGATGCAGGCGAAGTTGCCCAGACAGCCGCTGTTCGGTTTCTTTCCAGCATTTTGAGCGATTTTAACACCCTTGCTATGGTTCAATATCACCCACTACGCATCCCGACCATTTTCGGTCGCTTATACACTAAAAAGCTTGGATCTTTAAACTTCAAGGATCAAGAATCATACCTTTTTGGGCTTGTTTGGATCTCGTTTACTTGCTAGTACACTAATCGCTCTCTCTCGGACCTGCCCGACTCTTCCCTTGGCTCGGCCGGCCGGCGGCGGTATGTTTGTGTGTGTGTGTTTTGGGGTGTGTGTGTGTGTGTGTTCATGTCAAGTCAGAAGACGATGATCTTGGTAATCATACAATTCCTTTCAATGGGTACTATAGTTGGTCATTTTGTGACAATTTTTTTGGTCGCACTCTTTTCTATAGCTACTTTTGGTGGGGTTCGAAATTCCAATCTTTGGATTTGTTCGGTCCAGATCTTCAAAAACCATGTTATGTTCTTGATCGTGGTTTTTATCAGCATTGTTATTGGTTAGTAGGACCTCATGGATTTTGGGTGCCTTCTGATAATGGTACTTTTCCATATAAATGGTTGAAAAAACATAGTTGGGATTAACATGTTTTGTATTCTCTGCTAGTTGATGAATAAATATATTGTAGATCTTTTATCTTGTCTATGTTTATGAGATGTATAACATTAAAACTTTTCATATTTATAAGGAACCAAAAATGTAGAATTACTAGGACCGTAACTTTTTTCCGTGTCCTAACATGTTGATATGGGTGATTTATTAAGAACATTACAATTATTTAAAGTAAAGGACAAGAGGCTACAAATTTGCAATACTACTTCTACGTATATGCACAGTCCTACTTTCATACACCTTTATAGATTACGACAAAAAAAATAATTATAAAGTAAACCGTTATATTTTATGTATACTGAAGTTTACAGGGAAAATATATGTATGTTTATTGGAAGGGGTGTATTAAAACAAAACCCCGCAGACGTATTACCTCTGGCTGTCATATATGCATGTGTCTTAAGTACACATTTTTAAACACGCAATTTGATGATGAAAAAATTGTGGAGCTGACCTGTCTAGGTAAATAGTTGAAGAGAAAAGTTATTAGTTTTTGTTAGTTTTTCTTGTGTAAACAAGGCAAGAAATATTGGGGCCTTTTGGTTTGATTCGGTTCAATTACGGACAAAATAAAACATAACAGTTGTTTTTATTTTTAGATTTTGATAATGATTGCCTTTATATGCCGGTAGCTTGTTACATGCGGGTAGACTCAAGCTAGCTTTAATAATGGATTAATTTATATTTTAGATCAGATAAAATAATAACGGTCACTTTCATTTATATAACTGACTTTCTAAGTGTACTCTTCTAGTATGTTAGTAGGTGTATTTGACGTGTCTAGAATCTAGCCTAGCATCTTTGATAATGTTAGTTTTGTTTTAAATTCAATTAAATTGGCTGTTCAAAAAACATTTATAAAGAGTGATCTAAAAAATCAATATATCATCTAAATATACTATTAAAGCAATAGTGTTTAAGTCCATTTCCTCATTCCTATTGGTCATTGATTATAGGTTCTATGTATATGAATCATTTCTCTAATTTTTATCTTAATAAAATAAATCAATAATAAATTTAAATAAGATACATTTAATTCTATTTAATTATTTTCTTTCATTTTTGATTTAATCTTTAATCTCTAATCTTTTATAATTATCTTTCAACTTACTAATTATAATTCATAATTAATTAGAAATCATAGTTATCTTTTAAAATTAATATTAATTTTTTAATTTTAATTGATTTCATTCACAAATTTAAATGTCTTTGGTTGATATAATATCTTTTTGTCGTTAACAAATTTCATAATGAATTAATTTTTCAATTTTTTGTTTTAGATAATAGATAATTTAGATAGTTAATTGATATTTCATCAATAGGATTAAATATATATAGAATACGGATTTAAATATAATTTGTTCTAATATTATAATTTTGAAATTTTTTAATTTTGATTGATTTCATTCACATAATTATGCTTCCCACCATCTTTAATGTAATTTAGATAATACATAATTTAGATAATTAATTGATAATTCATCAATAGGATTCAATATACAGAGGTTACAAAATTCAATATACAAAGATTATCAATTTCATTTTAGTATAATTGGTTCTAATATTATATTTATGAAATTTATAAATTTTACCAATTGACTTATACAAATATTAAATTTTAGGAATTTAGGAATGAATTACCCATTTGATTCAAGAAATCTTTAATTGTGGAATTTCTATATTTTAGAGTTAAGTGCCACTTTAGTACATGTGGTTTGGCCAACTACACAACTTTAGTATCTAAACTTTATTTTGTACAACTAGCTACCCCAACTTCAAAAAACTTGCCATTTTAGTACTTTTTGCTAACCCCGTTAATTTTTTCTGGTTAAGTCAGGGGTAAACTTGTAATTTCAATTATTTTATCATAAACTCAAAAAGAGTTAAGTGCTACTTTAGCACCTATGGTTTGGCCAACTACGCAACTTTAGTACCTAAACTTTTTTTGTGCAACTAGCTACCCCAGCTTCAAAAAACTTGCCATTATAGTACTTTTTGCTAACCCCGTTAATTTTTCTCATTAAGTCATAGGTAAACTTGTATTTTCAATTATTTTATCATAAACTCAAAAAATATGTGGTGACAGGGACTCAAACTCGCGCCTATGGTTTTTACAAAGTTTTAACGAGGGATGCAATAGCCAGTAGGACAAGTGACTGACTTGTTCATAAGCTGGTTCTGAATAATTTTATAGTCAAGTTTGAAAGACCCCCAAATCCTCATAAACCATAGAAATGTCAAAATTGGTCATAACGGATCATGCAACTAGTTACACCACCACATTTGGGCCCAATTCCGCCATCCGATTTTGTCAATCAGAGCTGTTAATCCCCTGCTTAATCAGGTCAATGCACTGCACATATTGTATAGCAGATTTTGGGTTGGAATTCAAAATGAAAATTAACCAGTCGGCCAGAGCTGAGATGGCCGGAATCCCGCAGGTATTGAGATCGGGACAGAAGCCGAAAAACGAAAGAGAAAGGGGGTGGGGGCTGTTTAGTTTAAGATTTGACACCATCGGTCCCTAGGGTTTTCAAATGTTTAAAAACTAAACAAAACCTTTGCAAAAGAGGGAATTTGATTAAATGAAGAGTTAAGTGTCATATTAGTACATGTGGTTTGGCCAACTACGCAACTTTAGTACTTTGCGTAGTTGGCCAAACCATATGTACTAAAATGGCACTTAACTCTTAAATGAATTAATAAAATAACTGAAATTACAAGTTTACCCTTGACTTAACAAGAAAAAATTAACGGGGTTAGCCAAAAATACTAAAATGGCAAGTTTTTGAAACTGAGGTAACCAGTTGAACAAAATAAAGTTTAGGTACTAAAGTTGCGTAGTTGGATAAATCACAGGTACTAAAATGGCACTTAACTCTATATTTTATTTAATTATTGTTTATTATTTGATTAACTATTTGATTAACCATACTTAAGGTTTACTATAAATACGGATCTTTAATTACGGATGTTGACCCATTTACTATCAACTATTTAACTATTGTTGACCCGTTTACTATAAATACAGAATTCCTCTATTTAGCATCACCAAAATTATTTAATTACGGAAGTTGTATATTTTAATTAATTTTTGTAATTCATTTGATTAAGGAATTGATTAAGCCCTTTTAAGGTTTACTATAAATAAGCAGTTGACCTGTTGACTGATGCTAAATAGAGTAATTCTGAGTTGTAAACAAGTTACTTTTAAATATTGTAATTGATAATTGATGTTCAATTATATTAAAATTGTGTTATTAGTAATAAATAAAAACCAATTTGTGTTAAATTAATAAAATTGTGTTAATATTAATAATATAATTTTATATATTAGATTTACGGTATTATAATTGAAGATTAATTATATTATTGTAAATTAAACCTAATTGACTAAAATTTTCAAATAAAAATATAGATATACCCTAAAATTTTCAAAATTCATTAATCCTAATTGCCTAATTTTTGACCTTAATTTAGGTTTAATTTGAATTCCCTAACTTTTTGTTTATAATTAATTCTCTATATACATTCCTTCTATAATCCATTCTACCAAAGTTCAATCCGTATAAATACTTTTCTTTCATAGGGTAATTCGTACATTATCAAACCCGCTTTAGCAAAAATGATTATCTTTGTTTCTAAGGTTTATAATTTTTCTTCTGTTTATATCCTCCATGTTTATTTTTATTTTTTGGCTTAAAATTGTTTTTGTTCAGATATTAATGTTTTTTTTATTTTTTATTTCTCACCATAGCAAGATGGAGCCAACAAATATCACCATGTTGAACCAACTTGATGTTCTTAACAATGAGTGTATCCTCAAAGTGTATTGGCGTCTGAAGGAAAATTCAAAGCCCGAGGAGGATTAATTGATCGAAATGATTGTGCAAGACGAAATGGTATTATTACACATTCTTAATTTTTCTATATCATCCATACAATTTTTTACTAATTTTAATATTAATGTTTTAGGGTAATAGAATTCAAGCTTATGTACGGAAGTCTTGCATTCCCAAGCATGATGTTTTATATCAATTACAATTATTTTTGTTTTATGTTTTTGTTTGTATTTATATTAATAATTATATGATTTTTTCTTATAATCTCTTTAGGTTATATATCAAAATCGAAGATTCAATGGAGATCTTCACTATTTTGTTTTTCCGGTAACGCGATTCAAATTTTTCGGTTGTAAGTTCTAGCATCAATTTTACATTTTTTCACATAATTCAAATCTTCCATAATTTGGAATTTATAATTATGTGATATTAATATTTAATTTTATCATTTCTGGTTATTATCCTCAACTTAATATAGCTAATTAATTACATGGATTGAGGATTGTTTGATAAGATGCCTTTTATTTTTGTTTAATATTAATATATATTTCTGTTAGTATTCATGTATTTATTTATTTTTCACAATTTATGTAATTCAATTGATTATTATAAAATCCGGAAATGAAATTTAGTTGATTATTCTATAAGACATTAAATTATCTATAGTAAGATAATCAATCTTATATTGTTGTTGGTCAAAGTCCAATTAATTTATCAATGTCAACGCAATTTAAAACGTTATTATACTTTCCAGTATTATCTTACGTTACATTTTTAGATTTATACACATTTAATATGGCATTTTAGAAACCAATTTTCCCCATTCACATATCATATATATATATATATCAAAATTCAATTCTAACCATTTATATGAAATTTACAAAAATATATTACAGAGTTTGAATTTCACCATTTGTTAAAAAATATCTTTGCCAAATCCAATTTAATATATTTTTATGATTTTCATTTATTTTCACATTTTCATGATTTTTATTATATTTCAAATTCTACTTAAAAGTTTCTTGTATTAAGTGAAGTTCTTATGGTGTTTTAAAATTTTATATTATCTACATACTATTTCCTATTAATATTAAATGCATTTTATTAATATAACCGTCTATTAAGCATAACAAATTTATACCATATTAAATACGCAATTTGAAAATTTTAAAAGATGTTTATAGTTTTCAATCTCATCAAACTTTACATTTACCTTTTATTTAATTTAATTATATATTATTTATTTAGTCAACTTAAAAAAAATGAAAAGTTTTTTGAATTTTGAATTCTAAAAAAATATTTAATACAATTGATTATGGAAATTAATTCAGATTCCTTAATAAGTTGCGAAATTTGACCATCAATTTAGTCTCAAGTATAACAAATTTAGATCATATTAGATACGGAAATTGATAAATTTAAAATATTTTTTTATAGTTTCTAATCGCAATTATCAATATAATTGTCTTTAATCTCAACAAACTTTTAATCTTATTCATTTGACCAAAATGATATCATCATAACTAATGATACTATATTTTGCCAACTTCAAAACCATTTATACTTTCTATATATGTAAATCGTTTGATTTTAAGCTTTTACAAATATGTTGACCACTAATTAATTTATTAGTTATGAGTTATGACGTTTCTTTAAAATCAATTTTGGAAGAAATTTATAAATTAGACGTTTTACTTTTTCAAAAATTCTTAAAACGGACTTTTTTTCCAGATTTTTCAAACGTTTACGTACTACATATAATAATTTTTAACTTTTATTATATTTTTCATTCGTAGAGAAAGTTTATGTCTCAAATTCCTATGACTCAGCTGTCAGTCGTGTGTTTATAAATGATTATTTGTTTGAAATTGAGATTACAAAAACCGGTATTATAAAAAACTATGATACTCATTAATTATACACACACACACGCACACATATTGTTTATATTTGTTGTCAAATTAGATGTGCAAAATGTGTATAAGACAATACATTTTTATGTTGATTTCATTAGAGTTTTATCTTTTATTTAACATGTGTTATTTGTACTCATGGTATAATTTACAAACATGTTTTAAATTTTCATTTATCTCCAATTGTCTTTGTATGTTTTTGTATTTGAATTAAAATGTAAATGCTACGTCTTGTAATTAATGTAAAATGATCTTTTTTTTAATTTGACATCTACATTTCTTTAAAATTATAATAGATACATATATATGATTTTATAGTTTCCAATATCATCAAACTTTACATTTTATTTATGTGTAAATATAAATAATGTCTAAATTCAAGATTTATGCCTTAAATAAACCCACATATTTCCGATAACCAATTCTAAATATTCTAAACATATATATATATATATATATGTTTGAATCCAGCAAAATAAACTTTAGTTATGTTTATTTTGTGTCACAATATCATAACCATAGTCCTCCAAGTTTTATGTCATTTTAATAATTTTATAAACTTTAAAACTTTAAAATTGTAACTCAAAGGTAAATTTTGTAAATCAATGGTCAAACATTTTACAATGTGTAACATTACTACGATTGAAACTTATTATTTTTAAAAGGATTTTCAGTTTTAAATTTTAAACTTTTAAATTTAACTAGTCAAACATTCCATAATGTCTAAATGTACCATGATTAAAAATTCATTATTACTAAAAAGATATCCAATTTTAAAATTTACAATAACTTAAATATTTTTACAATCTGGTCAAACAATCCATAATAAACCTATTAATGTAATTATGATATTAATTATTTTAATTATTATTAGAATTCCAAAACATACTAATTATCTCATTTACATTATATAAATCTTAAGGTTGAAAATCCTAACCATTATAATCTCTGTGTGTGTGTGTGTGTGTGTGTGTGTGTGTGTGTGTGTGTGTGTGTGTGTTTTGGATTACCGTCTCCATCATCGCCAGTTCCGGTAAGGGAGATTAATTATTTTCCAGTAAGTTTTAATTTGATACTCTAATAGTTGATTATCATATTATTCATTATTTCATTAACAATTCTTTTTTCCCTTTTTGTTTGTATTGATTTTAATTATTATATAATTTTCTTGTAATCTCTTTAGGTTCCATATCAAAATAAAAAATTCAACGGAGATGTTGAACTATTACGGTATTTCCGGTAAAGTATTATGAAAAATACTATAATACCAGATGGGTTATTAGCATCTTGAGTTGAAGTCATAACAAGTTCAAGTCAATATTAGAGTGTATACAAGTTATGGCTCTATGAATCGTTAAACAAGTCATATAAGCCAATTGATGTTTTTAAGTGTTTAGTTATTAGCTATTAAAAAAACCAATTTGTTCTTTTTTATATTAATCTTTGACAACAACGAAATGCTACAAATTAAAGTATAAACCTTGTATAAAAGGAAGTATTTAGGGAGTTGTAAATATTAAATTTATGATACTTTTGTTAAATAAATAGTTAGATTGTATAGACTTTTGTTCGTGTTTATTATAAATTACACTTCAATAAGTTCTTCCTACATCTTGTCAAAGTGAAAGGTACTTAAACTATAAAAAAACACGAGGCTCACAGTTGGATGTCAATCCTTACATGTTGAAGAGATAAAATAAATTGTGAATTAATTATTGGATATAGGTGAAGGGAATGTTGGGGGTGGGGGTCCAAATGACGACAAATGAATGTACAAATTACCGATGGTCTTCTAATTAACAATTCATTATATCCAGCATATAATTTAATAGACTTTGTGTATCATTCGATTTTAGATAAGTTCATTGAACTTACTTTCAAGAACGGGCGATATTGTGAGTTAAAATTATTTGTGTTTATTAGACAAATAATATAATATTCAAATATAAAATCAAATTTCTTTACGTGACGAATTTTCTATTTTCCACCCGTGTACTACACGGGTTGATAACCTAGTTTATAGAATAAATAAAAAACGACTAAATGAAAATATATGATTTATAGAAAACATAACTAAATGTCATCTACATATAATAATCTAATTATACTATTAAATCAATAGACTTTAAGTTAACTTGGTTTATTCTTATTGGTGGTTTCCTAAACTTTCCATCTATAACTACCACTTCTCTAATTTTCATGTGAATAAAATAAATCAAAATTAAATTAAAATAATCTACAATCAATTCTCTTTAATGATTAATAATTATAATTATTAATTATGAATTTCTATTATTTATATTATATCTATTATTATTTATTCATTATTCATTATAACATAATTTAATCTAAAAATCCAAATCAGTTATCTCCTCTTTCACGTCTCCATTCTCATCCACGGATCTGAACCTTCAATTCATTTATCCGGTTAATTCACCGTCCACCATCGATGAAACTGTTCACCAGTCGGACGTTTAATTTACAGCATATCGGCCTACCCATGACTGTGTTCACAATCCATCAACATTACCGCCGGTCACTTAAATCATCAGGTTTTATTTTTTGTGTTTTGATTCAATTGAAACTCTATTCTTTTTTTTTCATACACAAATTTAGGCTTACCACCAAGTTTAATTTATTTTACAACAATTTGTTTTAATTTTAGATTTATGAATTTGACCGATTGACTAATTAAAAATTAAACATTTGAGTATAAATCTAGATCCGTAATGAATTTTAGATATCAATTTAAATTATTTTGTATTTATAGTATAATTTAAAAACATTTCAAGTATTTTAAATTTTGAAAATCCACTAATTAAGATCTCCTAATTTTCATCCATAATTTAAGCTAATTCAAAATCTCTAATTTTATGTTTTTAATTTATACCTTCCTTCTTTACTCAACTCTTCAAAAATTTAATCATTTACTACTTATGTATAAATACTATGACTTTGACACATGAATTCTTACACTATCAAACCATATTTAGCAAAAATGAATTTGCTTGTTTGTAAGGTTTATATTTTTTGTCTTGCTTATATAATTTATTTTGTTTTTTAGTTTTTTTGGTGAAAAGTGTTAATGTTCCGAAATTAATTATTTTTTGATTTTTAATTTGTCTCCACTAGGAAGATGAAGCCGAAAAACATCACAATGTTGAACCAATTGGATGTGCTAAACAGTGATTGTGTCATCAAGGTGTGTATTTTGAAACTATGGCGTCTCAAGGATAATTTAAAGCTCGGAGAAGATTGGTCGATAGAAATGATGTTGCAAGACGAAATGGTATTGTTACATTCATTAATTTTACTATATTATTAATACAATTTTATACTAATGTTAATAATAATGTATCAGGGTAACGTAATTCAAGCTTATGTAAGGAAGGCTTGCATCCCCAAGCATGATGTGTGGCTTGGTGACAATAGATCGTTGATTGTTATATTGATGTTCCATTTACACGCGAATATAAGTTTGGCTAGTCGGAAAATTGGGTATAAGCCGAGGACGGATTTGACGACCGGGTTGAAGAAGTTTGTTAAGTGGTATCTTTGGTATTATGGTCATGATCAAGGGAAATCTAAATCTGTACATTCATAGTTTTTTATTTGTGTTTTAGTTTTAGGATTTTTTTTTTTAATTTTATAAAAGAAGTAAAAGATCTCATGAGCATGATTCTTTGCTTGAAATGAGGATAACTTAAAACAATATTCTTATATAATTGTATTGTGTAATTATATATTTTTTATACGGATGATCAACATGATTTAGGTTGTCTTAATATGTGTCAAATCTACAGATTCATAGTTTTGATTTATTTTTTTTAAGTATACTTTATTTTAATTTTTATTATAATTTTCTCTTCATCTGCTTTCGTTTGTGATAGGTTGTTGATTTTAATTTGAGTTTGAATTTGATTTAAAAAGTAGAGTGTTTGATTTAACTTTGATTTCGTAATTAGTAATAATGACTTTAGTACAGTTTTTGATTATTTTCATTTAAAATAATCCCTAAATTAAAAAATAGTTAGAAGTAATTAATCGTTTGTTCCACTAAATTACAATATCATGATACAATAATTAGTCAATATACTATGCAAATTAATTCATTCCATATCTTGAATCAAGTCAACAACTTTTTTAATACTCATTAATAATTTTTAGAAAATTCAGTATATTTTTCAGGAAATAAAAAAACTTTATTTTAGGACTTGTCTAAAATAAAGTTTTTTGATTTTTGTAACTTCAATTTAAAAAATAAATATCAAATAAGAAATTTCAAACTTCTGGTCATCTTTAATAAAAAATTGTTAAAATATGTAATTTCTAAAAATAAGGAATTTTGACTATAACTGAATGGTCAACGTTATTTTAATGAAAACTTATTTTTCGGCTATATTAAAATGCTCAACTCCTTCATAATATGTCAATTAAAGAAAATAACTTCTAATATAAACATACCTACAAGTCTTCTATGTAGAATTTATCTCAGTCAAATCATTCTCTTTATTGATTTAATTAATGGCTATATTTTCTCTATTGATTTAATTTATGGCTACATTTTCTCCTTATTTGTTGTTAATTGTAATATGGGTTAGTGATAATGAAGTTGAAATGATTCTTCCAACTGCCTCGTATGCTCTCGCCAAAACACACATGCATTTGGTATATTACGGATATGTATGCATACTTTTATTAATATTGTTTTTTTAAAGATTTATGTGATTCATCTTCTTTTTGTCTTATTATTATTATTATTATTATTATTATTATTATTATCTATAATCAGGTTTTGTAGTCAGCACACGGAGGATTTGTTATACTGAGCATGACATATTTGAATGTCACACTGGTAATGCTTTCTCTGTTAGCATTATGAACTTGTGACAAGATACGCCTATTAAAGATTTATATGTAGATGCTTGCATATACGTAATTTTGAAATAGTGCAATTTATATTATTTCATAAAATGATTTTATCCATCTTTATTTTTGCATTTGTTAAATAAATTGTAGATGATGTTTAAGATTTAGTTGGCTTACCAACTGAAGATGTAGAAATAACATGCTTTCAACTGATATTTTTCCGTGATTACAATCTTCCTCAAATGAATATCCATTGCTTTACTAAATATTATATTCCAAAAAGATATACACTTTAAAATATATTATTTTAATAATTATATTATTTTCCAAGCAAGATGGTTCTCATTATATGACATGCACACTATCTGTTTCACTTTTATTTATGGGTGTCAAAGTTACTCTTATCTGTTTGTGCATGGAATTTTTTTTATTTATTGTTAGTTATAAATGAAATAATTTGTTTTTTAATTGATTATATTCACAAGATGGCAATGGTCAATTGCGAATTGCTTATAATGTAAGTGTTACCTTTTTTGCTGCATTACATTAATTGTTATTACATTCACTTAATTTTGTGATTTAAGTTATGTTCAAAAAGTCAAATTAATATCAAAGCTAACTTATCATTGATATATACATATATGCAATGATATGCATGTATGTATGCAAAAATATGATGTCAAAAGACTACCTTTGGTAAGAACTTTCTAACGAAAATTTTTAAAAGCATGGTGATCGTTGTTGCACGACATATGTATATAAATATTAATTGGTGACAGTTAACCGAACATTTATTAACCCGGTCAAACCCGATCATTTCCCCTTCAAAAACAGGTTTCAACCCTAACTGGTTGGGGAAAAAACCAGGTTTGACTTAACCAAAATGGTTTCAACCTGACTTGCTTTGGTCCCAGAACTCGACTTAAGCATCAAAATGAACCAAATAGGTTCAATGTCACATACAACTTATATTGAATCTTGGTAACTGTCCGATTAATACTTTTTTTTATGTTTACATACACAATTCTTTTTTACTCTAATATTGTCTTTGGTTATTAAAGCACCAGTTGAATGGCCTAACCTAGAACGAAGCTAAGTTAGGAGCATGAGGTAAAATACTATTTGAACGTGTTTAAAGCACCACTTGAATGATCACTATGAATTTGTTGGTTAGATTTGACTAGAAATATATATTTAAACAACCTTGACTTTTTTTATTATTGTGTAAGGCCCCGTTATCGGTGCATCACATTTGGACGTTGGATTTACTCATCAACATAGTTCTAATCATCAGAGTTAATAAAAATATACGCGGAATATAAAAAAACTTTCATAAAACATTTCATAAATTGTCTTAAACAACATCTTTGTCTTTCAAAAACTAAGTAATTAAAAATAAACTGATAAACGTCTTGAGTCTTCCGATGCCAACATCTTATTCAATGCCACGCGTTCCCCTCAAGCGAGCTGCCTCATCCTACTCACCTACGTGCACACTAAGAGTCAGCTACGCTGAGTGAGTTCTAGTTAATCATACAACATACAATACATTCATACTTACATAGTTTCATTCATACTTTCATACTTTATATTATACTTACTTACCTTAATATCTTACGTTATAAAGAGCATTACGTCCTACTTTCCTCGTGTATTAATAGTGTCCGGGTCCCTCTTACCTCGAGTATTATTAGGGCTCGGTCCCTCTTTCCTCGAGTATTATTAGGGCTCGGTCCCTCCTTCCTCAAGTATTATTAGGGCTCGGTCCCTCCTTCCTCGAGTATTAATATGGCTCGGTCCCTCTTCGTTACCATAAAACCATACATCATCTTACATTCATTCATATATCATACATATCATATCATAATTAAACATAACATTAAAACTTGACAGTACGCGCAATATCCGAAGATCATTCACGTATTGACAAGCAATCATTGATACCTTTCACATAAACACATAGGACATACACTTATCTATTAAGATAAATGTATTAACAAACACATCGAGTATGCACACATCCCCGAAAACATAGCAAGAAATGGGGTTAGAAACTCACTTGAACTATGTTTCTTTCTCCGTTAATTGTTAATCCCTTCTTTAATTGAGCTCTGCGAACTGTATAATAGTTACACGTATCAATACTTGTTCTTACTTGTATTTCTGCCAAGAATGGCTAAGTTTGGTCAAATTTAAGGGCCTTGTATTAGATTACTTATGTTAAATTATTCTTAGACCCCAACATAACTGAATTCATGGTTTTTATTTACTTAAATATCTCTCTTTCTTTGATAATCTTCCTTTCAATTCTTCGTATTTGAACCATTTAGGTAATCCGAAGTAATCGAGTCTTAATGTAGTCGAGTCTTGTATTTGTAAGCGGACATAAATGTAAGCGAACTTAGCTTAAGCGAGCTTAGCTTAAGTGAGCTTAGCTGTACGCGAACTTAGCTGCACGCGAACTTAGCTGGAGCGAACTTATCAGTGGGCGAAGTTACCCACCAGCAGCTACAGGTTTGATTTTAACCTCATAAACATCTTTGTTTCAATACGGAACCATTGATATGATACTAACCAATCCCGTGGTTATTTTCGGATAAGATTCGGCCCGGAAAAGCATAAAGTTTGGACCTTTAAGCTAAAGACGTTCAATACTATATCTAAGGTTTATTTTAAACGATCCGTACATAGCCATGGATTCGTTAGGTTCATTTTTAACATCAAGTTTGTTACTTTAATACTCGTTTATACCCGATCTATTCTAGGTTCAAGTTTCAAGACTAACCGTTTATAAAAATTAAATCTTTAAGATCAAGAACATACCTTTACATGTTCGTTTGGTCTTGGTTAGCTTGTTTATGTACTCTAAATCTTGTATATAGCTCGTATAACAATAATCTAACACCAACTAACGTTCGTTTGATCTCGTTTATCTCTTCTTGCTCGCGGTCGATTATGGATAAGTGTGTGTGTGTGTTTTTGAGTGTGTAGAGATTATGGAAGATGGAAATGAGAGTTAGGGTTTTAGGATGGTTTAAGGGGGCATTTATGTTCCTTAAAGCCCATGGACCTAAGGCCCATTACCCTTTAATCCACCTTAATTAATCCAAGTCCATGATCCTTTCTTTATTAATATAAATTAGTTATTATCTCATGACAACTCGACGCAACTTTCTTTTTTTAATATTATAATATTTGGGATGTTACATATTGTCATAGTATACTTTTGGCCACTCTTGTCTTTTTAGAATTACTAATAGAAACCCATATTGGTCAAATGCTTCTTATATGGCACACATTCTCTATTGAAATTCAATGATGTCATTGCCTTAATGGAGGTTGTCAAAGATCATGGTTTTTTATTTCAGGATATTGAAAAGGGTAAAATGGTCAATCAGTTTGTTTGAACTTTTGATGAACTTTTAAAGATCAGAAGTAATTTAGTAGTTTATGAGTTTTATATTTTCAAGCTTTAAATTATGTTTATAAACATTGTACTATGTAGTCTATGAATTCTAAATTTTGTAAGTTTATATTTTTTAAGTATTTTCTTTCCATAAGAATATGAATTGTAATGAAATATTATCTTGTCGTTAAATGAAAAATCAAAGTGTTTATTTTGTTTTTCATGAATCATGTTACTTTTATCATAAAAATTTTATATTTTGGTCTTAAGAATCATTATGATCATGGATATCCAAAATAAATACTTTGATTTTTCTAAATCTTGGATCAAACCTAGTTATTGTGCAAGAACAAGCATGAATATATATTTATCTAAATCTTTTGATATGTTGATCATGATAAACTTATATACTTTCTTTTAAATATAATGATTTATAAAAATTTCTTTTATTTAAAATATTTTACAATAGATATAACATACTTCATATATTTAAATTAATAATTTAGTAAATTAATTATTGTTTATTTTATTTCAACATAAACTAATATTTATAATTTCTTTAAAAGAATTTCATGCAAAACAATTAAGTTAATTAATTAGTACATTAATTAATTATGTTACTAGAAGAAACATAAATTGTTTAATCATAAATTGTTATTAATATTGTTATTTAATCTTATATTAATAAGTTATAATTATTTATTTACAAATCATTCTTCAACTAATAAGCACCAAATGATTTATATAAACTTTATTCATTTTTGTTAAACTCATTACAAATCCCCAAGTCCCCGTTTGCCATAGGTTAATGAAATATATATATTAAAATTAATGCCTCATTCCTAAAACTAATATTATTTAACATTTATAATCCCAATAGTTAGTCTTTAAATTTTGTATTTCCTTTTTAATTCTAGTTCATGACGTTCAATTGCTTCGATTTCATTTACATACTTCCAGTTTTATTTCAAGTTTGTCTTCAACATCAAGGTGAGTTTCTCACACCCCCTTTTTACTCTTTTTAACTATTTTGGGGGTAGCATATATATCTTATCAAAAATTCTATTTATTATCTATAAACTACAATTCGCATCATGGACTTGTGTGTTTGCTTGTTACTTGCTCAATTATTACGTGCATGGATTTCTTCGATAAGTATGATCATACGCCCCCCTTTGCACCCATGGACCATTTGTTTCTGGTGAAAAAGGGACTCCGATCTGAGTACGTTGGTGCACAATCCCAACTGGAAAAGACCTTCATTTATTCTTTACACTCATGGACCATTGTTTCTAGTGTAAAGAACCCTTATGTGATATTCAAAGTTTTTATGGAACTGTATGGTTTTTATATATTATTTTCAACTGTGTGAACTCACCAACTATTCAGTTAGTTGACTTTACATTATATATATGCTACAGGTACTTTCGTTAGAGGATGAATTGGCAAAGATACTAGAAGTTAGGTTATTTAAATAATAAACAAGAAGACATTTGTTTTGTTCCTTCTTCTTTTTGTTTGTTCATTTGAAATAACTTGTGTACTTGATGCTTTGGAATGAATTAATGATAATATTGTCACTTAATAGTGTCACATGTGTTTTGAGCAATCTGTACGTCACACTCAGCCGTTTCCGCTTTAGCCAGGGTGTTACAAAGTAGATAAGACAACTGTTGATAGAAGCAAATATATTATTAAATAATCACGCAATAATGAATTGGTTAATGTTGCGTAATGCCTAGTTTGTAAACAAAGTTAGAACGATGTAATATAATGTAAATTAGTTTGTTAATGTTTCTTCATAAACAATGTGGTTGATACCAAAGATGTCTATTACATTCCCGTATTACGCTTCCATATTTGTTTAGTCGGGGTGTGGCAGAAGTTGGTATCAGACCCATTGGTTATATAGAATTATGATGTCCAATAAGATACCTAATATAACCGTAGTCTCGATCATCTCTAGGAATTGTGAGAACCGAGACTCGGTGCGAAAGCGTGTCGAAATGGTGTTAAACGAGCTCGGATCTAGCTAGGATCGAATCATAACACGTATTCACTCTTGAAAGATCGAATAGATGGATGTGGAGAGTTTGATTTGATTAACAATCAATATAGGATAAACAATTGTAATCGAAACTCAAAGAGATATATGTAGTAGTATGAAACCATTAATCAAAAGATTTACACGAAGAACATTGAATATTAAGAAAGTTGTTGAAGATTAAGAAATAAGATAAGTATAAAGTCGTTCCACCACCTTTTAATGACAATTATTCATTGAAAGTTGACAAAGAGAAAAGAGAGGCTTATCTGGAAGTTTAAGAGGGTTTTCAAGGAAAAATAAGATTTATTGAAAACTACAAGATGGTTGGTGATAATGAAGAAGGAGAGTTTGTGTTGAAGACAAATCAAAGTGAAACTCAAAGATTTGATAAAGACAAAAGTTGTGTAACAAGTGAATCATTTGAAGATAGCTCAAGTATCTCAAGTGATAAATGTTCAATTTGTGGGAGTAACAAGCGTAAAGAACATAAAAGAATGAGTTTAAAGGAAAATATTCCAAGATTACCCAAAATTACACAAAAAATGAAGAAGTTTCGTGAACAAATGAGAAGAAACCATATGCCTTTGGACATATGTGAGGGATCTCCAAGAAAGAAGAACAGTGATGATGAACAAGCATTTAGAAGTCCTCACAAGAATGAAAACATGTCAATAAAGAGAAGTGAAACTGAAACAAAAGAAAATACTGAGTATGTACCCATTTACCCAATATTTTTAAACCGTGAACTCTTTGACATTGGTGATGTTGAATACTTTGTAAGAAAGTATGTGAGCCCAATGAAAAAAAAGGAACTAAATGATAGAAAAGGGAAGCTAGAGAAGGTTAAGTTTGTCAAAGGTTCAGATAAAAAGAGTATTGAAAAGATAAACTTTTTCCAACCCATTTCCATAGACTTCAAAAAACCAATCACTCATCAAAAGACCATTGGTGTTGATCCTCCTAGACCAAGTCAAAGATTCAAGAAAGGAAACTCTAAACTGAACACAAGGGAAAGATATGGTGCAGAATACCTGATTTTTATGGTCATCACACATATTCATGCCAAGAAAGAATCATACCATAACATTTTATGTTCTAGACACCAAACTTTATGGTCAAGACTTTGGTTTGTATAAGAAAAAGCATGAAGAATACTTACAAAAGGGAATGCAAGTCAAAGATGGAACTGGTGAAGAAATAAAAAGGTTTAATGATGTGCTTGAAAGGCAAAAGAAGATGTATATAAATAGATTGGAAAAGAAAACATCCATTAAATCTCAGAATTCATAAAATTCTTGTGATTCTGCATATTTAAGTTCAAATGATCAGAAAAGACAACACAAGAAGAAAGTTTTCAAGAGAAACCAAAGAAAATAACTAAATGGTGATGAGAAATTTTTGTTGAAAAGTGGACATGAACCGAAAGGATTGTTGTGGTAGCCAAAGGATGAAGCTCCAAAATTAATCATCAAAAGGGAGACTGTGATTGAAGAATGCACAAGCATAATTCCCTATGTTGAAAAGTTGTTTGAATCTGGTTATGAGACTGATGAGTCTTATGAACTAGTTTATGAAGATCCAAAACCAAATGCAACTATTAATGCTATTTTTTGATGATTTGCAAGTTGACATAGGTTGTGATTCATAATTAACTGTTTACTTTGTTTTCAACTGTCCAGGAACAATCCACAAAGTCAATGATGTATGGTATATGAATAGTGGATGTTCCAGGCACAAGACCTGTGATAAAAGATCACTAGTTAATTATGAAGAAACGTTTGAAGGCCCAGTTGCTTTTGGTAGTGATGAAAATGGAAGGAAAATTTTGGGCATAGGCATTCTCACAAATGGGAAAGTCTCATTTGATAATGTATTTTATGTTGAAGGTCTCCGATATAACCTTTTTAGCATTTCTCAAATGTGTGAAAAAATGTTATAAGGTTGGATTTGATGAATCTCACTATTTCATTTTGAAACCCAAGTTTGTTATTCCACCTGAAATGATAATGATGATGGCATCAATAAATGGCTATTTGTATGAATAGAAAATGAAAGATGCTATCTTTAGAGTTGGTACGTGTTTTGTCTTTAAAGCTTTTGAAAATTAATCCAAGAAATGGCATAGAAAGTTGTGTCACGTGAATCTAAAGAACATGGACAAACTTGTTAAAGGTGAACATGTTATTGGTTTTCCAACTAGAGAGTTCAAACTTGAAGATAAATGTGTCTCATGTCAAAAGGGAAAACAACATAAATCATCTCACAAAACAAAACTTGTAAACTCCATTGATCAAGTGCTTGAAATGCTTCATATGGATCTATTTGGTCATTTAAGTGTTCCAAGTATTGGAAAAAAGAGGTATTGTTTAGTGATCATAGATGATTACTCAAGAATCAGTTTGGTTTATTTTCTGAGTTCAAAGGATGAAGCTACAGAACTGATTAAAAGTTATGTAACTAGAATTGAGAATCAATTGGATGCAATGGTTAAGGTTATGAGAAGTGACAATGGATCTTATTTCAAAAGTGGGGTTATGACTAAATTTTGTCAAGCAAAAGGAATATTTCAGCAATATAGTGTCCCAAGAAATCCAGATCAAAATAGTGTTGCAGAAAGAAGAAATGGAACATTAGTAGAGGCTGAAAGGACCATGCTTGCAGATGGTTATCTACTTGTAACATTTTAGGCATAAGCAATCAACACTACATGTTATGTTCAAAACAAGGTTCTTCTGATCAAGTTTATCAAACATTTTGGTTGCAAGTGTTCTCTATTAAACAACAAAGACTACTTGAACAAGTTTCAATCAATGTCCTTATAATGTTTCTTTGTTGGATATTCTTCACACTCAAAGGCATATAGAGTTTATGTGAAAGATCACCTGAGTGTGATTGAATCCTCTGATATCATTTTCAATGAGAATTAGTTCAACACTGTTGATGGAGCCCGTTGGTTGTTTGATTTAGAGAAATTGATTAAGTCATTCAAGATTTATGCTGATGACAGTGAACAATGTTTCTAGAAAACAAGTCTTCCTGAAGTGAACAATGAAGAAAAGATTAACTTAGACAGATTATGGTCTAAAGCTACACATGAAGACAATGAATTATTATTTTAGAGAAAGAATTTACAAGATACTAAAGATGAGGAAAATGAACACAATGGTGAACCTCAAGAATATGAAAACACTGAATTATTTTGTGAACAAACTGATAATCAACAAGACCATACTCAACATGACACTCAGTCAATGTTTGAAAGTTTGTTTCAAAATTTGAATATGTCAAATGATGTTGTATCAACATCTAATCAAAATGTCGAAGAAGCATAAATGAACAATGAAGCACAAGATTTGATCATTTAAGAACCTTATCAAAATGATTCAAATCTAGATTCAAAAATGATCTCTACTCAAATAAATCCAACTTCTTCTATTCAAAGAAATCATCCTATTGAAAACATCATCGGTGACCTGCATGAAAGATTGACCAGAAGTGCAAACATTTTTTTATATCAGGTGCTGCAAACATTTTTTTATATTCCTGATTTTATCCCAAATAGAACCGAAGAACATTGTTTGCCAGGATCGATTTATCACTTACTCACAATCAACCTCATAACCAACATCTTAATGTTGACAAGACGGTTATGAATAAGCTAATGTAAAGACCCAATGATTACTAAAGGTGGAATAAATAGTAATCAAGATGTTGCTTGAATAACACAAAGATGACAAACACATAAGAGACTTAAAATATTTCCATTGAAAAACACATTTATTTTCTAGGTAGAATGTCAGGTGCGGCTACTTTTCGTACAAATAAATTATGTATGCTAAGAAAGTGTCTAATCAAATCACTGTTGTCATAAATGTGACATAAACTTTCCTTAAACAGGCACACCTGACTAGGGTGTTTAAAACCAGATATCCGGAGTTTCAGATATCCGGACCTTTCGGATAGTAGATTTTAGTATCCAAATCCGAATCCGAAATTTCGAATATCCGAATTTCGGATATCCGATCGGATAATAAACCGAATATCCGAAATTCTTAAAAACAAAAAAACAAAACTATTTTCAATTGAGTTTAGGTCGTTGGAGATCCAAGATCCAAAAAAACCTGCTAAAACCACAACCAACAATAAAAAGAACACAAAATCTTCTTCAATCTTCACCACATTTGCAGCAATGGCTGATGCTGCTTAATCAATCTACCACCACCACCACCACCATGTTCTTTTCCCAAATTTAAACATTAACACCACCAGCACATCTCTCAAACCGTATTCCTTCCATGGAAACTCCCTTTAAGTTACCGTCAAACCAGTCTGATTGTCAGTATCACTGTCGGCGTCCAATGTAGAGTTCTTTGGCGAAGTCAGATGCGAGGTGGTGGAGAAGTAGAAGTTTGCGGCTTTAGATCTATGAATATTGATTGGATTTAGGTTTCAAATGTTATATATGTTTATATAATAAAAATTTTAAAAATATTAAATTTAATATATCGGATAGTTCGGATACCCGAACTATCCGAAAAATCCCAAAATTGCTATCCGAATCCGAATCCGAATTTTGGATATCCGGGATTCGGATATCCGAAATTTCGGATAGATCGGATACAGATTTTCGGATAATTCGGATACGGATTCAGATTCAGATACTTTTGAACACCCCTACACCTGACACCTTCTAGAAACCCTAATGATTGCTAAACATGTTCAAAAATTGTTGCAAGTGTAAACAAGTCTTCGAGTAAGCTTTTGTCTTTATCGAGCAGACATTGTAATCCATAAGTGTGCTGGACCAGTTCTTCGAGCAAGGTTTTACTTAGAATATTTTCCTTAGTATATTCTTCAATCAGACTTCAATCTTCATGATATAATCAAACTTTGCTCGATAATATCCTACTTGCAAACTTGTTCTCATTGATCTTTTCAATCTTTTGTTAATAACTTATTTTAGCAAACTCAAGTGTGCTTGGGTATTGTAGCTTGCTCAAGGATGAACCATTCTCGTAGAAGCCCTTATGATAATTCCTTTTAACTTCCTATAAGTGTACCTGAGATCACTTTTTTAAAAACCTTGCTCGATCAACCAAATTATTTGGTTTAAGCTTGGTTATGGTCAAGGGTTTGCTCTGAAACAAACCTTACTTGACTGAAAAAAAACCTTGCTTGATGAAGTATAGTTTGCTCAAACTAAACACTTAGAAGAATTCTAGAAGATAACCTTGCTTAATGTAAGATACCTTGCTTGAACAAGTATTAGGCTTGCTCGAAGTGCCTAGTTGATCGTATTCCATACTTAGCATATTTCTTGAGGAGGTTGAGAAGATTCCAATCTTCCTTGATCATTTTTTATCCCAACAATCTCCCCCTTTATTGAAACAAACTCAGATGCACCAATACACTTGTAGATTACATACACTTGTCTAAAATACACATCAGATTCTTAAAAGTAGTATATTACATTGCTTAAATGAGAATATTACATATTCAGAATTTTGTCGCTAGGACATTACAAATCAAAATACATAAACAATAATTAATCAGCTCCTTGAGCTTCTTCTTTCTTCAGTTCTTCTCTCCATCCTGACTACTGCAGACTTTTGCTGCAAAATTGATATCTCCAAATGGAATGGATGATCGTCAAGTAGGTCCCATCTCATGATGTCATTTGGATCATCCACATGGAGATAATCCAGATCAATGACTTCTATTATGATTCCCAAGGCAAGGCCCTCAGAGTTTCTCAAGATGAAGCTGTTAGTATTCTTTTCAAAATGAATCTCAACTATTTTTCCATTTCTCTGTACTTCTGTGTTGGGCCTGCTCATTTGTCTTCTTATGTTAATACACTCTTTCATGTTGCATAGGGATTAGTGACTTTCTTGGTCTTGCCAAATGATAGTTCTGTCATCCTAATGTCACTCAATTTCCTTTGCCTTTTAATCTTCTCATCATCAGTGTATTCCGGTTTTGTTTTCTTGTTCAATAAAGGAAATCATGTCCTTGCTTGTTCTGTTAGGTATTTTGACAGATCATTCCTCTATTGTCCAACAAATCAATTTCTTTTCTTATAATCAAAGAGACGTAGATCTGCTAGCTCTTCAAGCAGCTCTCTGTTAAAGTCCTTGAAATCATACCTGAATATGATAGTTTTAAGCATGCCACTTGTCATTATCATCTTTAGTGTTGTGGTCCTAGAATCATAGTATAGATTCTTTGGTAGATCCACATTTGATGGTGGTCTTTGTTCTTTTTGAAAGCTAAAACTAGTGGTATGGATGGGAGCTCTGGATGTAGAAGCCCTTGATGAATATTGTCTTTGTTATTAGGGCCTTCTTACGTATCCCTTGGATTCAAAAATCTTGATAATATTCGCTTTCTTCATCACTATGACTGACAAGTAGGTGAAACCTTCTCTGGACAATATTTATCATTTCTATAGTTTCCCTGTCCATTTGTTCCTTTGAAGGTGATTGTGGTCTTTCAACAACATGCTTTTTGGGACTTGGCTGTCTTGACAAGTCTCTTCTGTTCATTCTCTACTTCATCAATAAAAACCTTTTCTTCTACAAAACGTTCCTTTAATTGTGATCTGCACAAGTTGTCAAAAATCCTACTGGCATACCCTTCTTTATTATCACTTGCTTCAAAATATCAATCTTTTCCCTGTCTTTCCATGGCTTCAAGATTATTTTCTTTTCGATTTCAAGTGGCTCTTTTTTTGACTTCATGAACTAAGGAGGGAGTTGCAGTTGGTTTTTCACTTATGTTTTGATTCTTCAACTCCTCCTTGTATTTAGCCAACTCTAACTCATATAGTTTTTTCTTCTGAGTAGCAGTCAACCTAATTAAATCTCCCAACACTCCTCTGGCTTCCATTAATCTTTCAAGTAGCTGCTCTTTATCCTTGGATAGAGCAACTTTCTTTTCTTGTGCCATTATTACCCTTGCTCTTTCTGCAAGTATTTTTCTTTGTCTTTCTTCTTTCACTTTCTCCTTCAACTCTTTCAACTTTCTTTGTTTTGAGTGTTTAGCTGTAATTCTTTCAACATCTCTGATCTTCTTTGTTGGCACTTTAAATTTCTCTTCTACTTCTTTCTTTCTCATGGATTCTAAAATGTCAAATCCATAGCCATGTTACATCGAAAATCTAGTTTTTCCTCCATATTTCCTAAGAAAATTGGCCTTTCTTTACAGTTCATCAATTGTTCTTTGTTCATTTCTTCTCTTTTCGTTTTCTTCTTATTTTGCTTTTAAGGCATTGCACAAATCTTTAAGATCTTCAAAGTTCATATTGATTAATTGTTCATCAGAGTAATTTCTTTGTTTTAAGTGAGATAGGTATTGATTCAGTAATTTTGTTTTATGCTTTGCTTACCTCAACTCTCTTCTTTTCAAATAAATAATCCAATCTTTGTCAGAAAGTTCATTGATTTCTTCATATTTAAAACCATGACCAATTAGACTAACAACTCTAGGATCTTGTATTTTTAGCTCCATTATCCTTCCTTTAATGTTTTCAATATGCACATCAGACAAATGAATTTGAGGTGAAATGGATGCATCCTCTTTATCTTTGATTTCTTCCCCTTCTTCATCATCTTCCATATTAGATATACCCTCTAATGCACCGATTTTTGGTACATTGAGGTTAATATTCTTGTTTTGTTTAAATTCTTCTGGTTTTATCATCTGCAGTGGTACAACATGGATAGATTCTTCAGTTGATTTTTCTTTTTTCCTTTTCCTTATCTATCTGCACCTCTTCTTTCTCAACTTTCTTCTTTTTCAGAGATTTTTCAAAATTAGGTATGTTTTGACCATACCTTTTTCTCTTTCTGGCAAATTTAAGCAAATTTATAGGCCATTCTCTCTTAGCAGACCTGATTTCATTTAGTAATCCTTCAATTGTATTTTTAGATGATGCTCTAGCCATCTCATCCTGTATTCTCTTTGTATCATAATCAGTTACCAACTGTTTGTCAAGATTTTCAGAATCAGGTTCCTCAGTTGGTGTTTTCTCTACAGATTTTTCTTCTTGAAATATGTTAACAACCAGAGCTAGAGATTTCTCAGCATCCTCAACTTGTTTTAATTTCAAGGGTCCCTCAAAGACCTCTTGATCTTATTCTTCTTCATCTTCTCTCAACTTATTTT
Source organism: Bidens hawaiensis (assembly GCF_021521415.1). Taxonomy (NCBI): domain Eukaryota; kingdom Viridiplantae; phylum Streptophyta; class Magnoliopsida; order Asterales; family Asteraceae; genus Bidens; species Bidens hawaiensis. Next base: position 196,856 of record NW_027494564.1, read on the forward strand.
GTAATTCAATTTGTTCCATAAGGAACCTTTGCTCATCCATTTCTTTCTAAGTTAGCATGAAGTTCAGAATGTCCCTCTCAAACCATTCATTTAGAATCTGATCATGTAGCATTTTAGCCTTCTCAGAAGTGTCATCAACAAACAAGATATGATCATTTGACTCATCAATATTCCTTTTTAGTGGTTGTAATTGACTTTCATTTTCTGCCACAACCTTCCCTTTCTCCTTCTTATTTAACTCATCCTAATCAAGACGTTTAGATGATCCAACCTCTCTATCTCATCTATTTTCTGAATGAGTCTTCTAACTTCATAAAATTCATCATTTTTAGGATTAAATTCCACAATTTCACCTGATATATTTACAGTTTCACCAGAGATATTCAGTTTCAGCTTGTTCTCTATCTTCATATAGGACAATTGTTACATCATCTATAACCCCCCTTTCCTCCACAACTACATTCATCTCCTCTTCACTGTCATCATACATAATTCCAGTCATTTTCATAGAGTTGTATTCAGCAGAGATAGGAATATTCTCCCCCTGTTTTGGGGCATCTGAGGTCTTCTCAACCTCATACTCCAAGGTTTAAATCTATTACAGGGCTTGTTGTAACTGTTTGTCAAATTCTTCGGTTTTGTCCCTAAACTCTGAATTTGCAGTTCTTAAATCACAATTTTCAACAATGAGATCAAAATTACTTTTCAAGATTTCATGGGTTTGGATGGTAGATGGTGAAAGGTTTAAATTGAATGAATCAATTTCAGAGGATTCAAAATTTTAGGCTTGGGGTTGAGATTGATGTACTGGGCTTTGAATTATTTGGGAACTTGTATGCGGCAAAGGGGTTCTGGTTTAAATTAAAAGAGTTTGGCTTAGGTTGGATGGTGATGAAGCATTGTCAGTATGGGTTGGTGATTGGTAAGGTGTGTCTGGTTGGTTTATAAGATGAGATGCAATAAGTTTTGGTATGTAAGGTTCAGGTCATTTGGGTGGGATTGGGTTTGGTTTTGAGGTGGTGAATGTGGTGGTGATGGAATGTATGGCTCATGGGTTTGAGGTAGTGGTGATGGGATATATGGCTCATGGGTTTGGGTTTGAGGTGGTGAAACAGGTGGTGTAAGGGTTGAAAAATGGTGAATAACATTTGAAACATTAGCCACATTATCCTCATCATGAATTGTCTCCCCTTTAACATGTGCTAGAACATTAGCCACATTCTCCTCAACTATCAACTCATTACCTCCATCATCATGATCATCATTGTCATTTCCAACCTCATTGTCATTATCAAACTCACTATCTTCATCATTGCTCACATCACTACTATCTTTATCATTGCTCACCAATAGTGAAGCAGGAACCTCCGTTGCTCTAAATTTATCGTTAACTACCCAAGGAAGTATATCAAACTCCAACTCTGGGTCAAATTGACTTGTTGCACCCAATCTGCTCTGGCAGTTGGTAAGTCAGGGTGTAGCCTATTGAAAATTATCTACAAAACCTAGGATACATGAGAAATTTATCTTCCTCCCTCTTTCTTGGATTTGTTACCAGCCCTTCAAATATCATTCTAGAAAAATTGAGTGGTTGATCATAAAGAATAACAATAGTGGTTGTAGCAATCTCCCCACGCATCAACGTCCAGGTTCCTCTTTTTGGAGTCAAACTTTGAATTATGTGATGTATAAGGAATCAGTATATCAAAGGAAACATAACCTTCTGAAATTGTCCCTCATTTATGTTGCATTGATACCCAGTGTTTCTTGAAATATTCTTATCAACCATTTCTGGGTGTAAAATAAGTGCTCTACAATATCATCATTTAATTTAAGGTTTGTGCGTATAACTTGCTCAGTAATTTCAACTTTCCTTCCTAGTAAAGTGGCCTCAATTTACGTCTTCCACATATTGGGCAGATCCCCAAAAACATGTGTGGTGATTTCTGTAGATAATAGGGATTTCTGTTAAAGAGAATATCATATTAGATCGTATTAGCCAATTTATCATTAGCTCCAAAGGGAGATTTTCTTCTGTGATTTGAGGAAATGCGTACATTTGTTCTTCAGCTCAAATTTATATTCCATATCTGCACACATAGAAACAAAACACACATTCAAAGCATAAATTAGTCAATTTGAACATCAATTGAACATGCATGCATATATAATTTAAGAAGAAAGCATAAAAGGATAGTCTTTATGAACCTGTTCTTTGACAATTTAATAACCTACATATAAACATAGATGTTAGTAAAACTGAAAATTGAAAACCTAAGCCAACATAATGAGTATCGGAAATCATTTAATCAAAGCTTACCAAGTGGTAATTAGTATGGATTATAATATTTAGAGTGACTTAGGGAGAAACGGTTCAATAAATTAGGTCGCGAGTAAGCTGAGCAATGGTTCAATAACTTAGGTCGCGAGTAACTTAGGTTTCCTTTTTATGGTTTTTGTCATTTAGTGTCTAATACTTCCAAAACCCAATGTTCAAATTTTCAAACACAAAGCTTGCTCAAGAAAGTTTTTTACCAAAGCTTGCTCGTATCTATGGTTTACTTGTTTATAATTTTATTAGAAATATACTAGGTGAGAAAATGAAAGAAGTATACTCGAATATAAAAGTTTGCTCGAGAAATTAATCAGAAGCTACATAATCAAGTATATATGTTCAAATAGACAAATTTGCTCGAGATCAATAAAGATCTTAATACATTAACTTAGAAATATTACTAAATGTCAAAACTTACTCGATTAATGTAACAAACAGAAATTTACTCGAAAGAACTTAATCAAGCAAAAAGTTAAATTAGTCCAAAGATATACAAACAAGTATACTTGAGAAACATAGTTTACTTGAAATTTCATTAAAAACATAAAGCGTGTTGGAGTACACTTATGATGTTAAATCCTAACATAGAAGTGTGCTCTAAGCATAAAGTGTACTCGAGAAACCGAGTTTGCTCGAAAACACTTATAGTTTAGAAACTAAGTATTCAGACATTATCAAAACACAATCACATCACGAATTTTTCAAATATACTCAAAGATACTTAGTAATCACACAGCATAATCAGAAAAATTCAAAAATAATCAGACATAATCATAATACAACTTTTTTTTTTACTTAAACCTTCTTTTAAACAGATTTTCATTTTGGATCAAAAGTTTTGAACAAATGGTGCACTTTGAGATCAACTTATAGTTTTATCATTTCAAATCTTTTTATTTTATGAAAAGGTCTCACCATAGGACCATATTGATTAAATAACCTTTTAATAATTCATTCTTAGCATTATTATGACACATTAGACAGGTTAATAGGAGGTAATTACTTAGCATGAATTTAATTACTTTGGTGATATTATTAAGATTGAATTAGTTGCATAATACAAAAATGGATAACACTTATTGCACTATGATCTCTCATATCTCTTCTCTAAGCTTATTTGGCTTTCTCCAAATCACCCCAAATTAACTTCAACCCCCTGATATTTGGTCAAAATATTTTTTATAGCAGAACATGATTAAATTTCTTTTCAGCATTTATCTGTTCAAAACTTTTCAAACATTGAGGTTTAATGTTGGACTTACATGCCACGCAGTTCGGACTTATAATGACACCCCACCTCTGTAGTTCTAATTTAAACCCTCATGTTTGTATTTGTATCAACTTTTGGTTGATATATAATCAATTTTTTTTGAGTGACCAGATATAAAATGAATCATTTTTTTTTGTTTTGAGTTACGAAATACCAACAAGCTCGTGTATGACTAGATACTTATTTTTCTTCCTATCATTTTGAGAGATTTATCTTGAAACATGCATATTTCAACAATTTATCTCCATATTAAGCTAAGCCTTTTCATTTAGTTTATATCACTTCAGTTTTTTACACATTATGGAAAGCTACCATACTTATCAATGACTGCACTAACAATCTTTTTATCCTATTAAATCCATATGATTAGTGTAATTAACCAATATTCTATCATTTCGCATAAGGTTAGATCAATTTCCATTTAAAACCTTTTAATCATCTTTAAAGATTGAACTGAATAATCTTATCATGTCTCTACAACATAAGTTTGTTCTTTTATCAAAAGCATTTTACTTTTGACAAAATTCATTGATAATTCATTTAAGTGATAACTTGTGTTAAAACTTATGTGATTAGGTGAATTATCAATGAAGTTTTTCAAAAGTAAAATGTTTGTGACCTAAGAGAAGTTGAGTCAAGATTTGACCTAAGAGAAGTATAAGGAAGTTTGGAATCTTCTCAACCTCCTCAGAAATCGCTAAGTATGGAATCCGAGCACACTTGGATTCTAGGGAAAGGTTTTCTTACCCTAGCAAGGTATTTTGTTCATCGGGCAAGGTTATCTTCTAGAATTCTTCATTAATGTATATCCGAGCAGGGTTCACTATGTCTAGCAGGATTGTTCTTCATAGCCTAGCAGGGTTTACCTACGAGTAAGCTCTTAGCTAACCAAGCTCATGAAGCCAAGTGATTGGAAGATCGGGCAAGGTACTCATCAATAATACAGTGGTCTGAATAAGCTTGATGAGAGTAATGAAATATCTCAAGTAACATCGGTCAGGATTCAACTCTAGCAGGCTACAGTGTTACTGAGTTTACTTTTCTATGCTAATAAGCTATTTCCTAGCAAGGAGTTGATTGGACCATTGAAGAACAAGGTTGCTCGTAAGGTCATGTCAGGAAAAGTTTGATATGATCAAGAAGATTGAAGTCTGCTAGGTGAGTATTTTCTTAGGAAAATACTCTAAGTAAAGTCTACCCGGAGAACTGTTTCCAAGCACACTTCAAGGTTACCAGGTCTACCCGAAGAAGACAAAAGGCACAAAGCCTACACGGTGAAAACAACCTATGCAAAGTCTACCCGGAAGACCTATTTTTATACTTAGTATAGTTTTGAATATGTAATTTGAATATGTATTATTTATTTAGGGTTTCTAGAAGGAATGACAGATGTCAGGAGGTGTTAGGCCTATAAAAGGAATATTTTAGGGCATGCCTCCTAACAACGGATAGAGACGGACAAGCCAATTAATATTGAGAGAATATTTGTTGAGTGTGACGGCTGTCATAGAATAGTACGGATATAACTTTCCATCAAAGAAACTGTAACGATTCCGGCAACTCCAGGTATACCCTAGCCGGAATATACTATTTACGTGTTATCTAATATTGATTATATGAGTTATAGCACATTGATACGAATATATATGGTTCACAGTATGAATCATACTCAATTATATAGTGAATCGTATTAGAATTACAATTAATCATTGATTGGTTATTGAAACCCGAACGAATCGGGAATTACATTATAGACGAAGTATATAATGTTTAGTGGTATTTACGAGGTATTAATGCTTCGGGATAAGAAAATTATAGCACAGAAAAAGGATTTCGATTTAATGGTACGTCGGTACGCTAAACGAAACCTTTATCACCAAACCAAGCAAGAGACGATCAATCAAGCCGAAAAAGATGCGTAATTATTAATAATATGATGTCTTAATGTCATGGGTTAAGTTTTTAAGGTTTTTAAATCAGTTTTATATAAACTTTATGTCAACCCGAAAAACGACCATTTTATGCTCGTTTTAAGCCGACATACGAGTTTAAACGAGAAACGAACTGAACCAGATTATCCAAAACATTATCCGGATTACGGGAATCCGAGTGTGTGGTTAATATTGAAGTGTGGGGGCCCACCCCAACCTCTCACTTGGCCGATCGGCCAAGTTGATAATATCACACCATTTTTCTTTTTTTTTTTTCATTACAATCCATTCACTCAAGAACAACTCTCCCATTTTCTCTCAAATCCCTCTCATATCTTTCAAGTTGCATCCAATTTCATCATATTAACCAAGATATTGGAAGGTATAAGCATGTTATATTGCATAATCTTTGATATTATTTACTTAGTTTGAGTTATTTTTGTAAGAACAAAAGGGTTCCAAGTGACATATGGGTGAAAACCCGAGATGGAACCGGTTCTTGTGTGATCAAAGGATGTATACAAGTTATACAAAGGATCTTGATCCAAGTAATTAGTTAAAAGTGTTTAGAATAGATTTTTACGGTTAGAATCTTTGTTTTTACATAAAAACCGACATTTTGAAAGAGATGGCTTGATTGTTGGTATAGTTTGCTTGGTGTGGTGTTGTTGTGCTTGTAAGTGTTGTATCTAGCGGCTAGCAAAGGCTAGAAACCGAGATCCTTGTGATCTAAAGCTAGAAAACACAAAAGAGTTCGGTTTTCGTGTGTATGAGAAATTTGGACAGATTTTCGTGTGCTTAGAGTCGGGTCACGAAATTTCACAGAGATGATCTACACATGAAAATATGAGATCTGTGAATTTTTGGTAATTTTTGGATAAAATATGAATATTTGGTGAATTTAATGCTCGGTTTTGGCCAAAAATAGTGAAAAATAGCAAAACATGATGAAAAATTCTGGAAAATTTAAGATAAGCTTTTTATCACATATAAAAGTCACCCACAAAATTTGAGCTCAGTTGGAAAAGTCTAAGTAGGCTTTTCGGTGAAACGAGTTCTAGGGCTTTTAGCTCGGGTTTGGGTAAAAAGGGCTTGAAATATGAGTTTTAAAATCTGGAAAAAAACTCCAGAAAGTTATGAGGATGACAAGGATCATCCCAGAAAAATTTGGTATTTTTCTAAAGTATTTTGATATTTTTTGACATATTTAGTATTCTATAAAGATTTAAAAATAGGTAAAAATATGTAAATTTACAAAAATAAATCTGGAAAAATTCCAGAAAGTTATGAGGATGACAAGGAACATACCAGAAAAATTTGGTATTTTTCTAAAGTGTTTTGGTATTTTTGATATATTTAGTATTTTAATAAGATTTGAAAATAGGTAAAAATATGTAAATTTACAAAACTAAATCTGGAAAAATTCCAGAAAGTTATGAGGATGACAAGGATCATCCCAGAAAAATTTGGTATTTTTCTAAAGTGTTTTGGTATTTTTGATATATTTAGTATTTTAATAAGATTTGAAAATAGATAAATATATGTAAATCTACGAAAATAAATCTGGAAAAATTCCAGAGAGTTATGAGAATGACAAAGATCATTCCAGAAAAACTTGGGTTTTTTCTAAAGTATTTTGGTATTTTTAATATTTTTAGTGTTTTAATGAGATTTAAAAATAAGTAAATAAATGCAAATATAGGAAAATAAATCTGGAAAATTTTATAAAATGTTCTTTCTGTCAAAATAAGTTTTGAGCAAAATTTCAAGACCCGAGACTAAACGGGTAATTACTTGTGCTAAAATGAACATAAAAACAATTAGTTAAAGCTTAAAACGTGTAAACCGGCAAAGTTCGCATAAGCGAGCTGACTGGTACACGAAAAACTCTAAAAATAGGCTATTTCATAAATCTAAGTAAATTAAGTAAAAATAAATCATCCGAAAATAATCCGGATGATTTGGGTAATTTTACCCGATTGTACCGTTTCCGGCACCGAAATACCGGAAACGGGCCCCACGGCCAAACGGGGTGTCAAACCGAGCTATAATTTCATCACCTTAACTAAATTGACTGTCAAGCTCTAAGCAATGTCAATCTGAGTCCTTAGAAGTGTCACGGGGTTAACATTGTCCCCGAATCGAGTACAGTACTGGGTTAACAATGTTCCCAGATGTACCGATTGATATGTATTTAAGTTATGGGAATTATATAGTAACGACTAGATATTATATTACAGATCCAGGCACGTAGCTGTTCCTTATATTACTCACCAACTCACGACAAGGTGAGTTTTCACGAGCCCCTTTTAATGAATTGTTTTAATTATATTTTCCCGGGGCGGAAAACATGTCTTATTTAAAGTATTTAAGTACATACCGATCGTATGGAAATACTTGTACATTTATATATATATGGGCTGATGCATAGAATATATAAAATGTTTATAATGTGTTATTGTTCTGGGGTAACATAGTTCCCAGGGGTTGTTATTATTCTGGGGTAACATAGTTCCCAGGGGTTATTATTATTGTTCTGGGGTAACATAGTTCCCAGGGGTTGTTATTATTCTGGGGTAACATAGTTCCCAGGGGTTATTATTGTTCTGGGGTAACATAGTTCCCAGGGGTTGTTATTATTCTGGGGTAACATAGTTCCCAGGGGTTATTATTATTCTGGGGTAACCTAGTTCCCAGGGGTTGTTATTGTTCTGGGGTAACATAGTTCCCAGAAAGTTATTGGAAATGTTCTGGGGTAACATAGTTCCCAGCATGATTATATTGTTAATAAATGATTATTAAAATGATTTGTCAGTGTTTATTCAAATTAGTGAAACTCACCAACTATTCGTAGTTGACCCGTTTTCTTTACATGTTTTCTAGGTATGCCCAAGTTGGATTGATTGATGTTTGCTTAACTATCTGTGCTACCTGTTGGAAGCTTGCTGCTCTTTGTTTTGTAATGAATTTATTAATGTCTTATCGGTAAAATATGTGTGTAACACCTAGACAGTGATGAAACTCGCAACAATGTAATATATTATAAATTAATGTAGTGGTATTTTCTTTATAAGCAATGCTGTTGATATCAGATGTGTCTGTTGCATCCCGTGTACGTTTCCGCTGCGGTTACGGGGTGTTACAGAACTTGGTATCAGAGCCAGGTTATAAAGAATTAGGATGTCTGAAAAAGATACCTAAAATATAACCAGTAGCTCAAGTATTATAGGATCTGAATATCAACTAATAATATATTGTGACGAGATCGGGATGAACTTGGATGGACAAGTGGGTTATTATGGTCCGGAACATAATAACAGACTTGTCTGCACGAGTGAATTCAGGGGAAGTCACCGGGGGACTTAAATAGGTAAAACTGGCAACATATGTGTAAATGTATAATAATATTATTATGTGGCTAAATTGTATAAGTAGTGCATGATTTATTTAATTATGAATTACACTATGGAAAAGACTATATGTTTGTTAACTTGTGTGCAGGTAATAATGGAAAGAAACCCTAGTGTGTCGACGGAAGAGGACCCGGAAGAGGTCAGTTCCGGGGCCTCTGGAAGCCCAAGTGAAGTACCCAGCTCCGAGCCTTCAGAGGCTAGTCTTAGTGCCTCTAGGCAGACCACCCCAGCTAGGAGTGCTAGTATACCCTCCCCTGTTAGGGTTACCAGGTCTCCTACCCCGCCCGCACCACAGACTGGCCCGATTCCCCTTAGGCGCGGTCCTCGCCTCACGGCACGGATCAGTGCCCCATATATTCCGCCCACTGTTACCCCACCCCGATCCACTTACCATGTGGGCGAGTCTTCCCGCCCTCAGCCCGAGCCTGCAACCCTACCTGTGTGGGGTCTCCCAAGGCAGGAACGGGACTTGACGGGGTGGCTACGTGTTCTCACCGAGCAGGTGAACGAGCACTCTGCTGCCCTGGTCGTGGGGGTTCAGCGGCGGGCGTACCTAGGGGACAACATACTGGACCACCAGTATGCTATCAACCAGTTAAAGAGGGAGTGCTCATACTCCCACTGGTTGATCGAGCGGATGGAAACCCGAATGCGGGTTATGGTGGCGGTGTTGGTGGCGCTGGTGGCGGTGATGGTGGGGTTGGTTTACCACCATGTGTAGATGTGTTGATAGTAGAATCTTGAACCGCTTTTTGATACTCCATGTGAGCAGTTAGTGGTGATGCTAACATGGAGTGAATCTTGTTTAGTATGATACAACCACTGGCCCATAGGGGGTCTCTTGTAGGGCACATCATTATCGATACTTTTGGGTATCATTCAAGCACTGACCCATTGCGGGTTATGTCGAGGATGATACCAACATAGGCCCTTTGTATTAAAACCTAGTTATGTAATGTTGACTGAAAGTATGTAAATTGGTGTTGTGTAATATGTATCAATGTTTACTAATGAATGAAATATGTATTGTGTTTTATATTTTGAGATGGTATTGATTATATGTATTTCTTTGATGATTGTGTAGAATGGCACCGAAACGATCAACGAAAGTATCGGAAGTAGATGTGAGCCGTTTGATTGCTCAACAGTTGGAGGCGGCGATACCGGATATAGTATCGCGCATCGCCGCCAGCATTAATAATTCGTCTAATCCAACCCCTCCAAGCAATCAAACGCCCATAAATAATGGCGGGGAACATAATGCTAATCCTCCACCTACCGATAACACTATGCCGAGTACTGACGCACCGCCTACGGTGGTCGCTACCGACAGTAATGGCCCAATCCCTGCTGTAGAGACCAACCGCACTGGACCATCCAGGGGTTGTTCAATCAAGGATTTTATGTTATGCAAGCCTTTAGAATTTAACGGGTCGGAAGGACCGAATGGGTTAGTGAAATGGTTAGAGAAAATAGAATCAGTGGTAAATATCAGCAACTGTCCTGAGGATTGTGTCGTTAAGTACGCCACCTGTACGTTCACAGACCATGCCTTGACATGGTGGAACACCATAGTACAGACTCGAGGTCCGGCGGCGACAAACCGCATGACCTGGGCAGAGCTTAAGGATCTTGTTTTGAAACATTTCTGCCCAAAGAATGAATTGCAGAAACTGGAACATGAGTTGTGGAACCTAGAGATGCATGGGGCGGACCACTTGGGATATACCAACCGGTTTAATGAACTGTCACGATTAGTGCCGTGGTTGGTCACCCCAGAGTCAAAAAGGGTGGAACGTTATATTTGGGGACTTACTCCAGTAGTGAGGAGCATAGTTAACGCGGGAGGGCACCAGACGTATGAGGGTGCAGTGACACAGGCTGGTATTGTCACATATGATTTCTTAAGGAGCGGATCGATAAAGGCGACGGGAGAGTCGGCTGGGGGAAAGCGAGGTACGTATGACAATAGGATCCGAGAGAAGCAGCAAAACAAACGAGCTAGGCCCGCTGCCCAGAGCTATGCCATGACTAGTTCGGGCGGAAGGCAAGAACCGCAGAGGGGAACGTTTCCTAAATGCGGGAAATGTGGTTACCACCATAGTGGCGTGTGCAAGGAGGTGGTGTGCCACCGGTGTGGCAGGGTTGGACACTACGCACCAAATTGTAAGACAAATCTGAACAACCTGAACCGTCAACCACAACCTATTCGGGCGCAACCATTTAGAACTCAACCAGCCCGACAGCAGAACCCGCAAGGAAACCAGATGGTGACCACTAGCCGTGCTTGCTACGAATGCGGCAGCACGGATCACTTCAAAAGGAACTGCCCGAAACTGAATCAGGGAGGAAACGGGAGACAACTCGCGGGTCAGCCATCGACTTCCAATCCGGCGCGAGGCCGAGCATTTGTGATGGGAGCGAACGAGGCGCGCCAGGACCCCAGCGTAGTGACAGGTACCTTCCTCGTCTCTGATCATTACGCTTCTGTATTATTTGATACAGGCGCCGATAGAAGTTTTGTCTCCGTTAGGTTCCTTTCGATAGCAAACCTTCCTATTGGTGAAACCATAGAACCCTACACCGTAGAGGTCGCTAACGGTAAAACCATGATAGTTAATCGGATTGTTCGGAATTGCCCTTTTATTCTGAGCGAACAATCCTTCCGGATTGACTTGTTACCGGTAGAATTGGGTAGTTTTGACGTGATAGTGGGAATGGATTGGTTGGCTCGTAATAGGGTAGAAATAAACTGTGAAAAGAAAACCGTCAAGATCCGGGTGTCGGATGACGAGGAGGTATTAGTGCAGGGAGAAAAATCCGGCACCATGATACCATTTATATCCCACCTCAAGGTGTTGAAATATATACGTCAGGGATGTGTGGCGTATCTAGCGAGCCTGACGGCCGCTGATTCTGAGGAAAAACGGGTGGACGATATTCCCGTGGTGCGCGAATTTCCACAAGTCTTTCCAGAGGAACTTCCTGGATTACCGCCAACCCGACAAGTCGAATTCAGAATCGACTTATTACCTCAAGCCGGCCCTGTTGCTAAGGCCCCTTACAGACTTGCACCGTCCGAGATGCAAGAATTATCCAACCAGTTGCAGGAATTGTTGGATAAGGGATTTATACGTCCCAGCTATTCCCCGTGGGGTGCACCTGTGCTATTTGTGAAAAAGAAGGACGGAAGCCTTCGAATGTGCATTGACTACAGGGAATTGAACAAGTTAACCATCAAAAATAGGTATCCTCTTCCCCGAATCGATGATTTGTTCGACCAACTACAAGGTGCGAGCTATTTCTCAAAGATTGATCTTAGATCGGGATACCACCAAGTTAAAATTCAGGAGGAGGATATCCCAAAAACCGCGTTTCGGACTCGCTACGGCCACTACGAATTTTTAGTTATGCCTTTTGGGCTAACAAATGCGCCAGCGGTGTTCATGGATCTCATGAACCGAGTCTGTAAACCCTATCTCGACAAGTTCGTCATTGTATTTATTGACGATATTTTGATATACTCGAAGAGTAAAGAGGAGCACGAGCAACACTTAAAGTTAGTTTTAGAGCTCCTGGATCAGGAGAAGTTATATGCAAAATTCTCCAAGTGTAACTTCTGGTTACAAGAGGTGCAATTCCTCGGTCATGTTATAAACCACAAAGGAATACACGTTGATCCGAGTAAGGTTGAAGCTATTAAGAATTGGCAAGCGCCTAAATCTCCGAAAGAAATCCGCCAATTCTTAGGCTTAGCTGGATACTATCGTCGATTTATTGAGAATTTTTCCAGCATTGCCCAACCTTTAACCCTGCTGACCCAAAAGGATCGAAGGTATGATTGGGGTGAAGAGCAGGAAGCGGCGTTTCAAACGCTAAAACAAAGATTGTGCCAAGCGCCAATCTTAAGTCTCCCCGACGGAGACGATGGATTTGTTGTATATTGTGACGCATCCCGTAAAGGGTTAGGGTGCGTGTTAATGCAAAATAAAAAGGTCATAGCCTATGCGTCTCGACAGTTAAAAGTTCATGAGAAAAACTACACTACTCATGACTTGGAACTGGGAGCAGTCATCTTTGCACTTAAAATCTGGAGACACTATCTCTACGGTACAAAGTGCACCATATTCACTGATCATAAAAGTTTGCAACACATATTCGATCAGAAAGAACTGAATATGAGGCAACGAAGGTGGTCGAGTTGCTGAGTGACTATGACTGTGACATACGATATCACCCCGGCAAGGCTAACGTCGTAGCCGATGCCTTAAGTAGAAAGGATCGAGTCAAGCCACTACGTGTGCGAGCGTTGGGGATGATAGTCCAGTCGAACCTTTCAGATTTGATTCGAGTCGCTCAACGCGAGGCGTTGAAAGAGGGCCAATTGGATAAAGAAGGACTTTACGGGAATGAGAAGAATTTCGAACAGCGTGTGGACGAAATTCTTTATTTCAAAAATCGGATTTGGATCCCGACCCTCCATGACCTTCGTGATTTGATCATGGATGAAGCACATAAATCGAAATATTCCATACATCCGGGATCAGATAAAATGTACAAAGATGTGAAAGAATTTTACTGGTGGCCAGGTATGAAAAAGGATATAGCCACATACGTCGGCAAGTGTACGACGTGTGCGAGAGTTAAGGCGGAACACCAGAAACCCTCGGGAATGCTACAACAGCCGGAAATTCCCGAATGGAAGTGGGAGCAGATCACAATGGATTTTGTGACACACCTCCCCAAGACACCCCGAGGTCATGATGCGATTTGGGTAATCGTGGATCGATTAACCAAATCGGCACATTTTATTCCAATTAGGAATACTTTTAACACTGAGAGACTTGCGCAAATTTATATAAATGAAATAGTGTCTCGTCATGGCATCCCCATCTCGATCATCTCCGATAGGGATAGCCATTTCACCTCCAAACTTTGGCAAGCTGTCCAAGAAGCATTGGGAACACGTATTGACCTAAGCACAGCTTACCACCCTCAGACCGATGGTCAGTCTGAGAGGACCATTCAAACTTTGGAGGATTTGCTTCGTGCTTGCGTACTGGACTTTAAGGGAAATTGGGATCAACATCTCCCACTCGTTGAATTTTCCTATAATAACAGTTATCACAGCAGTATAAAGGCAGCACCTTATGAAGCATTGTATGGGCGGAAGTGCCGATCACCACTTTGCTGGTCTGAAGTGGGTGACCCGCAGGTCATTAGATCGGATCTGGTCCAGGAGACGACCAGCAAAATTCTTGAAATTAAGAACAACCTAAAAGCCGCGCGGGGACCGGCAGAAGAGTTATGCCGATACCCGTAGGAAACCGTTATCATTCGAGAAAGGTGATAAGGTGTATTTGAAAGTATCACTGTGGAAGGGTGTGGTTAGATTTGGAAAGGCGGGAAAGTTAGCCCCGAGATACATTGGACCATTCGATATAATTGCAAAAATCGGTCCTGTAGCTTACCGATTAGAACTGCCTGAAGAACTAAGTGCAGTTCACAACGTGTTTCATGTGTCAAATTTAAAAAGATGTCTGTCGGATGAGACATCGGTGTTACCCTTAGAGGGTGTTCAAATAAGTGATAGGCTCAACATTGTAGAGGAGCCTATAGAAATAGTAGACGGGAAAATCAAGCAACTTAGACACAATAAGATCTCGTTGGTCAAGGTTAGATGGAATTCGCAACGAGGCCCAGAATTTACTTGGGAACGAAAGGATGAATTTCGGAAGAAATACCCCCACCTATTTCCTCAAAAGGAAGTAGTTGACGCATAAAATTTCGAGGACGAAATTTTTATAACGGGGGGAGAATGTAACGATTCCGGCAACTCCAGGTATACCCTAGCCGGAATATACTATTTACGTGTTATCTAATATTGATTATATGAGTTATAGCACATTGATACGAATATATATGGTTCACAGTATGAATCATACTCAATTATATAGTGAATCGTATTAGAATTACAATTAATCATTGATTGGTTATTGAAACCCGAACGAATCGGGAATTACATTATAGACGAAGTATATAATGTTTAGTGGTATTTACGAGGTATTAATGCTTCGGGATAAGAAAATTATAGCACAGAAAAAGGATTTCGATTTAATGGTACGTCGGTACGCTAAACGAAACCTTTATCACCAAACCAAGCAAGAGACGATCAATCAAGCCGAAAAAGATGCGTAATTATTAATAATATGATGTCTTAATGTCATGGGTTAAGTTTTTAAGGTTTTTAAATCAGTTTTATATAAACTTTATGTCAACCCGAAAAACGACCATTTTATGCTCGTTTTAAGCCGACATACGAGTTTAAACGAGAAACGAACTGAACCAGATTATCCAAAACATTATCCGGATTACGGGAATCCGAGTGTGTGGTTAATATTGAAGTGTGGGGGCCCACCCCAACCTCTCACTTGGCCGATCGGCCAAGTTGATAATATCACACCATTTTTCTTTTTTTTTCATTACAATCCATTCACTCAAGAACAACTCTCCCATTTTCTCTCAAATCCCTCTCATATCTTTCAAGTTGCATCCAATTTCATCATATTAACCAAGATATTGGAAGGTATAAGCATGTTATATTGCATAATCTTTGATATTATTTACTTAGTTTGAGTTATTTTTGTAAGAACAAAAGGGTTCCAAGTGACATATGGGTGAAAACCCGAGATGGAACCGGTTCTTGTGTGATCAAAGGATGTATACAAGTTATACAAAGGATCTTGATCCAAGTAATTAGTTAAAAGTGTTTAGAATAGATTTTTACGGTTAGAATCTTTGTTTTTACATAAAAACCGACATTTTGAAAGAGATGGCTTGATTGTTGGTATAGTTTGCTTGGTGTGGTGTTGTTGTGCTTGTAAGTGTTGTATCTAGCGGCTAGCAAAGGCTAGAAACCGAGATCCTTGTGATCTAAAGCTAGAAAA
Organism: Bidens hawaiensis; assembly: GCF_021521415.1. NCBI lineage: Eukaryota > Viridiplantae > Streptophyta > Magnoliopsida > Asterales > Asteraceae > Bidens > Bidens hawaiensis. Next base: position 212,752 of record NW_027494564.1, read on the forward strand.
CACAAAAGAGTTCGGTTTTCGTGTGTATGAGAAATTTGGACAGATTTTCGTGTGCTTAGAGTCGGGTCACGAAATTTCACAGAGATGATCTACACATGAAAATATGAGATCTGTGAATTTTTGGTAATTTTTGGATAAAATATGAATATTTGGTGAATTTAATGCTCGGTTTTGGCCAAAAATAGTGAAAAATAGCAAAACATGATGAAAAATTCTGGAAAATTTAAGATAAGCTTTTTATCACATATAAAAGTCACCCACAAAATTTGAGCTCAGTTGGAAAAGTCTAAGTAGGCTTTTCGGTGAAACGAGTTCTAGGGCTTTTAGCTCGGTTTTGGGTAAAAAGGGCTTGAAATATGAGTTTTAAAATAAATCTGGAAAAATTCCAGAAAGTTATGAGGATGACAAGGATCATCCCAGAAAAATTTGGTATTTTTCTAAAGTATTTTGATATTTTTTGACATATTTAGTATTCTATAAAGATTTAAAAATAGGTAAAAATATGTAAATTTACAAAAATAAATCTGGAAAAATTCCAGAAAGTTATGAGGATGACAAGGATCATCCCAGAAAAATTTGGTATTTTTCTAAAGTGTTTTGGTATTTTTGATATATTTAGTATTTTAATAAGATTTGAAAATAGATAAATATATGTAAATCTACGAAAATAAATCTGGAAAAATTCCAGAGAGTTATGAGAATGACAAGGATCATTCCAGAAAAACTTGGGATTTTTCTAAAGTATTTTGGTATTTTTGATATTTTTAGTGTTTTAATGAGATTTAAAAATAAGTAAATAAATGCAAATATAGGAAAATAAATCTGGAAAATTTTATAAAATGTTCTTTCTGTCAAAATAAGTTTTGAGCAAAATTTCAAGACCCGAGACTAAACGGGTAATTACTTGTGCTAAAATGAACATAAAAACAATTAGTTAAAGCTTAAAACGTGTAAACCGGCAAAGTTCGCATAAGCGAGCTGACTGGTACACGAAAAACTCTAAAAATAGGCTATTTCATAAATCTAAGTAAATTAAGTAAAAATAAATCATCCGAAAATAATCCGGATGATTTGGGTAATTTTACCCGATTGTACCGTTTCCGGCACCGAAATACCGGAAACGGGCCCCACGGCCAAACGGGGTGTCAAACCGAGCTATAATTTCATCACCTTAACTAAATTGACTGTCAAGCTCTAAGCAATGTCAATCTGAGTCCTTAGAAGTGTCACGGGGTTAACATTGTCCCCGAATCGAGTACAGTACTGGGTTAACAATGTTCCCAGATGTACCGATTGATATGTATTTAAGTTATGGGAATTATATAGTAACGACTAGATATTATATTACAGATCCAGGCACGTAGCTGTTTCTTATATTACTCACCAACTCACGACAAGGTGAGTTTTCACGAGCCCCTTTTAATGAATTGTTTTAATTATATTTTCCCGGGGCGGAAAACATGTCTTATTTAAAGTATTTAAGTACATACCGATCGTATGGAAATACTTGTACATTTATATATATATGGGCTGATGCATAGAATATATAAAATGTTTATAATGTGTTATTGTTCTGGGGTAACATAGTTCCCAGGGGTTGTTATTATTCTGGGGTAACATAGTTCCCAGGGGTTATTATTATTGTTCTGGGGTAACATAGTTCCCAGGGGTTGTTATTATTCTGGGGTAACATAGTTCCCAGGGGTTATTATTGTTCTGGGGTAACATAGTTCCCAGGGGTTGTTATTATTCTGGGGTAACATAGTTCCCAGGGGTTATTATTATTCTGGGGTAACCTAGTTCCCAGGGGTTGTTATTGTTCTGGGGTAACATAGTTCCCAGAAAGTTATTGGAAATGTTCTGGGGTAACATAGTTCCCAGCATGATTATATTGTTAATAAATGATTATTAAAATGATTTGTCAGTGTTTATTCAAATTAGTGAAACTCACCAACTATTCGTAGTTGACCCGTTTTCTTTACATGTTTTCTAGGTATGCCCAAGTTGGATTGATTGATGTTTGCTTAACTATCTGTGCTACCTGTTGGAAGCTTGCTGCTCTTTGTTTTGTAATGAATTTATTAATGTCTTATCGGTAAAATATGTGTGTAACACCTAGACAGTGATGAAACTCGCAACAATGTAATATATTATAAATTAATGTAGTGGTATTTTCTTTATAAGCAATGCTGTTGATATCAGATGTGTCTGTTGCATCCCGTGTACGTTTCCGCTGCGGTTACGGGGTGTTACAACTTCTACGGATCCAATGTTTATGTTGTTGGTGCATTTTGTGACCGTCGCTATGCAATTCTGACCAGCGGAGACGAAGTGGCGAAGTTAGAACAACTTCGCCATAGGCGAAGTTAGAACAACTTCGCCTACAGGCCCAAGCCCAAGCCCGCGAAGTTGGTTTATCTATATATATGTGTGTATTGTTTAGGTTTTAGAATCCAGAAAGTTAGAGTATTTTGTGATCAGTTCAATTGTCTAAAGAGAAACAGAGAGGGAGAGTCGTGTGGGACGGCCCGAGGTAGAGCTCACCTCGGGTCTGCCGTGTCTTGGTTTTTGTTCGGTTTGTAACATGGTTTGGTTATTATATAAAGGATCTGCAGATTCGTTTATTCCATTCGTGTGTTTGTTCGTGTATTTGTTTTTGTGTAATCGTGTTCTTCGTCTTTTATACCATTAAACGAGTCTAGGAGGATTCCGCACACCTAGACCTCGTGCGGATCTCGTATCGATCAGCGACGCCCCGGGGGGGACTTACAAGTGGTATCAGAGCCTTAGGCTCTTATGCTATGGTTCGAGATCTGCGTTTTGGTGTTTCTGGCTCGTTTCTGATGTGTTTTGGGCTGAACAGCCGCCGTCGGCGAAGTTATTGGGTTCAGGCGAAGTTGTCTCTAAAATTTTAGGGTTTTGGCGAAGTTGACTTTTTGGCGAAGTTGACTTTTGGGGCGAAGTTGACTTTTGGCGAAGTTAAAAAAAAAAAAAAAAATTGTTTGGAGTTTTCGTCCGAATGGCCAGGTGTACACGATTATTGTGAGACCGAAGACGTTGTTCTGGCAACGAGTGAAACTTGGTATCTCTTGGTCTTACGCGTGAACAAATACGGGTCAACTCTGGATATGGAGTTGAAGTTGTGAATGAGATATTGATTGAAACTGGATGTTGACACATATTTGGGTGTTTTTGGGCAAAGAAATAGTTGTTGTTCGAGGTTGACCAATTGAAGAAAGTCAAATTTTGTTCGGGTTTTCGTCATTACCGGATTGCGGTCAGAGCATATTATTTATGTTATTTTTAAGGCATTCGAGAATTGGATCCTGAAAACGTGGGATACGAGCATCCGGGATGCTTATTTATTAAGGTGAAAATTTTGGAACAAGTTGGATTTAATCGGGAATTAAATTGTTTAAGTTCTTGATCGTTATCCCTGGTGATTGAAGATGCTTCGGATTAATTAATGGTCATGTGTGTTAGATTCTGTCAAGGTGGTTTTGTGATGAAACTGATCACTTGATGTTGAGTAGTTGAAGATTGAACCTTATCTTCTATACAATTCCGACGTGTTGGTGAAGTTGTGGAGGGAGCACAACTTCACGTGTTGGTGAAGTTAGAAGAACTTCACGTGTTGGTTGAGATGATCGATTAGGCACGGGGATGCAGGTCAAAGATCTCGATCGATATAGTTCGGAGGAGCTTTCACTGAAGGGGAGATCTGATATGGAAGACGCCTGGTGATTGGTAGATCTGTGAAGCTACAAGACAGTTTCAGACACGGCTGGTTGAAGACAGGATGGATGTTGCATGTATATGTGAAGTTCAAGTTTGAAGATCACAGTGTAATCGGGTCCTACCAGAAGAAGAAAACAGAAGATCATCAGTTAAGGGGGTGTCTGTTGGTGCATGTTTTGTAACAGATGATCTTTTGTGTTTGTTAGAATTGCGAGCAACGGTCAAAAGGGAGTCTGTTGGTGCATTTGTGACCGTCACTATGCAATTCTGACCAGCGGAGACGAAGTGGCGAAGTTAGAACAACTTCACCATAGGCGAAGTTAGAACAATTTCGCCTACAGGCCCAAGCCCAAGCCCGCGAAGTTGGTTTATCTATATATATGTGTGTCTTGTTTAGGGTTTAGAATCCAGAAAGTTAGAGTATTTTAGGATCAGTTCAATTGTCTAGAGAGAAACAGAGAGGGGGAGTCATGTGGGACGGCCCGAGGTAGAGCTCACCTCGGGTCGGCCGTGTCTTGGTTTTTGTTCTGTTTGTAACGTGGTTTGGTTATTATATAAAGGATCTCCAGATTCGTTTATTCCATTCGTGTGTTTTTTCGTGTATTTGTTTGTGTGTAATCGTGTTATGATTCCACGAGTCTAGGAGGATTCCGCACTCCTAGACCACGTGTGGATCTCGTATCGATCAGCAACACCCCGGGGGGGGGCTTACACATGTCTATTCCTCAATCGATGTTATCTCATATGCCTTCTCCTCAACAAGCTCTAGCTACGACAAGTCCAACGTTCTGCACGACCAATGCTGTGGCTTGAATATTCTTTCATGACATTCAATAGGCCTGCCGGCCCGATGCAGCTGATTCATTCTAATTTTTAGAACCTGTCGGTATAACATCAGATGTTCCAGCTGATGAATCTGATCCATATACAAGAGAATCAAATGGCTGATGACAGACGGTTTCAAGAACATATGAGGGCTGATCATAGGCAAATGATGAGTCTTTTGCAGTTTGTATAATAAGATTACTGTGATTGACGTGTAAGGATGATATGTTTAAGAAATTAAAGAATGATGACGACAAAGATCCCAAAGCTGGTGGTGGATTTGATCAGCAACTAGGTGGTGGGACCTCATTATATAGTAATGTTGTTGTAAGGGATTCAGGAAAGCAATTGGTAGTGTATTATGATTCCACCAATGTACAACCTGTAAACACTCTTAAAGTAAAAAATGGTGTTATTTGTGGATTAAAGAGGAGTGGTAAGAGTATGGTGGATGCAGAAGAGATAGAACAATGCGAGCTTGTTAACCATTCTATGACTAAAGAAAAAACCACTTTGCTTATTAATTTAAACAAGGAGGATGTGGACGAGTTGGAGAAAAGAGTGGATGTGGAAGTGGAAGATAGTGAAGAAGTGAGATTCGATAAGAGTGTTCCATCTAGGAATACTACTTTTGATTATGATGATGTTGAGATGGAGGACGTGATGGCTAAGGAATACATTGATATGTATACTCATTGAACTCTGATGAAGGGATTCCATTCTTAACAACGGAACTCTTTGAAGCAGCTGTAGAATGTTTGAGGAAAAATAAGGAGAAAGAGAAAGGCAAAGCTAAAGTATCAGAACCCGAGACACAAGCTTCTGATGATATGTTCAAGCATATACATGTCAAAGATGAACAAGATGATTGAGGGACCAAGATATGCTGAAAAAGAAGATATATGTAGTCAAAGGCTCGAGAATCAGCATATCAAATAAAGAAGTTTGTTGCGGTCAAGACAATTAAATGTATCATTATCTTGTGGATGTACGAATCAGAGCTTAAAGTAAATATTGTGAAGTGGAGCATGATATTCATTATTTTAAACATATTACTGGTGTCTTTTCCTTGCCACGCTGGGATGTTCGTACATTAGCCAATAGACCATTCAGGAATAAAGGTGGAAATCAGTTGGTTGGATGGTACTATCATCACTTATTACACGAGCTAAGGTATGGATTCAAGTTCTTAAAGCCGCATGTGCCGACATGGAAGTATGTCGATGAAATTGATCCTCGCACCGGTTGGAGAAAGCTCGTACTTAAAGTAAATCCGTCGCGTACTTTAGAGAAAGTCCCTTTAAAGACGTTTCCTCAAAGTCTTTACAATACATTTAATCGGTTGTATTATGATGACAAGACCGGTGAAGTGGTAATTGTATAAGGATCTGGGTTAAAGACTGAGTTTATAAGAGTTATTGATCCTATGTGGCTAGTCAACCTATCTGGATCCGATAACGAAGTGTTATACAAGAATTGGATCAGATGGGCGACGTTAAAGAAAACGAGCGAGCTATACAATTCCCAAGGGTTGTTCGAGTATGTTATTCGTTTGGGATTCATAGTTGTGCTGAGTGGCAGACTAGAAGGTTCAAGAAATAAAGTCAAGAAAGAGCTAGAGACGAGGGGGAGTTTGTTAGTGCATCGTTTGGCATTTCAGTCTTTGTTTTAATGTATTTTGGGAATATATAATATATAAGGGTATATTAGTCTTCTAATGTAAGGCTCATTCGTTAGAGTAAGTAATAACGAATAAGACCCGCTTAGTTTTATCCTCATTCGTTATATGATGTTTAATAAATGATAGCTAATGTCTAAGGGTTCATTCGTTAGGGGATGTTAACGAATGAACTTAACGTATGATAACGAATGAGAGGCTCATTCGTTAGGCCTGTCTAACGAATGAGCTCATTGTCTATATATACTCTGTAATTATTCATTATCTATAATAGTTCTTATTTTATCCTCTCGTGTACTGTTACGCTGCGCACATGTCTTCTCAACACACACTACATACGGTAACGTAATCAAAGCCTAATCATATTCATATTGAAGACTATATCTAATGTATGAATCAGAATCAAGCATTCTCATATTGTCGTTTCCGCTATCACCATTTGGTTAATCCGATGCCAAGATTTAACCTTGCAAGCACCCGGTAATTCCTTTCTGTCAACTCATCAGACTGAGATTACTCTCCTCTCTTTCTTGCTTATCTCAATGGCTAGTTTATAAACTTGTGGTCCTCGAACATCCTCACGCACTTTGCATTCCTCTCTTTGAAACTGCTAGTGATGACAAAACGAACCAAGCCTTTTCCAAATTTTTCAATGAAAAATGCAAGTTCTAACGAAAACAATAATCCACATAATTATGTGACTAATGTTTAGAATAAAAATTTGAGAACAGTACATTAAAAACAGTTACCACAACTGGAGAACTAACATGAATACCCTTTTATGGTTTTCGCAAACAACAAAGCACACAAAAGATTTATTTCAGTCTTTAGAAAATAAACAATCAATCAACGCCTTTTTCTTTGATCGGAATTGTAAACACCCTCTGTGATGATCAGATAACAAAAAAAGAAAAAAAAAACAAATTGAAATTTTCATGATTAAATGCTTCAAATTGATGAGTAAACTTAGTCGTTTTTGAATGAAAACGCAAAATAAGGCTGTGAACAAAAGAGATGAACACATAACAAAAAGATCCTATTTTTTCAAGTATGAGTACTGAAGAAACATTAAGTGACCCCGGGCAGATTACGGATAATCTGGGGGTTAAATAGATGTTTCCCACGAGTGGTTAGATCCGGCGAAGATGGTTCTTCTGATAACCTGCAAAACAGACACCGTGAGCTCGTCACTGAGAAGGGGGGGTACCTCCTTGTGACCACCCTCCGGCGTGAGAATCAGACTAGATTGCTCTTGAATATAAGTGTATATTAAGAGAATGACTAGAGCAGATATCAGGTAATATATCAAGATATGAGATATGAGATAAGATATAAGATGATCATACCATTCCAAGGTGTTGGAGTATTTATAGCCGAAGGTAGGTTTCCAAGAAGGTACAGCCGGCTGAATAGTGTTCCTGTTCTGCCAACTGTGGGCTACGCACATGCCATGCTGGTGGTTGGTGGGTAGGCAGCGGCTGATAGTGACCAGGCCGGCTGTGTACTATTCCTGTTCCACCAACTGCAGGCTATGCACGTCCTCCGACAGGTTGGTGAGTAGGCAGCGGCTAATAGTGACATACAGTACAAGAGCATGCTGCTCGCCATACTGTTGTCAGTGAGCTGTCGTATCCTTGGTCAGATCTTTTGTCCATACCTCGTCAGGTACAGTACAAAAGATCCTCCAGTATCGTACGGACTGGCTCATTTGGGCGGGAGTTTTCCCGGCTTTGTGCGGGAGTTTTCCCGGCTTTGCTCATTCCTTCTTCAGGTGACATTACTGAATTATTTTGAGAGTTAAGTGCCTTGTGCGTGTAGCCTTGCTGTTAGTGCGGGTAGCCTTCCCTGATGGCTTGTATCCGCAGCTGCGGGAACAGGCAGAGTACTTCACCATTGGGAGGCTTTTCCTGCGGGAACAGCTTGCGTACTGCGCGTAAGGACGTCACGTCTCTGAGCATGGTGGGTCCTGCGGATCCAGTTGGTCTCTGCGCAGACGTCCCTTTAAGTTAAGTCTTGCGGGTGCAACCGCGCAGACGTCCGTTAAGGAGTCTTGCGGGTCCAACTGCGCAGACGTCCCTTTCAAGGTGAGTCTTGCGGGTCCAACTGGGCTCTGTTGGGACCTACCTCTTCAAGTCCCCCAGTCCAATGTTCTTCTCATGAATTGTTAATAAGTGAGGTGAACTTTTGGACTTAAGCAAGGGGTTTTGAAAAGGGTTTAGTTTTAAGGTTTTTCCATGGGGATTCTTCCCGCGGAAGTCCTAATGTCACGTGCAGAATTTCCCACTGTTCTGCTTGATCTTTGGGTATGATGCGGGTAGGTCTGTAACCTCCTCGCAAGTCAGGAGCGTTGAGTCCCACTTGTGTAGATTCTCCATGTGGTTTTGGTAGTTTTGAACATAGTGATCAATTATGTTTAAACAACCAATTCCATCTTGGAGCTTCAAACAATCTAGTTCTCGACGTTCCCGCTATGCGGGGATGTTATTCCCGTTTCCGCAAGCATGGCCCAGAAGATCCTTCTTGGTTTCAATTCCCTGCGGAGTGCTAGGTATGTGAAGGGTTTCGCCTTGACACTGTACCCGCACTCGTCTTATAGTTACTTTACTTCCAAGGTATTCCTGGCTTCAATTCCCTGCGGGTGCTAAGTATGTGAAGGGTTTTGCCTTGACACTGTACCCGCACCCGTCTTATGGTTACTTGGTTGCCGAAGTATTCTTGGCTTCAATTCCCTGCAGGTGCTAAGTATGTGAAGGGTTTTGCCTTAACACTGTACTTGCACCTGTCTTATAGTTACTTGGTTGCCAAGGTAAGGGGTATATTCCCGCTTACTTTTGAATCTTTTTGATTTTTTTTGAATTTCGTTTTTGAAATTCGAAGAGTTGGTGAAGGGATAAGAACAGTCTGACCTGTTGAAGGGACGTCAGCGTGGTCTGACGGTTTCTTCTGACAGCTCCACGACGTGCAAGAAGTTATGGCGATGTGACAGTATATGGTCATTCCAGACGTTTTTTCGGGCGCGTGGGCGCGAGTTTTCGGGCGCGTGGCCGCGAAATTTATGGCATGCGTCCTTTCAACAGTTGTTGCCAGCATGGTCTTTGCCACGTGTCATAGTTTCATTGCACCTGTGATTTCTCTCTCTTTCGCATTAAATTCATCGCATTTATTGCGATGAGTATATGGGTAGAGGGTGCATCTTAATCCACACTCACTTTTCTCTTCTTCTAAACGATTTCCGGCGAATACTCTTAAATTTCTGCCAAGCATTCTCCTGAAATCGTTCTTCTTTACCTCCAAACCATGTCTTCTACTCACGATGTTGAGGCTGCCGCCGAGGAACCTGACGTGTACGTCGAGATCCCGACGTCTACGTCTGATAAAGAAGATAAGAGCACTGCTGGCGAATGCCAGTGTGCTCTTCCCACCGAGCTTTATCAGTACATCGTCCGGAAGTTCATGCTCGAGCCGTTCGAGCCTGAGTTCCTGGAGCCACACCAGACGGTGTACGATGCCCCCAAGGGCAAAATAGGGGTGTATGCTGCATTCTTCGTTTATGGGAATCTCAGGTTCCCATTGACGAAGTTTGTATACCGTGTCTTGGAGAGGCACGGTGTGCATCTGACGGAGGTACACCCAATAGCGATCGCAAAGATCCGCCATTTTGAATGGGTGTGCCTCATTCTGGGCGTGGAGCCCCATGTCGACCGCCTGATGACCTTCTATTCTTGGAGGTGCATTCAGGGGTGGTATACCTTGGTCAATCGGATCAAGGGTCTGAAGATCTGCGCAACCGAGCGCAGTCTTCGGTCTTGGAAGCGGGAGTTCTTCTATATCTCCGCTCGCGTCGTCCCGATAGCGATGACGTTTAAGAACGGGAGAGCTCTCCCGAACCTTCACGCCTCCAACTATGAGGAGGCGGAATGGTTCGCCAAGATTTCCCGGATCCAGTCTCCGGTTTACCGCTTTGCGGAGTCCGGGATGGTGATGCTCGGGATGAGCCGGGTGTGGAAGAATGCTAGGGCGGAGGCGCCGCAGATTCCCATCGTCCTTGAATACGGTTTGAACTCTATCCCTTACGGTATGCTTCACATCTTTTTTGCTGATTTAGGGTTTTTCCGCTAAACTGTTTTTTTCTTTTTTTAGAGGGAAACGATTTACAATCGCTTCTGTATCCGCGGGAAGCTGATGGTCCCGCTCGGATGGGTACTCGTGCTTTTGATGAGAACGAGTTGTCCATCTTGGAGCAAACGAGGGATCGGTTTGTGGAGGTCTACCCGCCGGGCCACCCGATTCTGAGCGCCACGCGGCCAGGTAAGGAGTTATTTAACCCTCGCACTCTCAATGCTGAAACCTCTGCTGGAATTCCTCTAATTCTGTCATCTTCTGATGAGGAATCCGCAGACGGTCCTTTCTTGACGCGGAAGAAGAAGGCTGCTGGCGGGAAGGGCAAGGCGAAGGTTGCCTCCACCGCCGCTCAGGGGAACCGGTCAAACTCGGAGACCGAGAGCGAGGAGGAGGCGGGGAACCCAGGTGGTGTTGAGACCATTGCTCCGGAGGCTGAGACGACTGTCACCTCCGAGCAGCCCAGGACGACGACGGTGACCGGTATGAAGAGGCCGGCTCCATCGGGTTCGTCCCCGCCTGTTCGCACCTTCAAGCTCAAGAAAACTCGTAGGTACAAACTTCTTTTACTTCTAACTGCATATCTTTACGCCATCATACTTATATATCTTCTTTGTGCAGGCGTGGATATAGCCGCATTCCCGAGTGGAGCGGGAATGAGTGTTTCTGGACCCATGACGGTAGGTTTGGTCAACCTACCCGAGGCGATGACCCAGGCGGCTGCGCCTGCTTCAAGTGTTGGTTCAGTTGCTCACCCAGTTGAGGCAACTGTTCCAACTGTAACATCGTCTCCGCCGGCTGTCAGTGCCATTTTCACTGCATCCTTCACTGAGCCGGCGGTGATTTTCCTTGCTGGTTCCTCCGCAGCGGCGGCCACGGTTGTGAGTTCACCTCCAGTGAGTTCACCACCGATGGTCTCTACAGCGGGGGCCTCTACAGTGCCTCCTCCGGCGCCGGCGACTACGGCCGGTCCCGCAGGTATGTTTGGGGCTTCTAGCCAATCTGTACCTACTTCCCATCTGCCTGACCTGTTGGATGGATATCCCTTAGGTTCGGGTGATGGGTTTGGCGGCTACCGGCCAGTTGTTGACCCTACAGGTGCGTAGGGTTATTTTGGCCTTTTTTTTTTATATATCATATTTTCCTAACTGCCTTATGTTTTTACAGTGTCGGATTCCAATGAAGTGTATGCTCCACGATAGAACATCCGCCGAGGAACAACCCTTCGCACGTCTGTGGACTGCGTGGAGTGGGCGCGCCACGCAGCTCCCAGTGGTGCGTTGGGGGAAGCAATGGCTAGCTACCAGGAGGGTAGGCTAACCACTGAGCTTCGAAATCTTCTTGCCCGGATGCAGCGTATCCAAGAAGTATCCAAGAAGTGGCTCAGACGCGGGCCATCCGGGAACAGGAGGCTCTCCGCTGTTGCTGCGGAGAAGGAAAAGGCCTTCCAGGCCCTCGAGGTTGAAGTTCAGGCCCGTCTCGAGGCCCATTCCAAGGCTGCCCAGGCTGTTAACGAACAGCTTCGGTTGGCTAAGGAAACTGCTCGGAACGCGACTGAGAGAGCCACCAAGGCTGAAGCTGCTGCTGAGCCTCTGCGCGCCGAGAATGAGGAACTTAAAGCCAAGCTAGAGAGGCTCCAGCAGGCTCATGATGCCTTGGCCATGGAAGATGCCAAAAAGCTTCAAGAGATCTTGGACCAGAGGGAGGTACTTGACCATACTGAGCGTAAGCTAAAGGGCGTTGAAGAGGCTGCTGCTAAGGAAGTGTTGCTTGCCAACGTCAACAAAAGTGAAGCCGAACGCGCCCGTAACCAAGCTCAAGCTGCCCTCCAGGAGGCTCTGGTTACTAAGGAATGGCTTCTTCGAGAAGCGTTGTCGCAGGTATGCGTAGCTTCATAATGTCTTCACGCTTTTCTTTGTACTTAGAAAAGGTTTTGACACATTTTCTTTTTGTAGGTTGTGCATCGGGTCTTCACGGATACATCTTATGACGATGCTATGAGAGCAGCCCTCAACGCTTCCCATGATGATGGGGAAAAGGCAGGTTTCTTCCTTGGTCTAGGGTATGTTGAGAAGGGCATCCCGCCTTCCAACTTCCCCCTTTATGACGTACATACCGAAGTTGCTTACGACCAAGCAGTGAACCAGTACGCTGCCTTCCCGCATCCGGTGATGGAGAAGGTGAACGAAGTTGCTGCTGCTGATGATGGGCTAGCTATCCTCAAGGCTTTCCTTGAACCGCCACAGCCAACTGATGGTGCGGGCTCAAGTGGGTTTGGGGTAGCGGTCCTGAAGTTTGATCCTTAAGATCCCTTCCCACCGTTAGGATAGATTAGGATAGATTTATATTTCTGTAGGCGGGTAGACACCCGGCCATTCTTGTAATTGAATTTTTTTTATGAAATATAAATGTTTGTGCGGGTAGGACCGCCACTTTCACTGGATGACTTGCGTTATAAACGTTATATGACTTGCTCATGCATATTATAGCTTAATTTGGCACTTGTTTTGCCGCATAAACAATATATGATTCGCTCGTGCATACTTTAGTTTAACTTAGCAATTTTCCAAGTGTTTTGAATAAGTTAACCGTTCGACGCACGGTTGTCAATAGGTTAGTGTTCAGTTTCCTCTATCATGATTTGTGCGGATAAGACCGGCACTTTCATTTCGTGGGATGACCAAACATCGCCTTTAACTGACCTACTTGAAGGTTGTCGTTTTTTGTGTTTATACGGGTTTTGCCGCCTTCCACATGCAACGACTTTCTACGTGATTATGCGGTGAGTACTGGCATATCAGTGTTTTGAATAAGTTAACCGTTTGACGCGCGGTTGTTAATAGGTTAGTGTTCAGTTTCCCCTATCATGATTCGTGCGGATAGACCGGCACTTTCATTTAGTGGGATGACCAAACTTTACCTTTAACTGACCTGCATGAAGGTTGTCGTTTTTTGTGTTTATGCGGGTTTTGCCGCCTTCCACACGCAACGACTTTCCACGTGATTATGCGGTGAATACCGGCATATCAGTGTTTTGAATAAGTTAACCGTTCGACGCGCGGTTGTTAATAGGTTAGTGTTCAGTTTCCTCTATCATGATTCGTGCGGATAGACCGGCACTTTCATTTCGTGGGATGACCAAACTTTACCTTTAACTGACCTGCGTGAAGGTTGTCGTTTTTTGTGTTTATGCAGGTTTTGCCGCCTTCCACACGCAACGACTTCCCCACTTATGTATCCGGTGAAGACCGGCATATCAGTGTGAAAAGTTCATAAGCATAAATGTAAGACCATCAGCATCAATGTGAAGGAGAATCATTTCCAATAGAAGTGGCTCTGGGCCTTTTCTTTACAAGTTTGGAATTGATCTACATGGAAACTGTGTAATTGAGCTCCCTTCCATGTTGTTGGGATGGGAGTGCCATCGAGCCGATATGCACCTGGTTCGGGATCTCGTTGTTTACGCAGTATGTAGTCTCCAACATTGAAGCTGCAGTTTCATTCTTGTGTTCCCCAACCGGGGTTCTTCACGCACTAGTCTGCTCAGCGTTCATTACGCCACGAGGTGTGCGAGCGTCCCATCTCTGACAAATGCTTCGACGATGTCCTTTAAGTCTATGCATTCTTCGGTGTTGTGGCCTCTTGTTCTGTGGAACTCACAGAATTTGCTCTGATCAGCGTTGTGACGCTCTCGGATTATTAGAGCCTTTGGCCATGGGAGCCTCTCGGTGTCAAATATCTCGGTGACGCTATTGGTGAGTGGCGTCCATCTGGAGTTCCGGTTTGAGGACTGCCTGTTATCCTTTCCGCCTACCCGAGGGTTTGAGCCGGATGAGGTGTCAAAGTCTACCCTTTACTGCCAAATGCCTAGCTTCCTCTTCTTGTTTAGTCGGGCGGTAAGGACATTGTTTTCTCTTGTTTTCTGGGTGTAGAGGTTTGTGCTCTGAGGAAGATCTCTACCCAGTTGCTTCTCCGTTTCCGCAAAGCGTTTAGCTGCTGTCATGATGGCATCCCATGTGGACGGCATGCCATCTTTACCCGTTAAGGTGCGGATGAGCTCTGGGTCTTTCGCGCCCTGGATGAAAGCAGCGCGAACAAGATCTTCGCTAATAGTGCCCAGACTTAGCTTCTTTGAATTGAAGCGCGTCATGAAGTCTAGTAAAGACTCATCTTCCTCTCGGATGCAGTTGAGGATTGTCCATTGCTCTTCGGTATACTTTCTTTGTTGGCTGAAGTGTTGGCTGAACTTCTGCTGGAAGTCTGCCCAATCGTAGATGTGGTGGACCGGTAGACGATCGAACCACGCTCTAGCTGCCCCAACAAGCGTCATTTGGAACATGTAACACCACGTAGGTTCCGTCCAATTACTGACGGTTGCCCCTGCTATGAATCTGTTCAAATGATCGTCTGGATCAGATACACCATCGTAAGTGCCGATGTTGGACATCTGTTTGGCACTTTTCGGGGCGATTGCTTCCGCAATGTCCCTTGCAAATTTGGACGTTCCCGCATTTGCAGCAGTTGGTCTAAATGTTTTGGAGAAGTCACGTGGGTTTCCCCCCGCGTTTTTTGGTTTGAAGGTTTCTCCAAAATGCCTTCTCGGCTGGGAGTCCGTTTCGTTACGCTTCCCTTTCGCCCTATGACGAGGGTTTGCGTCACTATCGGATTCCTCCGAATCATCGTCTAAGTACTCGTCGAATTCATCAGCCTGTTGGAGTGAACGTAAGCGTTCATCCAACTCAGCTTGGAATTCCTTTTGACGTGCTTCCGCCCACGCTTTAACTTCAAAAGTGTTTGGCGGGGGAGCCTCGTCCGTTGCCTCTCCAACTGGGTATCGGTGAATCCCAGTGAAGGATTATTTACTGCACTTGCCCCAGCTCGGGTAACCGGGGTAGTGTTTGTAAAATTTACTGCACTTGCCCCGGCTTGGGTAACCGGGGTAGTGTTCGTAAATACTGCATACTCGCCGGTGTTCCCCCCAGTAGCTGGGGTTGTGGTTACCGGGATTTCTTGGGCACTCGTTGGTTTTGGGACCGGAGTAACTTTAACCATCTTTCCAGAAGTTTTGAAAAAACTGAAAAAGAATAAGTTCTAGCTTTTATGCACGGATGGCGCTAATGAAGAAACACTAAGTGACCCCGGGCAGATTACGGATAATCTGGGGGTTAAATAGATATTTCCCACGAGGGGTTAGATCCGGCGAAGATGGTTCTTCTTATAACCTGCAAAACAGACACTGTGAGATCGTCACTGAGAAGGGGGGGTACCACCTTGTGACCACCCTCCGGCGTGAGAATCAGACTAGATTGCTTTTAAATATAAGTGTATATTAAGAGAATGACTAGAGCAGATATCAGGTAATATATCAAGATATGAGATATGAGATAAGATATAAGAAGATCATACCATTCCAAGGTGTTGGAGTATTTATAGCCGAAGGTAGGTTTCCAAGAAAGTACAGCCGGCTGAATAGTGTTCCTGTTCTGCCAACTGTGGGCTACGCACATGCCATGCTGGTGGTTGGTGGGTAGGCAGCGGCTGATAGTGACCAGGCCGGCTATGTACTATTCCTGTTCCACCAACTGCAGGCTATGCACGTCCTCCGACAGGTTGGTGAGTAGGCAGCGGCTAATAGTGACATACTGTACAAGAGCATGTTGCTCGCCATACTGTTGTCAGTGAGCTGTCGTATCCTTGGTCAGATCTTTTGTCCATACCTCGTCAGGTACAGTACAAAAGATCCTCCAGTATCGTACGGACTGGCTCATTTGGGCGGGAGTTTTCCCGGCTTTGTGCGGGAGTTTTCCCGGCTTTGCTCATTCCTTCTTCAGGTGACATTACTGAATTATTTTGAGAGTTAAGTGCCTTGTGCGTGTAGCCTTGCTGTTAGTGCGGGTAGCCTTCCCTGATGGCTTGTATCCGCAGCTGCGGGAACAGGCGGAGTACTTCACCATTGGGAGGCTTTTCCTGCGGGAACAGCTTGCGTACTGCGCGTAAGGACGTCACGTCTCTGAGCATGGTGGGTCCTGCGGATCCAGTTGGTCTCTGCGCAGACGTCCCTTTAAGTTAAGTCTTGCGGGTGCAACCGCGCAGACGTCCGTTATGGAGTCTTGCGGGTCCAACTGCGCAGACGTCCCTTTTCAAGGTGAGTCTTGCGGGTCCAACTGGGCTCTGCTGGGACCTACCTCTTCAAGTACGTTTTAGGAAATATATTAGTTTGGAGAGTATGTTTGAATATTCTGGCCTTGCATCATATTTTGTTTGTTAAATTAATATATTTATTTTTATCATAAAAGGGAATATCCAAGTGTCATTATTCTTTAGAGTACCTTTCATAGATGAATATCCCTCGAGCTCTTCTTCTTTTATTAAGAACTAGTATTTATGCCCGTCGCGTTGCGGCGGGATTAGTTATGATGTGTAACAATCGGTTTCGATAGCTTTTACATTTATAAAGCCTACAAAAAGCATTCATCATGAATTGACATGGAAATATAACATGAGCTCGGTGACTGTTCTAGGTATGTGGCAAAGGAAAGAAACTCCAAACATTTGAAATAAGCAATGAAACTAAAAAAAATGAATTAAACTGTTTGAGGCTCAGATATCCGTTATGGTTTAACGGTTGACATACGTTACCGTTCCAAATAACAAAGCGTCATCATAGCCAAACATACTTTTCCTTTTAGAAAATTCTTCCCTTTGTTGCACCACTTTTGATTAATCATGTTACGTAACTCTTTTAAGAATTAAAATGCAAACTAAAACTAATTGATTTCTTCATAAGAATTGATTCATAACAGTTTGATATTAGCTACACAATATTATAACTACTTTTTTCACTTCAAAATTTGATTAACATTCATAAACATTTGATGTGCTCATGTCTCAAACCGTCATCATAGCACAAATGAGTTAGAATAAAACAAAGGCTAAGATCTGTGTTAAGGTTGCAACATACGTTTCCTTTCCAAATAACAGAGCTTCATCATAGCGAAACGCGCAGACGAATTATAACCAGTAAAGTACATCCAAGCTTCGGATGTGCTCGAATTTTTCATAAGGATTCGGACCGAACCGACATCATATGCGCTCAAATTTGTTTAATGTCATCATCATAGCACAAATGAGTTGAAATAAATCATCAAAGATAAAAAAATGAATCCGATCACAACCTTGAACACAATTCAACCCATAAACACTAAAAAAAACAACCGGCACTAACAAGATAACAGTCTCATCATTTCAACCCGTAATCAGTGCATCACATCAAAGTCATATAAACATAATCATCAAAACCTGGAACCCCACACGTTGAAAATATACGGTTGCCATAAACAACCCAAAATTTGCCGACAACATAGCAACCATAAAGCCAAACTAAAAACCACCAACAATGAACAACAGTGGATGGACTCTTAAGACATGTGACTGCAACAATGTCATCATAGCCCAACAATCTTTATCTTGGATTTATCATTAATTAAAAAAACAAAATTGTAACCATACATTTGGTTTCTTCTTTAATCCAACATAACTGAAGTTGAATTCTTTAACAAATCTGATAAAACATAAATTAATGGCCAAACAACCGAAATTAGGGGTGGGTGTGAGGAGCAGTGACACACCGATTAAGGCTCGATTTTTGTTTATACGACATTTCAATGAATAGTGATTTATAATGTGTTACCAAAACTGAAAAATATAATATACATATACAATTGGCCATGTACAGCCGCCGTAAAACACCACCGGACCACTGAAAAATATTATATACATATACATTACAGATTCTTCTACTTAATTTCATGACGAAATTTTCAAAAGTAGGGAATGCTGGGACATTTGTCAATTTTTCATATTCGTATTTGTATTTGTTAAACTAACCCGTTTAGTCATTTCAATATATTCGTATTTGAAAGTCATAAATTTATATCAATTTCAATGATTAATGTTTTTTTCCGTTCATTATCTACTCGTAGTGTTCATCTTCGAGCTATAAAAGTTTATAAAATAATCAGAGTTAAAAACTGTCGGGTTTAAAATGTAAACAATCTAAAGATATTAAATTATACCAAGTTCTAATTTAGTTATGTATAATTTTAAGGTTCAAGGTGTATAATGTAATTAAAGTTTAATAACAAACTATTATGTTATTTAACGTCTAGAGTCTAAAATGTAAATGTGATTTAAGTTATAATATAATATTAATATAACCCAGCCCAGCAGCCCACCTCCCCCCTCATCACGTTTTTTTGGCCACGAGTCCGGTCAGTCGCCTTATAAAGACGACCTTTTAAGCTTCGTTAAATCCAGTTTTTATACCAACGACGTCTCCACAACTCCTAAACATTATTATATAAATCATTTCGTCATTTACGATCCATTAACTCGTATTAATCAGTAACTCACCGAACTATAATAAAAACTCTATTTACTCGAATTAAACACCAAGAGATGCAATTGAGGCTATAAAAAGGACCCTAATCATCGTCCAAGTGATCCGCAAACATTACATTACACAAATGAATTACCCACAACCTCCAATCCATTCATCAAGTTTCATTCTAACCGAGTCTAGTTCGTTATCAATCTGTGACCTTTAAAGGTAACTGTTATATGAAATTGTATTAGTTTCATGAGTGTAACAAAACCCCTAACATAAATCATACAAACATGCAACAGATTAGGAGTATTAAATCAAGGGTTTGCTCAAGAAGATTATGATCTTGATGTTATTATATATATATTTTCTGGTTCTAATTTTATAAACACAAAGCAATATGGTCTAGTGGTTGTGTATCTTTGTTGTGGTCATGAAGACCCGGGTTCGAACTCGGGTCACTGCAGATCCAGTTTGCATTTTTTTACAAATTACTTTAGTAGTTTTAATAAATCAAATATATGTGTATAAATTATTATAAATTAAATAAAATTATTTTAAATTAAACAAAAGTTGTTTTAGATTATTTTTTTTACCTTTACAATCAAAATCCCAAACTTTTACAAACCCTAGACATCGTGAAAACTCACAAAAATAAATATATAAATATATATCGATGTTATCATCGTGAACTTTATAAGTTCTAAAAGACAACAATTACACTAAAACAAATAAACATACCGGTAAACGCTAAACATCCGAAAACACAATTATATTCATCTTATAAGTAATATTATAATAATAAATTGTTAAAAAATCCGATAGACCAAATTATTAAATTACTTTAAAATGTGTAAAAGTATATATATATATATATATATATATATATATATATTATATATGATGAGTATCATTACAGAACTCTTAAATTATTTAAGAACTTGAAAGAACCCTTCAAAACTAACGTTTTTTATAAATATTTTTGTATGTTAATGTTAGCTGAGTGTAACTTTATCGTTTTTTATATCTATATTTACGATTACAATTTGAAAATTAGGTTTTATATATTTATATGTTTTGTTGTACACCTATGTAAATTTGTTAGTACATAAATTTTACGCATATGTAAACTTGTTATTTATATATGTAATCAAAATTTTTTATATAAAATATGATAAAACTACTATTAAATGTTAGTATATAAAAATATTTAAAAAATTGTTTGGTTGTTTAGAGTTCCTAACCGTTCTTAACTTTTTTGGAGTTCTTAAATGATACCAACCATATATATATATATATATATATATATATAGAAACATTAATGCATGAACTTTAAAACCAAAAAAAAATTATTTAGTTAATCATTATCGTGTTTATTATTTTAGCTCGTGAGATTCGATCGTTTGGTTAAATATAACGCACTTTCTGGTTCTTTTCCAAGTTATCATCCAATTCCAATGGTGAGTTTCTCACACCCCCTTTTACCCTTTTTAACTATTTTGTGGGTAGCATATATATATCCTATCAACAATTCAATTTTTTTATTTGTTATTTACAAACTATAATTCGTTACATGGACTTGTGTGTTTACTTGTTAATTGCTCAAATATTACGTGCATGGATTTCTTCGCTAAGTATAATCATACGCCCCTTTTGCACAATGGACCATGTTTCGAGTGGAAAAGGGACTCCGATCTGAGTACTTGGTGCACAATCCCAACTGGAAAATACCTTAATTTATTCTTTACACTTAGGACCTTTGATTTGAGTTTAAAGAACCCTTATGTGTTTTTCAATAGTTTTCATGGAATTGTATGGGTTTTATATATTATTTAAACTGTGTGAACTCACCAACTATTCAATTAGTTAACTTTATTTTTTATATATATATGCTACAGATACTTTCATTAGAGGATGAAATGACGAAGATACTAGAAGTTAGGTTATCTAAATAATAAATAAGAAGATGTTTGTTTTGTTCCTTTTCCCTTGTATTTCGTCATTTGATAAACTTGTGTACTTGTGATTTGAATGAATTAATTATATTATTGCCACTTAATAGTGTCACATGTGTTTTGAGAAATCTGTACGTCGAACCCGGGTGTATTCCGCTTTAGCCAGGGTGTTACAGATTGGTATCAGAGCGGTGACTATAAGATAGGACATTAGACGTAGTGCTCTAGTTAGTTGTGGTTGATTTGCTTAATTGCTTAGGTTGCATAAATAGAAATTTATGTGGGCCTTATATGATTGTTCAATGCACTTTCTTAATATTTTACTGTCAATTCATTTGCGCCTCATGTACACCAAGCAAACACAAGTCCAAGGCTTATGCCTAAAATCAATGATTTTTCCAACATTTTCAATTATTGATTTTTATTGTGGTGTTTCGATATTTATTCTTCTTAAAAATGGTTATATATCACGGGTATGTAGTAAACTATAAGGGGGGCGTGCTTGTGTAGGTTCCCAGCCGGATCTACACAGGAGTATCTCATAACACGAGGGTGCGGAATCCCCACGTAATACGATACGAGCGTAAGATATATAATACGTTGAGACGATACACAAACACACGTTACAATACTAATAAACACATTTGTATTGCAACACTTCAACACGTGATCTCAATTATCACAATACACGTTCTGAAAAACTTTACCAAAACCAAGCCGAAGTGAGGTTTAAATAACCTCGACAACTTCGCCTAACATACTAGGCGAAGTTGTCAACAACTTCGCTTGTCACCAAGTTCGCCTACATCCCAGGCGAACTTGTGTAATACAATATTCAAACCAAAACACACTATCTAACACGATTACAGACACATACAAAACACGAGATACTGAACTACTGACATTATGCACCAACAGACTCCCCCTTGGCAGTAGCTTCATATCTCTATCTTCATTCTCGTGTCTAGTAATCCCAAAAATCTCGTGTCCCCTGTCTTCAAGCATGAACGCCCTGTCTTACACAGACAGAGACCACCCTCTGGTATTTCTTGGCTTCATCTTTCCATGCAGGAATATAGAATATCTTCTTATCGTTTAGCACCTGCAAGTCAGCTTGAGACAAATTTACCAAGTGCATGGGATCATACACTCTTAGAATCTCCGTTCGTCTTCATCTTCCATAACTGCTTCAGCTGTTTGGCTATCAACGTACCACCACTTGGGACTCTTTAAAACATCCTTGGGCATTGTCTTCATCGACACTTCTTTCAAACACCGAATCGGCTTATATTTCATTACCATCCAAGGTTTGCCATCAGCTCGCATTCCCCTTTCCTTATCTTCGACTAACTTCCCTTTCTGCAGCTTTAACAATTCAAACTTCTTCTCTTTCACACTTTCTTTCCACACAATCTTCCCAATTATTCTGGCCATATTGTCATCACTCCTATTAATCAAACCCAATTTAGCCAAATCCTTCAACTCACACTCAGGCAAGGTATTGAGCGATCTCAACTCGTCGCCCTTGCAGCTCGTCTCCCCCTGAGATGCTAAGAACTGTTTTAAAGCATCAAATAGTTTACCATGCTCAACCAGGAGGGACGATTGGATCTGATTTTCTGCTACAAGTCGCTGGATAGCTTGAGTCTGGATTAAATTTATTCTTGACTGTTCAGCCACTACCCGTTCAAGTGCAGCTATCCTTTCAGAATCAGACAAGGTAGCATCAAAATCGAAACGCATATGAGAAACGTCTTGAGCATAAGGTGGAGGTATTCCCAAACTGGCTGGAGTATCAGAAGCAGGCTGAATAGTAACCGCGGGTGGTATTGTGACCGATAACCCCGCAGTAGCTACCAACATCGACTCAACAAATCTTGCAACAACCTCCGATGGAGTAACAGTAGGAGGTGGCAAGGAAACTATCTCCGGAGCCGAAAACTGAAACGTGGTTGGTGGAATACCAAATGATGATGATGTTGTCACCACGGGAACACTGGAGGTGATCGGTACTGTCACAGTCATCGAAGCAGGAACCATAGTCATACCAGATAATGAGGGTGGAGAGAAACGAACCACCCGTGAGCTTTCACCAGCTCCCGAACCCTCACCAGTTCTGACCCTCTTCGATCTTCGTATCAACTGGTCTAACTCCTCCTCGAAGTCAGATTCACTGTCATCCGAGTCTTTCTTTCTCTTGCCATGTATTCTTTCTTGTCTGACCAGAATCTGTTGTGCTTCAGCGATATCATCAGCGGAGGAGTCAGAGTCGGTTCTCTCAGAATCTGCTACAGACGTAGCTACCATCGAAAAATTTACACCAGAAGTCTCAGCTACCGGGGCTTGAACCTCAGCAGCTGGATCAATTTGTTCCATGTCGAAGAACCCTTGGCCACCAAAGGCAGCTTCAAGATCTACCTGTTCCTCCGGAGCTGCAACAGGATCAGCAGGTAATGCTTGCTGTACCACAGGTGGTGGTTGAGGAACATCAGCCTGTTGCGGTGCCGGGTCCCGAAATTCATCACCAAGAGGAGCAATATAAGCAGGGTTCACCAAATAACCAAACAATGGAGTGTGCCGCGGACGAAGCTCTTGTTTGCTACGAGCGCTTGACGACCTACATTGCGCAAAGATCCTCTTACATACACTTTCAACATAACTGATGGGACGTCGTTGAGGTAGCGTAGGTGCCACATGATTCAAAATCATCTGTAAAAATCTCGGGTACATTAAAAATCTTTCACGAGCGACCGCGTGTCTCTGACGATCAGTTTCATAAAACACCATCTGACTAAAGCTGTAGGGCTTGTTGTAAGTCAGGGTTGTCATAGCAGATTGCATCGTTGCCCCCATACCGTCAGTACCAGCTTTACGACCTGACGTGCACACAATCATCACGTGCATCAGAAAACGCCACTGATCAAGTAAAAATCCCTTTCGCCTTTGAGTGTCACCCAATGGACCCGAATAGCCCATTCGTAGAAATGCACCATCTCTGAATGGAGCCGGAAAATCTGTTGGATCATCTGTAGTTTCAGCCTCGAACTGCAACGCGACCCTTATTTGATTTGCCGAGAACTGTACGACTTGATTGTTTACTGTAGCGCGCATAACCGGAGGATCAACTCTACAGTCATATTCTACCGTTCGCCAAGAATCTTCAATATTCGGTAGAGAAATGGGGAGAGTTGTAGTGATGGCGTGAAAAATACGTGAGCGAACGAGGAAGGAGATGATCTCGCGATAGTCGTCGACACCACTAGCATCCGGATCCAAAGTAATATACATGTTGTGCCCCGGAAAGAACTGTCGGTTGTTGTCACCACCTTCGTCACCACCAGCACCACGCCATATCTGCACAAGAAACGGTCTAAGTTAGAACATTGACAAAGCAGATCATAACTTCGCCTGTTACCATGAGCGAAGTTATGATAACTTCTAATGTGCAGGTGAAGTTAGACATATGGCGAAGTTGAGTACAACTTCGCCCAAAACATTAACTTCGCCTGAGAACAGCTAGACTATTTAATTATTTACGAGAAACTAGAGCAGGCGAAGTTAGACCTAGGGCAAAGTTGAGAACAACTTCGCCTAAAACCTAACTTCGCCTGAATCTGAAACAGCGAGCAACTGATGTCCGATCATGATTTTGTTTGGTGTATTTGTGATTGAAAACATGAAAAGATGTTTCTATGGAGATCTAGACGATCAAATGAGTTACAAACATGGTAGAAACAGATTGTTTATCGGGTGTTTAAAGGGTTGCATGAACTAAGTCACGAATCGGATCAAAAAGACTTCTGATTAACACCATTAACATCAATTACGAGTTAAACCAATCCTACACACCTTTATCTCGGACAAGAAACAGATAATAATGAGGTTCGATTCAATGTGTAAGTTCGCCGAGGGTTATGACTGTGGGTATAAGTTCGCCGAGTTTTTGAAAGTATGTAAAGAGTTTGACCAAGTTGAACATTTATATAGGTTTGAAAAATACATGGGCGAAGTTAAGGATAACTTCGCCTCTGTGACAACTTCGTTGCAAAACAGATGATCATTAACTTCGCTTAAGGACAACCGAGTGGTCAACTTCGCCTCTTTACCTTATCACAAGTTCGCCTATTTTAATATATAAACAAACCTTATAAATTTGATCAAAATGAGAATGGCTTTTAAGAACCAAGTAACCAAGTTTTAAACCATAAAACGAAATATGCAATGAAAATTTTAGAAATTAAATAAACGGGATCAAATTTCAGTCTTGACGAGAACCTTCATGTTTTAAAAAAAGATCCGAACAGGAATCATACTAGTTAAGTGGCTGTCAAATAGATCCATGTTCAGCGGTATTATGACATAAAGAAACAGGTTGTAAGCAGGTATAAAACTTAGTATGGTTTTCATCGCTTCTGTGATACGGATTAGGTTCAATTAAGCTCAAACTTTAGATGGACATCTCATGAGAGATTGTGATGCCTCCTATCTATTCTCAAAGCGTATTTGGCTTTCCCCAAGTCACCCCGAGTTGACCTCGACCCGTAGTGTCTGATTAAACAGTAAGCACACATCGATCTTTAGAGTTTTCTTCCCGTTCTCTTTCTTGCCTCTTGATTGATATTTGAAACAACAAAAGCTTTAGAAGGCTTAACAACATATATGTTTTTTTTTATTTTTATCTTTTTTATTTTTTTAAGACATTAATCCAGCTTCAAATAGTAGAC
The DNA here is from genome assembly GCF_021521415.1 of Bidens hawaiensis. NCBI lineage: Eukaryota > Viridiplantae > Streptophyta > Magnoliopsida > Asterales > Asteraceae > Bidens > Bidens hawaiensis. The sequence goes on from NW_027494564.1 coordinate 238,174, forward strand.
GACTGCAAGTCCCGAATCTGGATCACTGCAGGTACTTGACATACCATCTTCTCGGGAATCAGAATCCTCACGGGCTCGTGTATGACTGGGTAATCACTTTTCTGCCTATCATTCGGAAAGATGTATATGGAGACATGCACAACTCAGAATGATTCTCCACATTAAATCGAGGAGATTTAGTTTGTATCACTTCTACTTTTACGCACCATAAAAAGCTACCATAACATACAATGGCTGTTCTAGAGTCTTTTAGGCCTAATAACTTCACCAGTTAGGCACACAGAAATAGTTTTTCTATCACTTTCCAAGGTTGGATCAATTTTCTTTTAAACATTGTATTGAAACTTCTTACGAAGTTATAGACTTGAAAAATTATATCATCTCCCTTAAAAAAATTTTTTAAATTCTATCGCCCCGACCAAGTCAAAGTCTTCAGGTAAACGGCTATCCTGAAGATCCAATGGATCAGCTGGACCGACCACATACGAGTATGTGTCCTTCTAACTAAGTAAGAACGACTATTTTTCAGCGAAAGAATAAAAACCCATCATAAACCGCCCCGGTCACTTTCAGTCATCTGGTTAATGGCTATCCTCATAATCTACTGGTAGAAGTAAGGACCAAACATATCCGAAGATGTGTCCTTCAAACTGAAGCAACCGACATAATTCTAAGCGATAGTGATGTTTTTTTTTTTTTTTAAATAAAAACGAAAAACAAGGTTACTCGGGATTGATCATCCCATTCAGCTCAACAAGATTTTGAAAACGGGATCGGTCAAACTCTTAGTAAATAGATCGGCGAAATTATCCAAAGAATCAACCTTTTCAAGCACAATTAATTTCTTCTCAGCACAATCCCGTATAAAATGATGACGAAAGTCAATATGTTTAGTTTTGCTGTGTTTGACGGGATTGTTAGTTACTGAGATTGCAACAGTGTTATCAATGCAAATAGGAGTTTGAGTGAAATTCAGACCGTAATCGCGCAATTGCTGTTGTATCCAAAGAACCTGGGAGCAGCAGTTTGATGCTGCCATGTACTCTGCTTCACAGGTGGAAATGGCTACTGAGGTCTGCTTTTTGCACTGCCATGACACCAATCTTCCTCCCAGAAACTGACATCCACCGGTTGTTGACTTCCTGTTCTGATTGCAACATCCATAGTCCGAATCCGTGTAAGCTACCAAATCCAGTTCTCCCCCTTTCGTGTACCACAATCCCAACTTAGGCTTGCCTTTGAGATACCGCAATATTCTCTTCACTCCCTTCATGTGAGATTCCTTCGGGCTTGCTGGAAAACGAGCACAAAGACAAACTGCAAACATAATATCACGTCTAGATGCAGTTAAATACATTAAAGAACCTATGATTTCCCGATATTGGGTGGGATCAACGTCTTCATCAGTGTCAGAATCAGCACCCAGTTTGTGGTTGACGCAAACTGGAGTATCAAATGGAGTGCTATCCTCCATCTTGAAGCGTTTGAGTACGTCATGGACATATTTTGTTTGATGAATAAACATCCCATCTTTCTTCTGATCAACCTGCAATCCCAAAAAGAAAGTTAATTCGCCCATGGCGCTCATTTCAAACCACTTTTTCATGACTGCTTCAAATTCCTGACACATGGCGACTTTTGATGCAGCAAAAATGATATCGTCCACATAGACTTGAACGAGTAGAAGATCTCCCCCTTTTCTCTTGACAAATAGCGTGCTATCGATCTTTCCTCTTTCGAACCCATTCTCAAGCAAGTAATCGGACAGAGTTGCATACCAGGCACGAGGGGCCTGATGTACACATGATCAGGAAAATCTGGGTCAGGGAAATCACCACGTAATACGATACGAGCGTAAGATATATAATACGTTGAGACGATACACAAACACACGTTACAATACTAATAAACACGTTTGTATTGCAACACTTCAACACGTGATCTCAATTATCACAATACACGTTCTGAAAAACTTAACCAAAACCAAGCCGAAGTAAGGTTTAAATAACCTCGACAACTTCGCCTAACATACTAGGCGAAGTTGTCACAACTTAGCATGTCACCAAGTTCGCCTACATCCCAGGCGAACTTGTGTAATACAATATTCAAACCAAAACAAACTATCTAACATGATTACAGACACATACAAAACACGAGATACTGAACTACTGACATTATGCACCAACAGCTTGTTTCCGAAACTCTTGACACCAAGGTTATTGAAACCTAAGGATAAGCAATGCGTATAAATCCCAATCAAAAGTGGGACCCGGTTGCTTACCTAGAGAGTTAGGAAAGGGCATGAACTCTATTAAGCTAAACTATACCACTTTCAACGCCATATGAATAACAACTTTAAGTTTTCAAACGTGACCATGTTCTCTTTTTGAAAAGAATATGATTACACTCCTAAGGATGTCATGCAAGTCATGGTGGTTCATGCGACGTGTGACTCCGAACCTCTATGTTTTACAATGTGTTTTAACTAGAAGTCTGTACATGAATACCCAGCTTTCAGTTCGATTTGATTTCGAGATTCTTTGATTTTTGGAAAATAAGAGTCCATGGTGGTTTATGAAAACTCTAATGTTCTACACAAGAATTATTACCATCATTATGATTTTTATTTTGTGTATTTATTTATTTATTTTAAAAGTAAACATTAACAAAAATTTTTGTACCATACCCTATTCCGAGTCTCACGATTGTCGCCACCATTTTTCGCCGAATGTCTCTCCGTTTCAACAAGCGCCGTTCTTCTAGCCGCAAGTTGACCGCTCAGATCACCAAACAACTAGCCGCGGTCCTTCCCGAAATGATGACCCAAATTCACCAGAATCTTTCTGCTAATGCCACCTCTGCTTCAAGTGAGCCTAAAGCATCTCACTGTTCGTTTAAGACTTTCACCAGTACCAAACCCCTAGAGTTTGATGGGACTGAAGGTGCCACTGCCGTACTTTTGCTACAAGTGTCTTTGAAAAAGGGGCACTTACCGTTTGCTACAAGTGATTGTCCCGATGACAAGCGAAACCATTTTGCTACAAGTGTCTTTGAAAAAGGGGCACTTACTTGGTGGGTGAAGGAAAAGATAACCCGTGGTGCTGAAGCTGCCATGGTCATGCCTTGGGACGAATTGAAAGAACTGATGACCAAGCATTTCTACCCTACAAGTGAGCTAATGAACTTGGAAGCTGAGTTTTAGAACCTCAAATAAGAGAGTGGTGAGCATGCAGCTTACACTTCTTGTTTCAATGAACTCAGTGTGCTAGTACCTCACCTGTTACCCTAACTTCGCGTGCCATCGATAAGTACATTCGGGGACTACCGAGACAAATTCAAGATAGTATCTTAAGAAGTGTTTCCAAGGAACTAGGTGACGCGATTAACCCTGCTGCAACTTTAACTGATAATCATGTTAAAGCCGGGACTTTGAAATTAAAGAAATCGAAGAAACCTGCTAATAAACCCTCTACTGAATCCAAAGAGTTGAAACCCAAGCCATCCAAGGCTTCTCATTCCTCAAACCATAGGAAGCGCAAGAATTATGCGCTAACCCAACAATCTGCAACCCAACCCAACTATGCCCCACCACTCAAGAAAACCTACAATGGACCTCACCCATTGTGTAACAATTCCCAGCGACATCATTCAGCTAGTATGGCGTTTGCCGGGAGATCAATGCAATAATTGCAACCGTTTTGGACACCTTAGTGCCACTTGTCGGGAGATCACAATTGCACCAATTGCTCCTCCAAGGTTCGCTCAACCCAAAACCCCGTCATGTGCCCTATGTTCAACCCATTAATCAAATGCGAGCTTGCTATAATTTTGGTGACCCCAACCACTTTCGCAACAGGTGTCTACGAATCACACATGTGAACACACTTCAGCTTGCTCCAGCTCCGTTGTACCAGGTTCAAACGTACCAATCCCAGCAAGCTTATAAGCCACAAGTTCCACCATTGTTGGGTAACCAAGCTCAAGTTCAGCCGCATCCCGCCATTTTAGCTCCTGCACCACAAGGTGGTCATATCGTTTAAGATGCTCAAGCTCCTATAGAAATCATGGGCGTGCCTTTATAGTTAACGCCAATCAAGCTCAGCAAAACGGCGATGTGGTGAACGGTACGTTTCTTCTAAATGACCACTTTGCTACCATTTTATTTGACAACGGTGCCGATATGAGCTTTGTGTCTTTTGAATTTGAGCCTTTACTTGCTAAACCCCGATCTAAGTTTAAAAACTCGTATTCTGTTGAGGTAGCTAATGGTAGATCTGTAGTAATTGACTCGGTTATTCAAAATTGTAAATTAAATCTAAATGGCCACAAGTTCTCAATCGACCTAATTCCTATGCACTTGGGAAGTTTCGACATCATAGTAGGAATGGACTGGTTATCTATTCAACGTGATTAAATTGTTTGCCGATGGTCAAATCCTTCATGTCTCTGGTGAAAATCCATCTCCCTCGAGCCAAAATTTTATCACTTGTTTTCAAGCCAAAACGTACTTACGCAAGAAGTATGTAGCATTCGTAGCTCATGTGGTGGAAAAGAAGGAACGGAAAATTGGGTACATTCCCGCCGTTCGTGAGTATCCTGAGGTGTTTCCCGAGGATGTTTCTGGTCTTCCTCCTACTCGTGAAGTTGAATTTCAAATTGATCTCGTGTCCAGTGCAACCCTGATTTCTAGGGCTCCTTATCGTCTTGCTCCCTCCGATATGCAAGAGTTGTCTAATCACCTACAAGAACTTTCGGACATATGATTCATTAGCCCTAGTTCATCTCCTTGGGGCGCATCCGTCCTTTTCGTCAAGAAGAAAGATGGATTCTTCCGTATGTGCATAGATTACCGCGAGCTCAACAAACTCACAACCAAGAATCGTTATCCCTTGCCTCGCATTGATGATCTTTTTGATCATATCCAAGGAGCTTCATGCTTCTCAAATATTGATCTTCGTTCGGGTTATCTTCAACTACATGTGCATGAAGACGACATACCCAAAACCGCTTTTGGGACTCGTTATAGGCATTACGAATTTAGGGTTATGCCTTTTGGGCTAACTAATGCACCCGCGGTATTTATGGATCTCATGAACCGCGTATGCAAACCTTATCTAGATAAATTAGTGATTGTTTTATTGACGACATTCTTATCTATTCCATGTCCAAAGTCAAGAACAAGAAACATCTTCATTCCATCCTTGATCTCTTACGGAAGGAACAGCTTTATGCTTAGTTCACAAAGTGTGAGTTCTAGTTGAAAGAAGTTTCGTTCTTAGGGCATATAGTAAACGAAAAGGGTATCCATGTTGACCCAGCCAAAATCGAAGCCGTTAAAAATTGGAAAACTCCAACAACCCAACCGAAGTTCGTTCATTTCTCGGACTTGCGGGCTACTACCGTCGCTTCATTCATAATTTTTCCAAGATTGCTTTGCCCCTAACCTCATTAACTCACAAGGATAAACCCTATGAATGGGGGAAAAATCAAGATGAAGCTTTTCGAACTCTTAAGCGCATGCTTTGCGATGCACCGATCCTTGCACTTCCCAAGGGCAATCAGGATTTTGTTGTCTATTGTGATGCTTCCAGTCAAGGCCTCGGTTGTGTCCTTAGGCAACGAGGTAAAGTTATCGCTTATGCTTCACGACAACTTAAGGTTAATGAAAAGAATTATACAACGCACGATCTCAAACTCGGTACTGTTGTATTCGCTTTGAAAATTTGGAGACATTACCTCTATGACACTAAGTGCGTGGTATTCACCGATCATAAGAGTGTTCAACGTATTTTCGACCAAAAAGATCTATGCATGTGGCAACGGTGATGGGTCGAACTACTTAGCGACTACAACTGCGAAATTCGTTGCCATCCTGGTAAAGCAAATGTTGTAGCCGATGCCCTTAGTTGAAAAACCCGTGTGAAATAAATTTTTCCTCATAGCGTGACCGTTCAAACCGATCTCCAACTTCGTATCTTTGAAGCCCAACATGTCTCTATCACCGAGGATAATAAGTATGATGAGATGTCCTGTAGTGTCGAGAATCAACTTGAAACTAAGCGTGATGGTTTGTTGCATTACCTCAATCGTTTGGGTTCCTAATCGTGACGATCTTCTCACACTCATCATGGAAGAATCTCATAAGTCTCGATATTCCATTCATCATGGTGCGGATAAGTTGTATTTTGATCTACGATCCATATTTTGGTGGCCCTGTATGAAGATAGACATCGCGTTATATGTGGGAAAATTTCTTACTTGCGCTAAAGTTAAGGTCGGGCACCAACGACCATCTGGTTTGCTCGTTCAACCACACATCCCTGTTTGGAAATGGGAAGATATCTGTAAGGATTTCGTGTTCAAACTTCCGACTACTCGAAACCGTCACGATGGTATATAGGTTATAATTGACCATTTAACTAAATCTACTCATTTCATTCCGATCAACGAAAAGTTTTCAGTTGATCAACTCGCTCAGATTTATGTTCAGCGTATTGTTTGTTGTTATGGTATACTTTTGCGTATCATTTCCGACCGTTATAGCCGTTTTACTTCTCATTTCTGGTCATCGCTTCAAAATGCGTTGGGAAGTCGATTGGATCTTAGCACGCCTATCATCCTCAAACCGATGGACAATCCGAGCGCACGATTCAAACTCTTGAAGACATGCTTAGGTCATGTGTCATGGATTTCGGTGGAAACTGGGATTCTCATCTTCACTTGATTGAGTTCTCGTACAATAATAGTTTTCATTCAAGTATCGGTATGGCTCCGTTCCAAGCTCTCTATGGTCGTAAATGTCGATCACCTATCTGTTGGAATGGAATTGGTGAAACCCAAATCACCGGTCTGGAACTTGTTCAAGAGACTGCTGACATAATTTATCAAATCCGACAAAACCTATTAACCACTCATAGACGTCAAAAGAGTACACCGATAACCGACGACGACCTCCCAAGTTTAATGTTGGTGATCTTGTCCTTCTTAAGGTATACTCTTGGAAAGGTTTTATTCGTTTTGGCAAGAGAGGCAATCTATCTCGTCGTTTCGTTGGACCTTTCAAGATTCTTGCTCGTGTTGGTAGTGTGGCTTACACACTCGTACTTCCTCAAGAGATTTCTAACGTTCATCCAACGTTTCATGTTTCAAATATGAAGAAATGTCTTGCTGAGTGAAATCTCCATGTACCACTAGACGAAGTGCGCATCGATGAAACAATGCACATTGTCGAAAAACCGGTAGAAATAATGGATCGCAAAAACAAGGAAACTAAACGTAGCCGTATACCTTTGGTACAGGTTCGTTGGGAATCAAAGCATGGCACTGAATTCACTTTGGAACGAGAACATCAAAAGCAAACAAAGTATCCTCATCTTTTTATTACGGATTCTTCTACTTAATTTTGGGACGAAATTCTCAAAAGTAGGGAATGCCGTGACATTTGTCAATTTTTCATATTTGTATTTGTTAAACCGACCCGTTTAGTCGTTTAAATAAATTCGTATTTGAAAGTCATCAGTTTATATCAAATTGAATGATTAATGTTTGTTTCCGTTGATTATTTGTTCTTAGTGTTCATCTCCGAGCTATAAAGTTTATAAAATAACCAAAGTTAAAACCTATCGAGTTTAAAATGTAAACAATCTAAAGATATTAAATTATACCAAGTTCTAATCTAGTTATGTATATTTTTAAAGTTCAAGGTGTATAATGTAATTAAAGTTTAATAACAAACTATTATGTTATTTAAAGTCTAGTGTCTAAAATGTAAATGTGATTTAAATTATAATATAATACTAATATAACCCAACCCAGCCCCCCCTCCCCATCACATTTTTCCAGCCACGAGTCCGACGACCGGATTCCGGCGCCTACGACTTATAAAGACGACCTTTTAAGCTTTGTTAAATCTAGTATTTTATACCAAACGACGTCTCCACAACTCCTTAATATTATTAAGTAATTTATTTCATCATTTACGATCCATTTAACTAGTTTTAATCACTAACTCGCCGGATTATAATAAAAACTCTATTTACTCGAATTAAACACCAAGAGATGCAACTGAGGCTATAAAAAGGAGCTTAATCATCGTCCAAATGTACCGTAAACATTACATTACACAAATGAATTATCCACAACCTCCAATCCGTTCAAAAAGTTTCATTCCGGCCGAGTCTAGTTCGTCATCAATCTGTGACCTTTAAAGGTAACTGTTATATGAAATCGTATTAGTTTCAAGAGTGTAACAAAACCCCTAACATAAATCGGAAAAACATGGAACAAATTAGGAGTATTGAATCTAGGGTTTGCTCAAGAAGATTATGAACTTGATGTTATTATATTTATATTTTCTGGTTCTAATTTTATAAACACAAAGCAATCTGGTCTAGTGGTTGTGTATCTTTGCTGTGGTCCTGGAGACCCGGGTTCGAACCCGGGTCACTGCAGATCCAGATTGTATTTTCTACAAATTACTTTAGTAGTTTTAGTAAATCAAATATATGAGTATTAATCATTATAAATTAAATAGAATTATTTTAAATTAAACAAAAATTGTTTTAGATTATTTTTTTACCTTTACAATCAAAATTCCAAACTTTTACACACCCTAGACATCGTTAAAACTCACAAAAATAAATATATAAATATATATCGGTGTTATCATCGTGAACTTTATAATTTATAAGTTCTAAAAGACAACAATTATACTAAAACAAATAAACATACTGATAAACGCTAAAATTCTGAAAACACTATTATGTTCATCTTATAAGTAACATTATAATAATAACCTCTTAAAAAATCCGATAGACCAAATTATTAAAATACATAAAATGGTGTAAAAGTATATATATATATATATATATATATATGTATATATATATATATATATATATGTATATATATATATATAATGCATGAACTTTAAAACCAACATTTATTTCCATTATTTAGTTAGTAATTATCATGTTTATTATTTTAGCTCTCGAGATTCGATCCTTCGGTTTCATATAACGTGCTTTCTGTTTCTTTTCCAAGTTGTCATGCAATTCAAAAGGTGAGTTTCTCACACCCCCTTTTACCTTTTTTTTAACTATTTTGGGGGTAGCATATATATCCTATCAACAAATCAATTTGTTTTATTTGTTATTTACAAACTACAATTCGTTACATGGACTTGTGTGTTTACTTGTTACTTTCTTAAATATGACGTGCATGGATTTCTTCGATAAGTATGATTATACGCCCCCCTTTGCACTCAGGACCATGTTTCGAGTGAAAAAGGGACTCCGATCTGAGTACGTTGGTGCACAATCCCAAATGTAAAATACCTACATTTATTCTTTACACTCAGGACCTTTGATTGGAGAAAGAACCCTTATGTGCTTTTCAATAGTTTTCATGGAATTGTATGGTTTTAATATATTATTTAAACAGTGTGAACTCACAAACTATTCAATTAGTTGACTTTATTTTAAATATATGCTACAGGTACTTTCATTAGAGGATGAAATGACTAAGATACTAGAAGTTAGGTTATCTAAATAATAAACAAGAAGATGTTTTTGTTGTTCCTTTTCCCCTGTATTTGTTCATTTGATGAACTTGTGTACTTGGGATTTAATTGAATTAATGATATTATTGCCACTTAATAGTGTCACATGTGTTTTGAGCAATCTGTACATCGCACCAGGGCGTATTCCGCTTTAGCTGGGGTGTTACAGATACCAAAGATGGAGTCGACGGTAGAATGAAGAACAAAGGACAGGGTAAATGGTAAATGATGCATGTGGTGTATTCCTATTAAGTAGAGAGAGACACCATGAGGGATGAAGGAAGGACACATACACCAGCCTACACCACGTGTGAAGATATAATCAAGACAACAAATGTACAACGTTTGAAGTAAGAAGTAAAGCTTTTGATGCTACAATTTCAATGAACAGTATTTTAGTGTGTGTTAGCAAAGCTGAAAAATATAATATATAATAATTTGTTTATGCATTGACCGGCCAACCGATTTTTTTATACATGAACTATGTAATCAAAACTCAAACCCAATGATATTTTGTGTTTATAAGATGCTACATCCTTTAAAGGCCAAGATTTGAGTCTCATGGTGGTGCGGTATTATTAGAAATAGTTTCGATTGTGTTAAAAAAATCAAAAGGTGGCCCCACAAATTAGAGCAATGGATAACACGGACATAAATCGTCCATTAGATATCATACGTCTCTAAGAACTCATATGCAGGGACCAATCATCATATATGAAAAGTGTTTATACTAATACCAATATCAGAGAGAAACTAAACGTGTTGTCTAATTTATCCACACGTGATAGATATATAACCCTAATTTAAACCGTCGTATCCTAAGGAAAGATTATTATGGTTACTTATCTAATTCTAATCCCATTCTAATTACATATAATGGTGATGGTGATTATAACCACACAACAGTATAGTTTATATACATGTCACATCCCCCGGCCAAAGGCGGAAACGCCGGGGCGTGCGTAGATTGAAATCATGCACATGGTGTTAAATGTAAAAACTCTTCTTATAATAAAGCATCACGTTTTTAAAAACCAAACATAATACAAAATATTAAACATTACATAGCAATTTATTCATTAAACTTCTAAGTTTGACTCATCCCCTATATGAAACTTCAAGAATCTTCCTTAATTTCATTACCTGAAAAACATGCGGAGTGTCAACTAAAAATAGTTGGTGAGAACATAGGTTTTTAAAAAAAAAAATCGGTATTATGTTGAAAACATTTCATATGTGTTAAGTTACTTTATATACTCTAGTTATTACAACCAAACCTCTGACACGATTACCAAGTCGTCTAATCCACGATTAGACTATTATGTTTAACGTTTAACGATTGTCTATTAGTGCACGGTTTTGCGTCTTGAGTCTTTTTAATTGTTGTTAATGTATTTTTCGTTTGTTAAATGTAATAAACAATTATTAGTTAATGTAATTCGTTAAGGTATTATGCCAGTTCGCTAAGGATGTTTAGCGAACTGGTCCTTAAGTTAAGTCTCCTCTGATTCGTTAGGGGATGTTAACGAATCAGGGGGTGTTTCGCCTATTTAATGTATGTAACGAAGTAGGTTCTGGTTCGCTAGGGGATGTTAGCGAACCAGACCTATCTTCTATATATAGTGGACACTGTTCACTTGTTATAAAAGTTTTGAGAGTTTAATTAACGAATTGCTGTCCAAATCCTCTCTCTATTTTCAACCTTAATTATGAGCTAGATCTATTAGTTAAGGTATTAATCGATTACGCACAGATCTGAGATCTGTTATTGTTATTGTTATTAGATTGATAGACAAGTTAAGGGATCCAACAAGTGGTATCAGAGATGTTGGGGCTCAATTACACTTGATTTGGTGTTTAATTAGTTTTTTATATTGTTAATATTCTGTTTGAGTGAATTTGAATCAATTTTAAGATTTATTTGATTGAATTATGGATGAATTGGATTGAATTTGAGTTGGTTAACGTATTGGAATGGTTTTGTGATTTGTAATTAAGTTTTGGATTGATTTTGAGTGGATCGGTATTGGTTTTGGTTTAAGTCCGAAACAGGGTTAGTGTTGTGGTAAAATTGGATTGGTAATCGGAGTTGTTTGGTATTGAGGGTTTGCGTATTGGATTCTTGATTGTGTTACGAGTTTTTTGGTAGGTGACTTGTGTGATTTGGTTTAGTATTGAGTTGGTATTACAAATTTCATGTTTCTGGGTTTTTGGGTTGATGTTCACCATTCCCAATTTTCTGGAAATTTTAGTTGAAGATTTGAAGATTCAAAGATGAACATGATTCGCTATTCTGTTCACCTTTTTTCGTTCATTAAGTGTGTCAATTCGTTACTTATTTCACCTGATTCGTTAACCAGTTCGCTATATTAGCTGATTCGTGTTATCTAATTCGTTGATTGGGTTAAATGATTCGTGAGACACGTGTTCACCTTTGAATTTGTGTCATAACAACCTTTGCCACGTGGCATAAGGTATCAAAGTTTGTTACAAACGGTTGTAACAACTTCATTCGTTATAGTTGATTCGCTAAATCAATTGTAGCTGATTCGTTATAGTCTGTTCGTTGTCTAATTCGTTACAAGAAATCTTTAATTCGCTAAGCCTGTAATTCGTGATTGACTTAGTCAATTCGTTAGTGTTGACTAATTCGTTGACTGATTTGTTGACCATCTGGTTCGTGGTCTGATCTAATTCGTTAATTTTTAATTCGCTAAATCAATTCTTGTTCGTTAACATTAATCCTTATTTCGTTAAGGATTGATTCATTAATCACTGTTTCCAGTTCGCTATAACTGTTTCCAGTTCGTTAATCTTATTCATTATACCCTTGAAGTTTTACTACTTGTCAAAGATGGCTGGTATGTATGCATTGGCTTCTCAAAACATGTTGATGCAACAAATGTTGCAACTTGATACCGAGATAGGTTCACATTCTAAATGTCCAAGATTGATGAAGTTTAGTGACTTTCCAAGTGGGAACCTCGGTTTCGTGCTCATTTGGGGTCTGTTCATCCTGATTGCTCATATTGTCTCGATGAAGTTTATAAGGAACCATTGACTGGTGATGATACCATTGGTTTTGTTCCTAAAGCTGTTTCTCAATATTCACAAGAAGAGAAGAAAGCTATGGAAATCGAAACAAAAGCTTATTCCACTCTCACTATGGCATTGCCGGAAAATATCTTTCATCAAGTGGGTAATATTAAGAGATGTGCTTCTCTATTCCAACATCTTCGTATGAGAAGTATAGGGAACACAACTGAGAGTAATAAAGTGATGCTTAAGTTTCAGTTTCGAAACTTTAATCTATAGAAGGGAGAAACAGTTGAAGAGATGATTACAAGGTTTATTCACTTAATTGTTGAAATGGACAAGATGAAATTGGAAATTTCTGAAACGGATAAAATTGACACTATTAAGAGTGTGCTTCCAAGTTCTTACTCAACATTTCTCATGGTCTTGAAAGAGAATGACTACTTCTTGAATGAATACTTGACTGCACTTGAATTTTAACAAAAGATCGAAGCTAGAGAATATGATCTTAAGTGTCAAAAATCTTCCAAGGAAACTCAAGATCCATCTTTCTATGGTGGAAGTATGCCTCTTAGTTCATCGATTTCTCCAATCAAGGCCTTTCTTACCCAAGCTGCAAGTGAAAAAGAATCAACTTTGTTTATTGATCCAAAAGTATGTTTCTATTCTGCTGGTAATTCTGGATTGTCTGGTGGCTCTGGAAGTTCAACTACTACTAATCCATTTGCTTCACCACCTAGTGTTAATATGAAGGAAGCTGAGCAAAACTTTTCTTTTCTGACAGCTTTCATGTCTTCATATGAAAACTTGTTAAGTAGTAAGATTGCCACAAGTGATTTAACTGATGAGGACTATGATCAGATAGACCTTGATGATTTGGAAATCATGGATTTAAAGTGGACCATGGCTATGATTGTCCGTAAGGTTAAAAGATTCATGCAGAGAACTGGTAAAGATCTTCCGGCTTTAAACAAGAAATTGGGTTTTGGCAAGTTGAAAGTAAAATGTTATAATTGTCAAGAATTTGGGCATTTCGCAAAGGAATGTGACAAACCAAAGAAAGAATACATTGGTTCTCGTGGTCAACATCAAAATTCTTCTACAACATGAGGTAGTGATGCTGAAAAGAAACCATCCTCTTCTACAACACAAGCAATGTTAGCAGATGGTAATGACTAGTCACAACAGTTATTATGTAATGATGCTCAAGCAAATTTGGCTTATGTTTGGATTAGACAAAGATTATCATGATACAAGTGGGAGTGAGATGTCTTCTGGTAATGATTCTGGATCTGATTCTGATGACTCTTGCGACAAGCCTCTAACGGTATTTGCTTGCATGGTCAAAATCAATGAGGTTAGTCATTCTATCTCTGCTACTTCATCTGTTAAAGTATCATGTGTTGATTGTGAATCTAACAAACCTAAGTTAGAAGCATTGAAAAGTCAAAATGATAATCTTGTAAGAGAAATTGCATCTCTGAAGGATACTTATTGACAATCTCTTGAATCTCAAATGAGATCTCGAGAAAAGATTGACGCATTGTCGACAAGTAACCACGATCTCAAAGCTGAGTTATCTGTGAAAATGATGATTAATGACCAAAAGTTTCAAGAAATATTGAAATATCGTTCAAAGATAACCGAGCTTGAGAATGAGATTCTTGAGTTGAAGAACAAACTGGGATTGTTTAGAAATTCTTCTTTTCTGTTGAATGAAATTATTGAAGTATCTGGTAAACAAAAGGATTCAAAAAAAGGTATTGGTTTTGTTGAAATTCCACCACCATTTCACAATTATTACAAAATTAATCCTTTTGCTAGAAAAGAAGAGGATTTGATTGAGAAAGAAACTGTGATTTCTGAAAAACCTAAACCAGTTAAATCAGAAAAATAAGTTAAAACAGAAACTGTTAAGACCCATGTTGCTCCTCAAAAACCTCATGTTCAAAGTAAAAAGGTCTTTGTTGAGAATGATGACAAAGTGATTATCGAGGACGTGTTTGAACCTGAGATAATACACAATAATAAGAACATCCCAAGTTCTAATCATATTTTTTGCGAACCTCAAGAATTTGAGGAAGCTGTGTATGATTCATTCAAGTCTCACATGAAAAGGGAAGAACCGGTAAAAACTAAACCAGTAAAGGAAAAGAAGTCAGATAAACCATAGATTTCTGACGAGGATTTAATGCGGTTTGTTAATCTTCCTAGTTCTAAGCCTTTACCTGTTAGAGTTTTTGAATTAAAAGGGATGGACACGATGTTCACAGAAAAAGATATTCCAATAAGTATCATTGAACCTGAACTTATTGAGAGTGTCTTTATCAATGAAACGTCACAGATTCAAGATCTTGAACGTAGATATGCTCAAGCAAAAACATCAGTTCCATCTGATCCATTGACTAAAGCAAAACAAGTTTTAAAACAAGCGAATAAAATTAAATTTGTGAAGTCAACTGGGACAGATACGTTGAAGTGTTTCTCGAACTGTTCTAATTTGGATTTCTACTTGAAAAAGAAGTCTGAATTATCTGATGAGTTTTCTAAGAGCATGACCTAAAATGAGTCATCATCAACCTTCTGCGTCATTTATTCCAACTACTTCTCAACATCATCGAGTAGACATGCGAAGCTGTTTTCTTTGCGGTCAACATGGTCATGTAGTGAGGAATTGTAGTCAGAAGAGCCATCAGAATCTTCATCCTTTTATCAAGGACAACTCTAAGTCAATTCCATTGGTAAATGAGATTCTGAAACGACCTGCGTCGTATACTGATGACACTCACATTATGTTCTCTAATGTGAATCCTCGAAAGGTTATTCATGTTAATGAGACACATGGTCAGGTTAAACCAAAGTTTATCCCGCATGAGCCAGTTTATAGGAACACGAATTCAAACATTGTTCAAGCAGCTTACTTAAGATGAAAGTCTAGGAAGCTAGTAACTTATTCACAAGTGGCTGAACAACATTTGAACTCTGTTAAAGTTAATGATCAAAGAGATAACCAAAAGGTGCCCAAGACTGAGGCCTGGGCTGCCTTTTTAAACTAATCATCTCTATTTTGTGTGTAGGGTAAATCCAGGACTGTGTCTGGTGAATCTTGTCATATCACTGGGAATCTCGACCTATTAACCAACGTGAGGAATATTCAAGGGGGTTATGTGGCATTTGCTGGGAATTCCGAGGGCATGATCACACAAGAGGGTGAAGTTTCAAATGGTCACATTACGTTTGAGAAGGTAAATTAATATGATAAAGTGGATCATAACTTATTTAGTGTATCGCAGATTTGTGATAAAAAGTACACAACGATATTCACTAACAAAGAATGTCTTATCTTGAAACCGGGTTAATTTATTCCCGAGGACATGGTTGTCATGCGATCACCACGATCGAATGATATTTATGTCTTAAACATGAGCTCTAAGATATCCACATCGATCGAAACATGTTTTGTCTCGAAAGCAACCGAGAAAGACTCTATTCTATGGCATCGTAGAATGGGTCACATACATGTTAGAAAGATGAATTATTTGATGGCCAATGATTTAGTGGAAGGTGTCTCATTGAAGAATTTTAAATTATCCGATCACTGTGTTGCATGTAAAAAGGGCAAGCAGAAGAAGAAGACACATCCTTCTAAACTATTGAATTCCATTAATACTCCTCTTGAATGACTTCATATGGATTTATTTGGTCCTGTGAATCATGCGAGTATTTCTGGGGATTGGTATTATCTTGTGGTGACTGATGATTATTAAGATACTCATGAGTGTTATTTATGAGTTCGAAAGATCAAACACCGGTTTTGGTATAAAACCTTATCACCAAGATCGAATCACTGTACAAACAAAAGGTAAGGAGAATCCGTAGTGATAATGGTACAGAATTAAAAAACACCGTCTTGGATTTCTTTTGTACTCACAAAGGAATTCATCGAGAATACAGTGCACCTTACGTACCTCAACAAAATGGTGTTGCCGAACGAAATAATCGAACCTTGATTGAAGCTGCACGTAGAATGCTCGCTGATTCTAAGCTTCCCATTCAATTCTGGAATGAGGCGGTGAATACAGCTTGCTATACTCAGAATCCCGTTCTAACCGTTAAAAGACTCAAAAAGACAAGCTATGAGTTATTGAATAATCGAAAACCTAATTTAAAGTATCTGGAACTTTTTGGGTGTCCTTGTACTATGTTGAAGAAGGATGCGCGTAAATTTGAAGAAAAAGCTATCGAAGGGTATTTCTTGGGATATGCATCGCCAAAGAAAAGGGTATTCTATTTTACCTCTGGTTGTGTTGAAGAGTGGTACCATGTGGACTGTCAAAAGTACACAACTCCTCCTCAAGGGAAAGGTCCCGATTGGATTTTTGACTACGATAGTTTATTTAATTCATTTACTCCATCAACTAAACACATTGACGAAGACCTGGTTCGAGCATACTTTGAAGATCATTTGGCAATTCCATGATTTTCAAGTTCTAATGATGTTGCAGTTCAACCTGATGCTCTAACTGAGGAACCTCAAGTTGCTTCTCCAGTGGCTATCGATAATGTTTCCACTTCTTCTGATGATGATCAAGTTATTAACCTTGACAGTGATAATGTTTCATCTTCTGAACTTGGTGAACATTACACTAACTTATTTGATAATGTTGTTGTTCCTGAGAATCCCATTCTTCAGATTCATGGATATCATCCACAGGAAAACATCATTGGAGAACTTGATGTGGGCGTTCGTACACGTCGTCAAGTTGCTTCGTCGAGTGATAATAACATATTGTGTGCTTACACTGATTTACATTCATCGGGAATTTTAAATCTTGCTAAATTCACTTGCTTTCTATCTTAAGTTGAGCCAACAACAGCTCGTAAGGCACTTGAAGATCCTTCTTGAGTAGAAGCTATGCAAGAAGAATTACAGCAATTTGCACGATTGGGTGTTTGGGATTTAATAGACAAGCCTGCTAGAGTCAAGAAAGCGATTCCGACTAAGTCGGTATTTAATTGCAAAAAAGACAATCGAGGTGTGATTGTCAGAAACAAGGCACGTCTAGTGGTGCAAGGGTTTCATCAACAAGAGGGTATTGATTACAAATAGGTATATTCTCCAGTTGCAATATTAGAGTGGATTCGAATCTTCCTGCCATATGCTGCTTATAAGAATATCAAGGTCTACCAAATGGATGTTAAGAGTGCTTTTCTCAATGGTGAACTACACGAAGAGGTGTTTGTCCAACAACCACCTGGTTTTGAAGATCTTGAGTATCCGGACCGTGTTTACCGATTAAACAAGGCCCTGTATGGTCTACATCGAGCCCCGAGAGCTTGGTATGGCACGCTCGCCGACCATCTGACTGATACTGTCTTCAAAAGAGGGACTGTCGACTGCACTCTATTTCATAAAACTGTTGGTGATGATTTTCTCCTAGTCCAGATTTATGTTGATGATATTAGTTTTGGGTTTACAAACGACACATTGTGTAAGGAGTTCGAGAGGTCCAAGCAAACAAAGTTCGAGATGAGTTCAATGGGAGAGATGAATTTCTTTTTAGGGCTGCAGGTTCACCAGTCTGCTAACGGAATCTTCATTCACCAGACTAAGTATGTGAACGACGTCTTGAGCCGATTCAAGATTTCTGCCGGAAAAATCCCTTCTACTCCTCTCCCTGTGGGTCACAATTTATCACCGGATGAATTGGAGGATACTGTTGATCCTACCCTCTATCGTGCCATGATCGGTTCTTTAATGTATCTAACGGCTTCTCGTCCTGATATTATGTTTGTTGTTTGTCTTTGTGCTAGGTATCAAGCAAGTCCACGAGTGACTCACCTAGCTGCGGTCAAGAGAATTCTTCAGTATTTGTGGGGAAATCAAGACATCGGGTTGTGGTACCCCAAGGATGATACTTTCGATCTTACTGCTTATTCAGACTCGAACTATGGAGGTTGCAAGATCAACTTCAAATCAACGACTGCAGGATGTCAATTATTAGAAAACCGGCTTGTTTCCTGGCAGTGTAAGAAGCAGACAACGGTCTCCACTTCAACCGCCGAAGCTGAGTATGTTGCAGCCTCGAGTTGCTGTTCCCAGGTTTTGTGGATACAACAACATCTCCGCGACTATGGTTTGAAGTTTCTTACTACTCCTATTCTGATTGATAATTCTGCTGCAATTTCTATCACAAAGAATCCCGTACAACATTCAAAAACAAAACATATCGAAATTCGATATCACTTTATACGGGATTGCTTTGAGAAGAAGTTGATTGACCTTGAATAAGTACATACTGACTTTCAGAAAGCCGATCTGTTTACCAAAGCTTTTGACAAAACGCGTTTTGAATTTTTGCTTGGTTTAAACGGATTGAAGACCCTCGCTGATATCCTTAAACAAGGATGAATATCTTTATTTTATGTCATTTTCTTTTAAAATTTATTTTGGTTTTAGGGGGTGAAAATTTAGAAAATACAAAAAGATTGTGTTTTCGTTTGTATAGATAAAACCCAAAAACATTAAAAAATTCTTAATCCAAAAACATTAGAAAATTCAGAAAATATCAAAAATATTGTGATTTCTTTTCTTTAATGTTTTCCTTTAAAATATTTTGAAAACAAAAAACATTTTAAAAAATTTGAAAATCCAAAAAGAATGTACTTTTTAGTTTGTACTGAAATATCCGAAAATCCAAAAAGAATGTGAAGTGTATTTTGTTTATAAGAATATTGAAAAAGACAAAAATCTTGTGTTTTTATAGTATGTATAGAGAAACACCAAAAAGATTTTTGCATGCGTTTGCTGAAAATTATGTCAATTATCTACATTTGACGGACATGTACGTGTATATGTTTGGTCCTGACATTTACTTGTAAATGTTCAGGTTAGCCATTTACCTGATAATGGAAAATAGTTGGGGCGTTCGTTATGCGGTTTTAGATTATTTTCTCGCTGAAAATTATGTCGGTTATTTAAGTTTGTGAAGCATGCTTGCATGTCTTGGTCCTATTATTCACTTGTTGAATTTATAGAACAACCATTTATTTATAGACTTAAGTTAACTAGGACGATTAAATTTATCTTTATTTTGTTTTATGCTCCTCAGAGTTTTGAGTTTTTGAAGCAAAAAGAGAAAATGATAGTACATTGATTATCTTGACTCCAAGTCCAGCAAGAAGTAAGCATAAAAGACTGTGTGCTTAATTGCATTGGTGCATTGGTAGGTCTTAAAACAACCAAGTAGAGTAAAGTATGTGATATAAACATAAAGAAACGCCAAATTGAAAGGGGGTGTTAGTCTCTAGCAAAAGTCTCGGTAAGGATGGTAGAAATGTAATAACCAGTCATACTCAAGCCTTATAGTTGTTGATCTCCAAAAATATAATAAAGCAAATAACAAGCGTTAGGATTCTGGACACTGTGAGTCTTTATGCGGTTTAATCATCTGGGTATTCATAAGCATGAATATTTCACTCGCTTTCTAGAGCAAACCTAAAGTCATTAAACTTGATCACTGCTGTAGTTAGTACAAACTTCCAAATTACTGACTTGATCAAAAACCGCTGTTAGTCATACATTTGTTCCTCCCTTGCACGCGTCTTAATACCATTAAGAAATGGACCCCAGGGGATACAATGTATGTAAGCCGACTGATGGACTCGTGAAAAGAAACTTGATGCATTGCTCAAAATTTCTCAATTGGTATCAAAAATTTTGATCAACACTATAATGGTTTAAGTCAAGTTGGGTTGATCTGGCAAAAATCAAATAAAGCTTGAACCGGGATTTGAGGCTGATAGTTTCTGATATTCTGTGCTATAATTGAACCAATTAATCGTATCACAAAAACACTTGAAAATTTGTTATTAGATTTAAGTGGACAACAATACCAATGACCGACTTAACGCCAGTCATAATATCGCTGAAATATAAAACTGTGATGGAAGGGCAATTTGGTCAATATGATTCTCTGCTCAAACTCAACAAAAACACAAAAATATGTATTGTCTTTGTTAAAATCATAGAAAAACACAAAAAGATTGTTCAATTTTTAAAATGTTCGGATATTTCTTTGTATATACATTCTTTAAAATTGTTTACAAAAATACCAAAAAACAAAAAATTTTAAGTTATGTTTCGTAAAATGAAATGTTTTTTTTTAGGTATCAAAATTATCGGGATAAAAGGTTCTCGTTAATTCTTTTATGTTAAATTTTTTAATGCATTATTTAATTCATTTATGTATTTAATTTAAAATTAAATAAAGTGTTTAATTTGTTAAAATTCTACTTCGTTAATTATGGATAATGAACTAGGTGATTCTTTAGCGAACTAGTTTCTAGTTTGCTCACCTAATTCGCTTCCGCACTCTGTAACGTATCATCCCTTCTGTGTTATACATATTTAACGAATCAAGACACAAGTCATGTCTTGTTCGCTATTCTAAGGTAACGAACTGAAATAACGAATTGTCTAATTCGTTATTTATAATTCAAACGAATTGCATAATTCGTACATTGTGTACCCCGGGTAGCGTGTTAGCCTATATAAGACAGAAAAAGACGAACAGTCCTTCACTGTTTATCTTTTTCTTCATCCTAAAGACACCCTATTCAAAATTTTCTATGAAATTCGATCTTCAATTTTCAACATTTCAAGATTACCATTGTGTGTCTAAGGTATAGATAATCACAACGATGTGATTTTCGTCAAAAATGACTGTGTATTATTAGAGTAATAATGGACTTTTTAGATTTAAGGGTTTTCCGAGTTTATAAACCCGATTTATTTATGGTATCTTATGTTAAACTTGCTTATTTATGATTCATTGGGATCGGAATGCGATTCCGATACCCTGGGTAGATTTTAATCAATGATTGATTATTGTTTGCCGGGTCGTTTGAATGATTATTGTTTAAGGGTTTTAGACTCTGTTTAATGTATTGAGTGTTCTAGTCTTAGGATACAGTGTTAAGCCTCAATCTTAACACCTTGAGCCTCGTATAGCGATTCCGAGTCACAAAGATCTGCTACTTTGTTTGTTCGACGATAAGAATGAGCTAATTGTAGCTAGATTTGTGTTGTTGACCTTCCATGTTCTTGTCAATTTTGACCTTGACTTTGAGAGTCAAAGATCAAGTCTAATTTACTGACCATTCGTGATCTTTAGCGAATTGGGACTGTTTCGTGTCCAATTCGATAAGGAATGACACGAACTAGATCAGCTAATAAATTTGTTAACGAATCTGATGTGGGTTCGTCAATTTATAACGAACTAGAACCTAGTTCGTTCTTTTGAATAGAAATTCGCTTGGTCTACTTCGTAAATTTATTTACCTGATAGCGAATTGTTTGATTCGTTACTAGATGGTAACGAATCAGAATAATTTTTACACGAATGACATTGATGTCTATTTAATTATATTTAAAAAAAATAAAGTATATCAACCGTCTAAACGAGTAAAATACACTAATTACTCTTATCATATGAAATTAATTACACCATCTATAAATAAATAGATATATATTTATGCTAAATACATATTACATCTTCACATTTCTTATAATCATTCATATTTATACAGTTCAAATGGCTGATCAAGTAAATCCAGATCCACCGATTGCTGATCAAGGGCAACAAGAGCAACAAGAGGAAATCATTTTATTATCATATGACAAAAAGCACAACATCTGTGCTTATGTTGACTCAGACGTTGATGATATAGCTACATTTGGAGATATGTTGGCCTTTCTAAGACGATCAGTGATACATTACGCCATCACTGCTCGTCCTACAGTGTATCTGAGTATTGTCAGGCAGTTTTGGGATATTGCTAAGTATGTGGAAGAAGAGAAGCATATTCGATCCACGATTAATGAAACTCCTATTACAATTGATGTTGAAGTAATTCGTCGTGTGCTTCAATTTGCTGATACTGATGATAACCCGAGTGAATTTGATAGGCAATTGGTAAGGGGTTTGTTTGCCCGTGTACGTTATGGTAGAGATGTTAATAAATCTATGTTGAATAAGAATGGATTATGCCCACCATACAAATATCTTCTCCATGTTCTTATTCACTGTATGAGTGGTCGTCGTGGTGGCTTTGATGAATGTCGACTCAGTTTGCAATCAGCCTTTATGGCTTTAATCATCAACAAGCCATTCAACTACTCTGAAATTGTATTCGATCATTTGGCAGAACAAGTTCAGCAGACGGACCAGAAGAAGAAATTTTTAATGTATCCTCGGTTTTTGCAGCTGATTATTCAAGATTTGATACCTAATTTAACAATTGATCAAACCTTGGTGAATGATAATCTTCATATGGAACACATGATGGTCGATACTGTACGAAGAATGGCGATTTATCGAAAGGCAAGGCCAACTGATAAACGAATGATTGGTCATATCGTTAATCCTAATTATGTATGTCCTTCCGAGGATCGCTGGATTCATGATGATTCAGATTCCGAGCGTGAGGAAGGAGAAGGTGGGAACAATGGTGATGATGGGAATGATGGTAATGACAGAAATGATGATAATGGGGGTAATGATGTTGGAAATAGTGGTAGTGGTGATGCCGCTGATGCTGCATTAGCTGCCACCATTGCTGCTCAATTAGAAAGAAAGAGAAAAGGGAAGGCAGTGGCAACTGGTGAGCCATCTAAGAAGAGACGTGTATCTGCTGGGGCTGGTGTAATCATTGGTGTGCCATCACCTCGTCAATCAACGCCACCACGCTCGGTAGTGCCAATTTCAACTAGCACTCCGGCGATGACCTTGATGACGAAGATGGTACCACATGAGCAGTTGGGTATGATACCTCAGTCAGCATTAACTGAAATACCATTGCCAACTGATATTGTGGCAACAACTCCTCCAACCATACATATGAGGCCTCCTCCTCCTAGTGATCTCTCATTTATGAGAATTACAAGGCCTCAAGGTCCAATCCAACCAATTCATCCTTCCTTGTATGCTTTGCCACCAAATCGTCAGACAGAAATGCTTTTAAATCTTTTGCATCTATATGAGAATCAGATGTATGCTGATCGGTTGAATCAAGAACGCTTAGTGGAAAATCAGAAGAAACTTCTCAGCTATGTTTCTTTCTGTCAAAAGGAAACAAAGGCCCTACGTGAGATTGTTGAGTCTCAGGGGGTGAAGATTAAAGAGCAAGAGGATCTGATCTTCCAATTGACTTGCAAAGATGATGATTTGAAGAAGATCAAGAATAATGAGGAAGATCCTGATGATGATGAGTTTGGTGCTGGTGGTGAGACTAAACAAGCTCAAGACCCTGCGTCTGGTGCGGGTACGAGCTCTGTTGACGATTCAGAGAAACAGATTGTCGTTTATCGTGATTATCGGCTGCTAAACCAATTGAGATGATTGAAGCCGACACGGTAATATTTATGGATGGAACGGGGGTGATTAGAAGTATGGTGAACAAGGATGAGATAGAGGTGGGTGAGTTTGTCGACAAGTCTCTGACACGAGAGCAGATTTCCATACTGCTTGGGTTGAATGATGAACAGTTGACTGTGTTAGAAACCGAGCCTGATGTAGAAGTGGTGAATGAGGAAGGTATAGAGGATGATCTGTCTAGTCGAATGAATACAGATTTTATTTAAGAATATGATGATGTTGAGATGGAAGACGTCACTGCTGAGGAGTATCCTGACTTGTATCAACACACGAACGTTGATCAAGGTGCTCCGGTATTTAATGAACAGACTTTTAAAGCAGCTGAGGATGATTTGGAGAAGATGTCTAAGGGAAAGAAAGTTGTGGATACTCGTTTTGACTCTATTGTGAACCCAATTGATGCTGATACTGCTAAATGGTTCAGTCATAAAGCTGCGGGTAAGATTATCAAGGCGTATCGATTTGTTGATCAAGAACGGAAAGACACAGCAGCTGCATGGGTCAAAGAGAATCTAGTAACT
Organism: Bidens hawaiensis; assembly: GCF_021521415.1. Classification (NCBI taxonomy): domain Eukaryota; kingdom Viridiplantae; phylum Streptophyta; class Magnoliopsida; order Asterales; family Asteraceae; genus Bidens; species Bidens hawaiensis. The sequence goes on from NW_027494564.1 coordinate 262,728, forward strand.
ACCTTCAAGACTGTACCCAAGGTTCATGGTGACATCGTCTCATGGTTATACGATTCCGAGCTTAAGGTATGTATAGTTAAATGGGAGAAGGGAGTTCAGTGCTATGAGAGGATAATGGATGTTCTTACATTACCGCGTTGGGATGTTCATACCCTCGCGAGGCGTCCATTTATCAATCGTGGTGGCATTCGGACAGCTGAGTGGTTTCATCAACACTTGATGTTCGAAGTTAATCATGGGTTCAAGTTCTTCAAGTCCCAGGTCCCGAGACGCAAATGTATTGACGAAATTGATCCCAAGACTGGGTGGAAGAAACTTGTTCTTAAATTAAACCGCCGAAGACGATGAAGAGAGTGCCGGTGAAGACGATGCCCCAACAAATGCATCTCTCGTTCAACCGCTGGTCCTATGACAATCGTACTGGCGATGCCGTCATTGTTCTTGGTTGAGGACTGGAGACTGACCTTATCAAGATAATTGACCCGATGTGGTTGGTTAATTTATCTGAAAAAGACAATGACGTGCTACACAGGAAGCAGATTCTGATCGAGCGCCGTGAAGATTACGACCTGGCTATGCAATTCCAACGCGTTGTGCGTGTCTGTCATGAAAATGGAATTCATAGTTGCAGAGACTGGCGATCCAAGTGCTTCAAGTAACTTAAAGACAAAGAGCTCAAGACGAGGGGGTGTCTGTTAGTGCACGGTTTTGCGTCTTGAGTCTTTGTAATTGTCGTTAATGTATTTGTCGTTTGTTTAATGTATTAAACAATTGTTAGTTAATGTAATTCGATAAGTTATTAGGCCAGTTCGCTAAGGATGTTTAGCGAACTGGTCCTTAAGTTAAGTCTCCTCTGATTCGTTAGGGGATGTTAACGAATCAGGGGGTGTTTCGCCTATTTAATGTATGTAACGAAGTAGGTTCTGGTTCGCTATAGGATGTTCGCTATAGGATGTTAGCGAACCAGACCTATCTTCTATATATAGTGAACACTGTTCACTTGTTATAAAAGTTTTGAGAGTTTAATTAACGAATTGCTGACCAAATCCTCTCTCGATCTTCAACGTTAATATTATACAACTACTATTATAAACATACTGATTATATATATACACACATATAACACTGAATCAAAGTTAATTATGAGCTAGATCTATTAGTTAAGGTATTAATCGATTACGCACAGATCTGAGATCTGTTATTGTTATTGTTATTAGATTGATACACAAGTTACGGGATCCAACATTGTCGGATTCTGAACACACAGGCCTCGCCTGAGTAGGCTGGTCAGGCCAATAGATCTATCATCATACTACCACGGGCTTAACAAGTTAATGGTTGTACATGTGATTAAGTATATACTTGTAATGATCACACACAATGAATATGAATAAATTTTGAATCAAATAGAATTTATAAAACATTGAATAAATAAATTGCATGTTTCCGCCCCAAAGTATAAAACGTTTAAAAACATGTAAAAGGGGCTATGATCTCACCTTGCTTGATAGATGAAGACGAACACGAGCGAGAGTTAGTTGAACCGGTCACGGGATGCCCTTGATTTAGTTTCGATTTTTAAATTAGTTAGAGTGTCGCATACTAGAATGTTCTAAACCAAGAGCATCACCTCCAGCAAGTTGATTCCCATGTAAGAGTCACTGGTCCAATGGGATTATTTACGCCACTATTGCCTTAGGCAAAACCTTTTGCTTCTCAGATACATACATACCTGGTTTATACTCTATTTGTATACTAACTCAAAATGTGTTTAGAATGATTTTGATAAGTAAGAAAGTACAAGGTTAAAAGTGTAATATCATATAGTTTTGGGTATTTATTGTCATTTAGGAAAGTATAGGGTTCAAAGTGTAAATATTATAGTTTAGGATGTTTATTGACATTTATGAAAGTATAGGGTTTAAAGTGTAAATATTATAATTTATGATATTTTTGATAATTTTATTAGTTTTTGGATATCATAAAAATATTCATAGTTATTCTTGGAAAAATTATACTTTTGATCCAAGATCTTGAGAAAGTAATTGTGATTTCTTGGAATAACATGATGATCATGGTGAGAGTATTTGAAAAACTATGAAGATTCAAAGGAAAACTAAAGAACATAAGAACAAAAAAGAAGAAATTCACAATAGAAAACAAAAATGTATAAAAACATCAATGAAAAGCAAAATAATTTGTAAAGACTTACTTGTTTATGCTTAGAGAGAAAAGAGAGAACGAGATTTTGTGTGAAAAAATAATGAGAATGAGATCCTCTATTTATAGTGGAGGTAAGGAGATTTGACTACAATTGAGATAGAGATAAATGTTGTTTAAATATTAAATGATAAAGATTAATGATAATCATAATAGTTAAATAAATAAAAAAAATCAAATATGCAAGCACACATGATGTGCTGTAACATCCCGAAATTTCTAAAATAATATTTAATTTATTATTTGCGTCGGGTGAAATAATTGAGTTAGTTGATTAATAATAATAAATCTAAAAGGATAAGTTGGCTAACTAAAGGGAATTAATTATGAATCAAAAAGGAAAGATGGGCTTTGAGTCCATGGGCGTAAGGGAGTATAAATACCCCTTAAACCCTAATCCTTTCCATTTCCATCCATATTTTCCATCTTATTCTCTCCACACCATAAAACACACACATAAACACCACCGTATGCGGCCGTGAGTAAGAGGAAGATCGAAGACCAAAATCCGAGCCTAGATTCTTGTAAAGCTTGGATATTTAAGCAAGATACAAGATAAATTCATAACCAAAACAACCGTGTGACCTAACGAAAACGTAAAGGTACGTTCTTGACCTTAAATTTTACGTTTTTATTAACGGTTTGTTATGAAAACTAACCCTAGAGTAGATCGGGTCTAGATGTTTCATAAAGTTGCAAACTTGATGATAAAAGTGGACTTAATCTATTCATTAGCTAAGGATCTAGCTAAAATGGGTTTAAAACCGATAAATCTTTAAGCTTTAGGCCTAAAACGGGATAAAGTTTTAAACTTTATACCTAAAAAGGGTTGGATCTTGATGAGGAAATGCTAACGGATGTAAATTGGTTAGGATGAGTCGCAAAGGTGGCTAAAACCAATGATATGAACCATAAAACAGTTAACTAAGCTAAGAAAGAAATGAAAAAGATAGAAAAATGAGAACTGGAGGCATCAGACATGGGTTTTCGGTCAACCAAGGTTCTCGGTCACGAGTTGGGTTCTCTGTCTTGGGTTCTCGGCCACACAGTTCTCTGTTTGGCCTTGGGTCTTAGTCTAGTTGGGCCTGATTTAACTATGTCCAGAAATGTTAAGCTCATATCTAATATAAAGCAAACTGGCCCATTATCTTAGGCTTAGCAAATAAGCCCAACTTAGAAAATGTTAATGGAAAATGTGTTTAGACGGTTAATGAAAATAAATTTTTTCCAGCTTAACCCCAGCCAGGGGCTCTGTTCCTTGGACCCCGCTAGGGGCTGCCGCCCATAGAACCCAGCTGCCTGGGGTGCTGCCCCCGGACCCCTGTTCGTTGTGGGCAATATTTAAACTAGTAAAACGATATGGGTAGTGATAGTTAAATTGATACGTGTAATTGTTATACAGTTAGTCGTGCACAGCTCAAGAAAGGGATAACCATAAACGGTGAACGTAACCGCATTCAGGTGAGTTTCTAGCCCCACTTCCTTGATATGTTTTCGGGGCTGTGTGCATACTCGATGTGTTTGTTAATACACTTATCCTAGGTGATAAGTGTATGCCATATATGATATATGTGATAGAAATGAATGATTGCTTGTCGGTACGCGAACGATCTTCGGATATTGCGCGTACTGTCAGGTTGTAAATAAAGATATGAATGTTATATATGGATAATGTAAGATCGTTATGAATGAATGCCTGTCGGGGCGTGAACGATCTTCGGATATTGCACGAGCTGACAAGGAGTATGACTGTTAAGTGAATGATATGAAGAACGCCTAGTGTTTTCTTATGTTACGATGTAATTATTGTATATGCACAATAAGTGTAGGCAGGTACGGGAATGGTAAATGAGTTCTACTTCTGACATAGTAATTTAGAATGGCAAATCCCTCTAACTTCCATTGGACATAGACTTGGCAGGTGGCGCCGTAGTTAAGGACTGCGGGCCTTATATGTATTATAAATTTTAGAAGGGAACGTAGTTAAGGACAGCGGGCCTTATACGTGTTATAGATGATAGATGAGAACGTAGTTAAGGACTGAGGACCTCATACGTACTTCAGGTAGGAGCCAACATAGGAAAGGACTACGGACCTTATACGTGCTGTAATTGCATGGTAGTAGCATAGGGGAGGACTGTGGACCTCGTACGTGCTATTAATTAGGTTGCAACATAGGGAAGGACTGTGGACCTTGTACGTTTTGTTAATGTAGGATGGTATTGGGAAGGACTGCGGACCTTGCACGTAAATGGAAGGACTGCGGACCTTTTACGTGTTCACGACCTTGAGTATAGGTATAGACGGCGGACTATGAACGTACTCTCGGTGGACTGAGGTAAGTGATAGTATGTTTGTATGTACGTATGTATGTACGATAGAAGGATAACTGGTTAAGTATGGATATGTATCTTCGGATATGTAAGTACGTAATATATGTGTATGTAATGTATGTTGCCTGATTAACTAGAACTCACTCAGCGTAGCTGACTTTTAGTATACACGCATGTATATTTGTTTACTGAGAGGGCATGAGGAAGACACATGGCATGGATTGAACTGCTGACATCTGAAGATGGAAGAAATGATGTTTTAAATACGATATTTATGTTATGGTTATAAAGAAAAGATTAAATGTCTCGTAATAAACGGTTAAGGTGTTATATTCCACGAAAGTTTTTATTAACTCTGATTTGTAATAATTGTGTTTATGAGTAAATACGACGTTAAAGTAAGGCTACCGGGTTCGGGACCTTACATGTGCACGACATTTTTTTTTACAAACTTTTTTTTTTAACTTTTTTAAATTAAAAGAACTAGATAAAATAACTTGGGGAATAAGGTTAAATTAAAAGGTTCTAGAATGTTCCATCTTTTATCCACATGATCAATTTAATTACTTAGGATAAAATTAATAATAACAAAATATTTTGTTACATGTTATAAAATATTAATCTAGGCATTCCTGTTCAACATGCCATATTAACGATTAAGAATGTTTATGATGAAATGAGTATAAGATCATATAATTACGCATACAAAGTTAATGTTATTCAATAAATAACATATAGTTCAACAATAATAAAGGTAGACGATGAAAAGAATACGATAACTTTATTAAATGAGTAGAAAAACTAGCGTTTATTGACAAGAAAAATCCATAGATGTTACAGTCTCCCCAACTTAAGGGAATTTCGTCCGAAAATTAAATAGTGAACACTGGTTCGGATTGAAAAAGATGAGGGTACTTCTGTTTCATTTGATCTTTAAGCTCCTAAGTAAACTTGGGTTCTTGATTATAGTTCCACTTCACTTTCACTAGACGGATTCGACTTCGCTTGAGTTTCATGACATCACGATCCACGATTTCGATAGGTTTTTCAACAAAGTGAAGTTTATGATCAATGCAGATATCTTCAAGGGAATAGGCTGAGTGTCATCGGATAAGCATTTCTTGAGGTTAGAAACATGGAAAGTGTCATGAATACCGCGCAATTCCTGAGGTAGTTTGAGTTTGTATGCCACTAGACCAATCCTATCAAGAATTTCAAAAGGTCCAACATACCTAGGAGCAAGCTTTCACTTTTTCCCAAATCGAACAATGCCTTTCCAGTGGAAAATTTGAGTAATACTTGGTCGCCAACTTGAAACTCAAGTGGTTTCCTTCGATTGTCAGCATAACTCGTTTGTCGATCACGAGCGGTCTTAAGTCTTTCTTGAATGATAGCAATCCCGTCGGAGGTTTCTTGGACGATTTCGGGACCAATAACTTGTGAGTCACCAATCTCGACCCAACACACGATGTTCGACATTTCCTTCCATACAAAACCTCAAAAGGAGCACATGTAATGCTAGTATGGTAGCTATTATTATAGGAAAATTCAATGAGAGGTAGGTGATCATCCCAATTCCTTCTAGACTCGATTATGCAAGAACGAAGCATGTCTTCCAAGGTTGGGATGGTTCTTTCAATTTGAACATCTGTTTGGGGATGATAGGTTGTGATAGGATCTACACGAGTCCCCAAAGATTTTTGAAGGGATTGCCAAAAGTTGGAGGTAAAGCGGCTGTCACGGTCAGAGATAATGGATAAGGGAACACCATGACGTGTCACAATTTCGTTGACATAAATTTGAGACAACCTCTCCATCTTGTAGGCTTCACTAACAACGATGAAATGAGCTTATTTGGAGAGACGATCGACTATAACCTAAATATAATCATGCTTACGAGTGGTTTTTGGTAGTTTAGTAATGAAATCCATGGAAATTTGATCCCACTTCCATAGAGGAATCTCGGGTTGTTGAAGCAAACCTGAGGCTTCTAATGTTCAGCTTTGACTTTTAAGCAAGTGAGACACTTCCCAACATAAAATGCTATATCCTTCTTCATACCAGGCCACCAATAGAATTCCCTAACATCGTGGTACATTTTATTGGCTCCCGTATGGATCGAGTATCGAGTTTTGTGTGATTCATCAAGGATAAGATTTCGAAGGTCTTTAGAATTTGGAATCCATATGTGTCCCATGAAGTAAAGAACTCCATCGGACATAGTTTCAAACTTTTTTTGGCTCCACAATCCAATTCAGCCTTGAGATTGTTTTGGGCTACCACTTGAGCTTGAGCTTGAAGAATTCGGGCCTTAGGCTAGTGTGAATAATCACTTCCATGGCCCGAATATGGGAGGGTTTACCGCTATCCTTTCGGCTTAGGGCGTCGGCCAAGACATTCGTTTTCCAGGGGTGGTAGCGAATTTCGCAATCATAGTCATTGAGTAACTCGACCCAACGACGTTGCCTCATGTTGAGTTCTTTTTGGTTGAGGATGTGTTGCAAGCTTTTATGATCGGTATAGATGACACATCAAGTTCCATAAAGGTAGTGTCTTCAAATTTTAAGAGTGAAAGTCACCGCATCTAACTCAAGATCGTGAGTGGTGTAGTTCTTTTCATAGATCTGGAGTTGACGAAAGGCATAGGCTATGACTTTGCCTCGTTGCATGAGTACATAACCGAGACCTTGATTTGAATCATCACAATAGACAAAGAAATCGTTGTTTCCATCAGGAAGGGTTAAGATGGGTACGTTACACAGTTTTTGTTTTAGGGTTTGGAATGCGTCTTCTTGCTGTTGTTCCCAAATGAACGGCTTACCTTTTTGAGTTAAGGTGGTGAGAAGTAAGGCTATTTTTGAGAAGTTCGAGATGAATCAACTATAATAACCAGCTAAACCAAGGAAGGAACAGATTTTTTATGGGGTTTTCGAAGCTTCCCAATTCTTGATGGCTGTAATTTTTGCGGGATCCACGTGTATGCCTATATCGATAATAACATGACCCAAAAATTGAACTTCGCGAAGCCAGAATTCACATTTTGAAAATTTAGCATAAAGTTGTTCTTTCTTCAATAGTTCCAAAGTGAGACGAAGATGTTGCTTATGCTCAATCTTGGTTCTTGAATAGATTAAAATGTCATCAATTAAAACAATGATGAATTTGTCAAGGTACGGTTTGCAGATTCGGTTCATGAGGTCCATAAACACTGCGGGTGCATTTGTCAAGCCAAAGGGCATGACCATGAACTCTTAGTGTCCGTAGCGGGTACGAAAGGTGGTTTTGGGTATGTCATCATCGAGAATAAGCAGTTGGTGATAACCCGAGCGAAAGATCAATTTTTAAAAAACAAGTGGCTCATTGAAGCTGATCGAAGAGATCATCAATCCTCGGTAGTGGGTACCGATTCTTGATGGTAAGTTTATTTAACTCTCGATAGTGAATGCACAATCGGAAAGTTCCATCCTTCTTTTTGACGAAAAGGACAGGAGCTCCCCAAGGTGAGAAACTAGATCGAATGAATCCTTTGTCGAGAAGTTCTTGAAGTTGGCTAGAGAGTTCTTGCATTTCGGACGGGGATAAATGGTAGGGAGATTTGGCTATGGGAGTTGCACCGTGTATAAGTTCGATTCGGAATTCGACATGTCGAGATGGAGGAAGTACTTCGGGATAGTCTTTGACAACGGGAATGTCTTGAATCTTTTTACCTTCTGATTTCTTGTCAACTACATGGGCTAAAAAGGCATAACATTGTTTCCTCAAAAGTTTGCGGGCCTTCATACAAGAGATGATTTTTAGGTTACGATCATGTTTTTCTCCTTGAATGATTAGTGTTTCACCGGATGGTAACGGGATACAAATAAGCTTCTCGGCACATACAACTTCGGCTTGATTATGGGATAACCAATCCATTCCCACAACTAGGTCAAAGCTACCAAGCTTAAAGGGAATTAGATAAATATTAAGAGAATGATTATCAAAACTCAAGGTAGAATCGCACATAATAGTATTAGCTTGGACGGTTTTACCATTTTCTAAATCGAAGGTGTCAGGGAAGTCTAGTTTAGTCGGTTTCCATTTAACAAGGGGTTCAAAATCAAGTGATATAAAGCTTCTTTCCGCGTCCGTATCAAAAATAATGGATGCAAAGTGGTTATTTAAGAAAAATGTACTGGTTATAACATTGGGATCTTGACGTGCATCCGAAGAACCAATAGTGAGTTAGTATTACAAGTTTGATTTCTGGGTTTTGTGTTCTTCATTTCCAAAAATCTGGAAATCTTCCTTGAAGATTTGAAGACATTGTTGATTCGTTAAGTGTTCTACTAAAGTCGTTAACACATTCACTGAGATTCGTTATAAAATTTTACCAATTCGTTATGAGTTTTTGATTGATTTGTTAACCAATTCGCTACTCAATCCGATTCGTGTCCAATTGATTCGTGTGACACGCGTCTATCTTGGAATTTGTGTTATAACAACCATTGCCACGTGTCATTCTATGTCAAAGTTTGTTACAAATGGTTGTAACAACCTGATTCGTTAATCAACTGTAGCTTGTTCGTTATCTAATTCGCTAAGTATCTCTTAGTGATTCACTACAGGAAACTTTCTAATTCGTTAAGCTTGTACTTCGTGATCTACTTAGTCAATTCGTTAGTTGACTTGTTCATTGACCATCTAATTCGTTACTCATCTGATTCGTCAAAACCATTTCCAATTCATTACTTGAATCACATTTTACTTCGTTAAAATTGTGATTCGCTAATAATTGTTCACAGTTCGTTACACTGTTTACAGTATGTTAACAAATTTTAAATTTTAATCCTCAAAGTTTGAAATTTTTACAAAAATGGCTGGTATGTATGCACTAGCTCCTCAAAACATGTTGATGCAACAAATGTTACAACTGGACACCGAGATTGTTTCACATTCAAAATGTCCACGTTTGATGAAATTTAGCGATTTTGCTAAATGGGAACCCCGTTTTCGTGCTCACTTGGTTTCTGTTCATCCTGATTGCTCTTATTGCCTAGATGAGGTATATATTGCACCAATGATTGGTGATGGCACTATTGGTTATACTCCTAAAGCTATTTCTCAATATTCATAAGAAGAGAAGAAAGCATTAGAGATCGAGATAAAGGCTTATTCTACTCTTACTATGGCTTTACCCGAAAATATCTTTCACTAAGTGGGTAGTATAAAGAGATGTGCTTCCTTATTCCAACATCTTCGTATGCGAAGTATGGGAAATACAGCTGAGAGTAAGAAGGTGATGCTTAAGTTTCAATTTCGAAACTTTAATTTATTGAAAGTGAAACAATTGAAGATATGATTACAAGGTTTAATCACTTAATTGCTGAGATGGATAAGATGAAATTGGAAGTTTTTGAGATGGATAAGATTGACACTATTAAGAGTGTACTACCAAGTTCTTATTCCACATTTTTAATGGTTCTAAAAGAAAATAACTATGTCTTGATTGAAGATTTGACTGCAATTGAATTCTTGCAAAAGATTGAAGCAAGAGAATACGATCTTAAGTGTCAGAAATCATCCAAGGGTCAAGATCCTGCTTTCTATGGTGGAAGTATGCCTCTAAGTTCAACTATTTCTCCGATAACTGCTTTCCTTACCCAAGCTGCAAGTGAAAACGAATCAGCTATCTTTAATGATTCAAGAGCATGTTTTTACACTGCTAGTAATTTTGGTACATCTGGTGGTTCTGGAAGTTCAACTACTACTAATCCATTTGCTTCATCACCTAGTGTCATCATGAAGGAAGCTGAACATAATTTTTTTTTCTTACAGCCTTCATGTCTTCATATGAAACTAGGTGAGTAGTAAGATAGCAACAAGTGATCTAACTGATGAGGATTATGATCAGATTGATCCAGATGATTTAGAGATTATGGATTTAAAGTGGAACATGGCTATGATTGTCCGTAAGGTTAAAAGATTCATGCAAAGGACTGGTAAAGATCTTCCTGCCTTGCATAAGAAATTGGGATTTGACAAGCTAAAAGCGAAATGTTATAATTGTCAAGAGTTCGGGCATTTTGCAAAGGAATGTGACAAACCGAAAAAGGAGTATACCGGTCCTCGTGGTCAACATCAAAATTCTTCTACACCACGAGGTAGTGATGCTGAAAAGAAACCGTCTACTCCTGGGTCACAGGCAATGTTAGCTGATGGGAATGATTGGTCACAAAGACTGCTGTGTAATGATACTCAAGGTAATTTGGCTATGTTTGGGCTAAGTAAAGATATTCAAGATGCAAGTGGAAGTGAAGTGTCCTCTGACAATGATTCTGAATCTGAGTTTGACGACTCTTGTGACAAGCCTCCAACTGTGTTTGCTTGCATGGCAAAGATCAAGGAAGTTAGTCATTCTATCTCTGCTACTTCATCTGTTAAAGTAACATGTGTTGAATGTGAATCTAACAAACCTAAGTTAGAGTCTTTGAAAAATAATAATGATAGTCTAGTGAGAGAAATTGCTTCTCTAAAGGATACTTATCGACAATCCCTTGAATCTCAAATGAGATCTCGAGAAAAGATTGAAGCTTTGTCGACAAGTAACCATGATCTCAAGGCTGAGTTATCTGTGAAAATGACTATTAATGATCAAAAGTTTCAAGATATCCTGAAACATATATCAAAGATAACTGAACTTGAGAATGAGGTTCTTGAACTGAAGAACAAATTGGGTAAATTTCGAAATTCTTCTTTTCTATTGAATGAAATTATTGAAGTGTCTGGAAAACAAAAAGATTCAAAGAAAAGTATTGGTTTTGTTGAAATTCCGCCACCCTTTCACAATGATTATAAAATTAATCCTTTTGCTAAACGAGAAGAAGAGGTAGTTGTGAAAGAACTTGTTAAATCTGAAATTGCTAAACCTGTTAAATCTGAAACTGTTAAAACCCAATTTGCTTCTCCAAAATCTCATGTTGAAAGCAAAAAAGTCTTTGTTGAGAATGTTGACAAAGTCATTATTGAGGATGTGTTTGAACCAGAGGTTATACACAAGAATATGAACATTCCTAGTTCTAATCATATTCTTTGCGAGCCCCATGAATTTGAGGAAGTTGTGTATGGTTCACACAAGCCTCATGTGACAAAGGCGACACAAATGAAAGTAAAATTTGTGAAGGCAAAGAAATCAGAAAAACCAAAATTTTTAATGAGGACCTGATGCGTTTCATTAATCCTCCTAGTTCTAAGCCATCATCTGCTAGATTTTTTAAGTTAAAAGGAATGAGTACTATGTTCACTGAAAAAGATATCTTGACTAGTATCATTAAACCAGAACTAATTGAGAGCGTCTTTTACAATGAAACTGACAAGTTGAAAGATTTGGAACGTCAATATGTTTGTGCCAAGCCATCGAACTCATCAGACCCGGTATTAAAAGCAAAACATTTGTTAAAACAAGCTAAAAATGTTCAGTTTGTTAAATCTACTTGAACAGATACATTGAAAAGTTTTTCCAATTGTTCTAACCTTGACTTTTATATGAAAAAGAAGTCTGTCACATCTGATGATTTGGCCAAATGATTCACCGAGAATGTAAGTTATCAACCTTCGGTGGCATATGTTTCTGCTAGACCTCAACATGGTCATGTTGACATGCGAAGTTGCTTTTTGTATGGTCAACAAGGTCATGTGGTGAGAAACTGTGGTCAACAGAAAACTCAAAATCTCCATCCTTTTGTCAAGGATCATTCTAAGCCGAATCCTGTGATAAAGGAGATCTTGAAACAACCAATGTCATGTGAGGATGATACACATATCATGTTTTCTAATATGAATCCTCAAAAGGTAATTCATGTGAATGAAACTCATGGTCAAGTGAAACCAAAATTCGTTCCAACTGAGCCCATATGTAGGAACACGAATTCAAATATTGTTCAAGCTGCTTATCTGAGACGAAAGTCTAGGAAGCCGGCAATATATTCTCAAGTTGCTGAACAACAGTTGAAGTCTGTTCAAATTAATGAGTAAAGAGAAACTCAAAGGGTGCCCAAGACTGAGGCCTGGGCTGCCTTTTAGAACTAATCATTTTTACTTTTGTGTGTAGGGTACATCCAAGACTATGTCTGGTGAAAACTGGATAATGGATAGTGGATGTTCTCGTCATATCACTGGAAATCTCAACCTATTGACCAACGAAAGAAATATTCAAGGAGGTTATGTAGCGTTTGCTGGGAATTCTGGGGGCATGATCACACAAGAATGTGAAGTTTCAAATGGTCACATTACTTTTGAAATTACTGTGACAAGGTGGATCATAATTTATTGAGTGTGTCGCAAATCGGCGATAAAAGGTACACAATGGTATTTACTGATAAAGATTGGCTTATCTTGAAACCGAGATACGTGATTCCCGAGGACATGGTTGTCATGCGATCACCACGATCAAAGGATATTTATGTCTTAAATATGAGTTCTAAAGTATCAACGTCTATCGAAACATGCTTTGTCTCCAAAATCAACCAAGAAAGACTCTATTCTATGGCATCGTAGAATGGGTCACTTTCATGTTCGAAAGATGAATTATTTAATGGCTAATGACTTAGTTGAGGGTGTCTTGTTGAAGAACTGTAAGTTATCTGATCACTGCATTGCATGCAAGAAGGGCAAACAGAAGAAAAAGTCTTATCCTTCTAAGTTATTGAATTCCATTGATATTCCTCTTGAATGACTCAATATGGATTTGTTTGGTCCTGTGAATCGTGCGAGTATTTCTGGGGAATGGTATTGTCTTGCGGTAACCAATGATATTCAAGATACTCATCGGTGTTATTTATGAGTTCGAAAGATCAAACGCCTGTTTTGGTACAAAACTTTATCACTAAGATCGAATCACTATACAAACAAAAGGTGAGGAGAATTCGAAGTGATAATAGAACTGAATTCAAAAACACTGTATTGGATTTCTTGTGTATTCAAAAAGGAATTCACCGAGAAAATAGTGCACCTTATGTTCCTCAACAAAACGGTGTTGCTGAAAGAAATTATAGAACTTTGATTGAAGCTGCAAGAACTATGCTTGCTGATTCTAAGCTTCCCGTCCAATTCTGAAATGAGGCGGTGAATACAGCTTGCTATATGCTTCATCGGTTTTTAACTGTTAAACGACTCAAGAAAACAAGTTACGAGCTTTTGAACAATCGAAAGCCTAACTTAAAGTACTTGGAACCATTTGGGTGTCCGTGTACAATGTTGAAAAAGGATGCGGGTAAATTTGAAGAAAAAGCTATCGAAGGTTATTTCTTGGGATATGCATCTCCAAAGAAACGTGTATTTAATTTCACGTCTGGTTGTGTTGAGGAATAGTATCATGTGGACTGTCAAAAGTACACCACTCCTCCTCAAGGGAAAGGTCCCGACTGGATGTTTGACTATGATGGCTTATTTAATTCATTTACTCCTTCAACTGAACACATCGATGAGGATCTGGTTTGAGCATATTTTGAAGATCATTTGGCCATTCCAAGATTTTCAAGTTCTAATGATGTTGAAGCTCGACCTGATGCTCCAACTGAAGAATCACATGTTGCTTCTCCAGTTACTGATGATAATTTATCTTCTTCTTCTGATGATGATCAAACTGAAGATCAAGTTATTGAACTTGACAGTGATAATGTTTCATCTCCTGAACTTGAAGAACATTACACTAATTTAATTGATAATGTTGTTGTTTCTGAGAATCCCACTCTTCGGATTCATGGATATCATCCACAGGAAAACATCATTGGAGAACTTGATGTGGGTGTACAAACACGTCATCAAGTTGCTTCGTCGAGTGAGAATAACATATTGTGTGCCTATGCTGACTTACATTCCTATGGAATTGTAAATGTTGCTAAATTCACTTGCTTTCTATCTCAAGTTGAGCCCACAACGCCTCGTATGGCTCTTCAAGATCCTTCTTGGGTAGAAGCTATGCAAGAAGAATTACAGCAATTTGCACGGTTGGGTGTTCGGGACTTAATCAACAAACCTGCTAGAGTCAAGAAAGCTATTCAGACTAAGTGGTATTAAAGTGCAAGAAAGACGATCGAGGTGTGATCGTTAGAAAAAAGGCACGTTTAGTGGTGCAAGGCTTTCATCAGCAAGAGGGTATTAATTACACAGAAGTATATGCTCCAGTTGCAAGATTAGAGTCGATTCGAATCTTCTTGGCATATGCTGCTTATAAGAATATCAAGGTCTATCAAATGGACGTTAAAAGTGCTTTTCTAAATGGTGAACTACACGAGGAAGTGTTTGTTTTACAGCTTCCTGGTTTTGAAGATCCTGATTATCCGGACCGAGTTTACCGATTAAACAAGGCCCTATATGGTCTACATCAAGCCCCGAGAGCTTGGTATGGCACGCTTGCCGACCATCTGACTGATAACGGCTTCAAGCGAGGGACTGTCGACTGCACTTTATTTCATAAGACTGTTGGTGATGATCTTCTCCTAGTTCAGATTTATGTCGACGACATTATCTTTAGGTGTAAAAACGATACGTTGTGTAAGGAGTTCGAGAAGTCCATGCAAACTAAGTTCGAGATGAGCTCGATGGGAGAAATGAATTTCTTTCAATGGTTGTAAGTTCACCAGTCAGCAAACGGAATCTTTATTCACCAGACCAAGTATGTGAACGATGTCTTGAGTCGATTCAAGATATCTGCCGGAAAAATCCTTTCTACTCCTCGCCCCGTGGGTCACAATTTATCGCCGGATGAATTGGAGGATACCGTTGATCCTACCCTCTATCGTGCCATGATCAGTTCTTTAATGTATCTAACGGCTTCTCGCCATGACATTATGTTTGCTGTTTGTCTTTGTGCTAGGTTTCAAGCAAGTCCACGAGTGACTCACCTAGCTGCGGTTAAGCAAATACTTCAGTATCTGAGGGGAAATCCAGACATCGGGTTGTGGCACCCCAAAGACGATCACTTTGAGCTAACTGCCTTCTCAGACTCGGACTATGGAGGTTGCAAGATCAACTTCAAATCAACGACTGCAGGATGTCAATTTTTAGGAAACCGGCTTGTTTCCTGACAGTGTAAGAAGCAGACAACGGTCTCCACTTCAACCGCCGAAGCTGAGTATGTTGCAGCCTCGAGTTGTTGTTCCCAGGTTTGGTGGATACAACAACATCTTCACGACTACGGTTTGAAGTTTCTTACTACTCCTATTTTGATTGTTAATTCTACTGCAATTTCTATCACAAAGAATCCCATACAACATTTAAAAACAAAACATATCGAAATTCGATATCATTTTATACGGGATTGCTTTGAGAAGAAGTTGATTGACCTTGAGAAAGTACATACTGATTTTCAGAAGGCCAGTCTATTAACCAAAGCTTTTGATAAAACGCGTTTTCAATTTTTGCTTGGTTTAAATGGATTGAAGACCCTCGCTGATATCCTTCAACAAGGATGACTATCTTTATTTTCTGTCATTTTTCTTTTAAAAACTTATTTTGGTTTTAGGGGGTGAAAACCTAGAAAATACAAAAATATTATGTGTTCTCGTTTGTATAGTTAAAACCCGTATTGTTAAAACCCAAAAACATTAAAAATTCTTAAAATCCAAAGACATTTGAAAATTTAGAAAATTAAAAAAAAATTTGTGATTTCCTTTCTTTAATGTTTTTCCCTTAAAAATATTTTGAAAAACCAAAAACATTTTAAAATTTGAAAACCCAAAAAGATTGTGATTTCAGTTCGTACAGAAAAATTCGAAAATTCAAAAAGATTGATAAGTTTGTTTTGTTTATAAGAAAATTGAAAAAAAAAAAGATTGTGTTTTTAATGCATATATAGAGAAAAACCAAAAAGATTTTTGCATGCGTTCGCTGAAAATTATGTCAATTATCTACATTCGCAGGACATATACTTGTATATGTTTGGTCCTGATAGTTTCATGTGAATCATCAGGATAGCCATTTACCTGATAGTGAAAAATAGTTGGGGCGTTCGTTATGTGTTTTTAGATTATTTTCTCGCTGAAAATTATGTCAGTTATTTAAAGTTTGTGAAGCATGCTTGCATGTCTTGGTCTATTATTCACTTGTTGAATTGATAGGTTAGCTATTTATTTATAGACTTAAGTTAACTGGGGCGATTAAATCTATCTTTTTTTTTGTTTTATGTTCCTCAAAATTTTGAGTTTTTGAAGCAAAAAGAGAAAATGATAGTACATTGACTGTGTGCTTAATCATTGGTGCATTGGTAGATCTTAAAACAAACAAGTAGAGTAAAGTATGTGATATGAACATAAAGAAACGCCAAATTTAAAGGGGTGTTAGTCTCTGGAAAAGTCTCGGTGAGGATGGCAGAAATGTAATAACATGTCATACTCAAGCCTTATAATTGTTTGATCACCTAAAATAAGATAAAACAAATAACAAGCTTTGATTTTCTGGACACTGTGAGTTTTTATGCGGCTTAATCATCTGGGTATTCATATGCATGAATATTTTACTCGCTTTTAGAGCAAACCCAAAGTCATTAAACTTGATCACTGTTGTACTTCGTACAAATCCAAATTACTGACTTGATCAAAATCCGCTGTTAGTCATACAAGGTTCCTCCCTTGTGTGTGTCTTAACACCATTAAGAAACGGACCCCAGGGGATACAATGTATGTAAGCCGACAGATGGACTCGTGTATATTCACTCATAGTAACAGAAAACCAATGCATTGCTCCTAAACTTCTATAAAAATCAAATTTTGATCAACAATATAATGGTTTAAGTCAAGTTGGGGTGATATGGCAAAAATCAAATTAAGCTTGAACCGAGATTAGAGGCTGATAGTGTCTGATATTCTGTGCTCTAATTGAACAGTTAATCATATCACAAAAACACTTGAAAGTTTGTTATTAGATTTAAGTGGACAACAATACCAATGACGGACTTAAAATCAGTCATAATATCACTGAAATATAAAACTGTGATGAAAGGGCAATTTGGTCAATATGATTCTCTGTTCAAACTCAACAAAAATACAAAAATATGTACTGCTTTTGAAAAACATATATACAACACAAAAAGATTTTATATTTCTTGTTTCGGATTCTTTTCAAGTAAATACATTCTTTAGATATTCCAAAATACCAAAAATATTTTTCATTTTCGTTTTTACATTTTTAGCTAAATTCTTTGTAAGTTATGTTTCGAAAACGTGAAACGTTTTAAATTATTTGATTATCAAGATAAAGATTCTCGATAATTAATTTAATTTATTATTAATTTAATTGATTTATTTATTTGATTTAATTTATTTATGTTAAAATTAAATACCTTTTAATTCGTTAATTATGATAACGAATTAAGATGTTGTTTTAACGAACTATATTCTAGTTCGTTCCCCTAATTCTCTTCCGCACTCTGTAACAAAACGCATCCAGTTCGTTATGCATTTTTTTAACGAATCAAGACACAATTTGAATCTAATTCGGTATACCACTTATTAAAGTAATGTTAACGAATCAGCTAATTCGTTATTTCAAATTTTAAACGAATTAGACTGATTCGTACATTGGGAAATGTGTAAGGACATTGTATAAAGGACGGCGTGAAACGAATAGTCCTACACTATTCACTCATCTTCCTTATAACCAAAGTTACCCTGTTCAAATTTTTTTCTGATTTTTCGAACTTCGAAATTCGACCTTTTGATTATACCATTGTGTTCGTAAGGTATAGAAGGTTATTTCTTTGTGATTTTCGTCAAAAATAATACAGTTTTGATAGGGTAATTATGTGATTTCAATATCAGTGTTTTAAGTTTTCTGAAACCTTGTTTACTTGGATTAATACTTTTTCAATACACTTAAATTAACTATCTTTTTGTTCAGAATCGAATTCCGACACCCTTGGTGATCTTTAATAACAATTTGATTATTGAATGTCGGGTTTATTATTTTATCGTCGTTTCGGGTATCTATACACAGTTCACGCCCTTAATAACCTAACCTATCTGTTGGTCTAGAACCTGTAAACGGTATTATTGGCTTCGCAATGAGTTTCCGAGACCAATAGAGTCATTTGTTCGGCTACTCATCGTAAATTATGGAGTAATTGATCCTCGATTTGCTCCTTTGACCGTATGTGTTCATGTTAATTATGACTTTGACTAGAAGAGTCAAAGATTAAGTCTATTTATTGACCGTTCGATAACCTTAGCGAATTGGAACTATTATGTGTCCAATTTGTTAAGGATTTTACACGAACTAGAACAGCGATTCATTCACTTAGCGAATCAGATATGGATTCATCATTTGAAACGAACTAGGAGTTAGTTCGTTATCACAAATAGTTAATTCACTAAGTTCTTCTTTGTTAAAATATTTACATGATAGCTAATCAGTCGATTTGTTATACTTCTGCAACGAATCAGGCTGTTTTGATAACGAATGACATTTCAAAATCAATTATTTAATTAATGTAACTTAGTATTATAAATTAATATAATATTCCAAGGGTCTAAACGGGTCGATACATTAATTATACACACGGGATTAAACTATAATTATATATAGTTTACATCTAAACGCTTAAAGTATATAACACTTATGTGATTTCTAAACTTCCATATTACTAATATTCAATATTATTTATTTAGGATTTTGGCTGATAATATAGAACAAGATCCTCCTGTTGATGCACCACCACAAGTTCAAGATGCACAACAAGTTCAAGATGCTGATCAACCAGCTGAGGAATCTCCTTTACTTCCTTATGTTCCTCGTCACAATGTGTGTGCTTTCGTTGAAACAGACTTTCATGATGAGGATATCTTTGTTGGTATGCTGGCATTTCTACGCCGATCTCGCATCCATTAAGCTATCACTGCTAATCCGGATATTAGATTCAGCATAGTTTGTCAATTCTGGAACACTGCTCAGCATGTAGAATTTGAAGACCATATAGCTGTTGTGTTAAGTAACAAACCAGTTGTCGTCTCAGTTGAAACAGTTCGACGAGTGTTACAATTTGATGACACAATTGATGATCCGAGTGAATATGGTAAAGAACTGATCAAGGTCCTGTTCAGACGTTTGTTTTATGCTAGCAGTCTTACTGCATCTATGTATAACAAGGCATACTTGTGTCCCCAATACAAGTATTTACTTCATGTTGTTATTCGTTGCCTTGGTGGACGTAAGGCTGGGTTTGACGAATGTCGTATTGCACTACAATAAGCATTTGTTGCACTTATCTTGAACAAGCGTTACAATTTTTCTGAATTGATCTTTGATCATATGAAAAAAAATTGTATTCCTAGAAAAAAAACGTGTGATGTTCTTGATGTATCCACGTTTTGTTCAACTGTTTGTCAATGATGCTATTAGGGATTTGGTGCTTGATCCTAATGATCAGAATGATAAGTTTAAAATGGAGAACATGACAGCAGACACCATGAGAAGAATGAAACTGTACCGTCCAGCTCGTCCTCCCAGATTCAAGAGATTGATTGGTCATCCTGCTAATCCTGATTATGTATGTCCTCCTGAGGATCGCTAGATCTATGATGACTCGGATTCCGAGCATGAGGGAGGAGAAGGTGGGAACAATGATGGTAATGATGGAGGTGACGGAGGTGATGGTGATGATGGTGGTAATGGTGATGCAGCTCTTAGAAAGCAACAGGCTGTAGTTGAAGCTGCGTTGGCTGCTACTATTGCAGCTTAACGTGAACGTAAACGAAAGGGTAAAGCACCAGCTTCTGAAAGTTCAGCAAAGAGACGTGTATCAACCGTCTCGTCCTGCAACTCCTCAATGCCCGACAGTGCAACTTACTACTAGCACTCCGGAGATGACTTTGACGACAACAATGGTTCCTCATGACAGGCTTGGTATGATTCCACAATCGGCCTTAGCTGAAATACCAATGCCTTCTGCAACACTTTCTACTGTTCCTCCAACACCGTTCATGGGGCCTCCTCCAACTAGTGATGTCTCATTTATGAGAATTACAAGGCCTCAGACACACATGCCTTTGAATCTTCTTCATTTGTATGAAAATCAAATGTCTGCTGACCGTGTAAATCAAGAACATCTGATGGAGAACCAAAAGAAGCTTCTCAGCTATGTTTCTTTTTGTCAAAAAGAACCAAAAGCCCTTCGTGAGATTGTTGAGTCTCAGGGGGTGAAACTTAAAGAACAAGAGGAGCTTATTCAGCAGCTAACATGTAAAGATGATGCGTTGAAAAAGCTCAAGAATGATGATGAGGATCCAGACGAATCTGATGGTGGTGGTGAGACTAAACAAACTCAAGACCCAGCTTCTGGTGCGGGTACGAGCTCTGTTGATGATTCGGGCAAACAGATTATTGTTTATCATGACCATTCGGCTGCCAAACCGATTGAGATTATCGAGGCCGATACAGTTATTTTTGTTGATGGAAAGGGGATGATAAGGAGTATGGTGAATAGAGAGAAGATTGAAGAAGGGCAGTTTGTTGATAAATCACTGACACGAGAGCAGATTGCTATCTTGATTGATTTGAATGAAGACTAGATGACCGTGTTAGAGCCTGAGCCCGATGTTGAGGTAATTAACGATGATGAGATATTAAATGATCCTACTATTGAGATGAGTACGGAATATATTTATGAAGACGAGGAGGTTGAGATGGAGGATGTGACTGCTGAGGATTACCCTGATCTGTTTCAACACACCAATGTTGATCAGGGTGCTCCAGTATTTAATTAAGAATCGGTTAAAGAAGCAGAAGACCATCTTGTGAAGAATTCCAAAGGCAAGAATGTCTTTGACATGAAATCCGATTCAGGGTTGGTTCAGACACAAGAAAGCAAGTAAGATTATCAAGGCATTCAGGATTGTTGATCAAGAACATAAAGAAGAAGGCGTTGCACGAGCCAAAGCCAATCAGAAAACCTCAATTAAGGCCGTGTCAAAGGTACAAGGTAATATTGTTTCTTGGATGTTTGAATATTAACTTAAGGTATACATTGTGAATTGGGAGAAGGGCGTCCAGTATTACGAAAGGATGACTGATCTTCTCTCATTACCGAGATGGGATGTGCACACTTTGGCGTATCGTCCATTTATCATTCGCGGTGATGACTACCATGCAAAATGTTTTCACCAACACTTAGTGTTTGAGGTGAATCATGGTTTTAAGTATTTTAAGCCACAAATTCCTATCCGCAAGCGTCTCAATGAGATTGATCCAAAAACGGGTTGGAAGAAGTTGGTCCTTAAAGTAAAAGCCGCCGAAGACGATGAAGCGTGTGCCAGTGAAGACAATGAATCAACACATGCATTTGTGTAACATCCTAAAAATTTTAATGATGAATAAAGGAAGTTATGTTTAGTGATTTCGCGTAATTAATTAGTATCGGGTAGGGAGCGGGTCTTGGACGTGGATTAATTGAGATGGGTTAAATAAGAATGGGATTTCAGGGATATAAATACCCCCAAAATCCCAAAAATATCTTCATTTACATCTATTTCTTCACACACTCAAAACACACACATTCTAACCGATCAAGATTCGAAGCAGAGACCCGAGATTTTGTTGATAGATCTGAGTTGGTAAGGTAAGAACAAATCCAACAAAGCTAATATTACTGAAAATGGTTAGGATTGGATGGGTTAACCGGACCCGAAACCCAAATTGCCCAAATCGAACCCCTAAAACGTCGATTTTAGGCCGATTTGATGGTTGGGATTTGTAGGCGCCGATCATACGATTCCGTGGGTACCAAAATCGAGTTATTTGGCTAAGAAACGAAGGATTTATGGGCAAACAGATCTGCAGCGCGATAACTTCGCCTGCAAGATTAAGTTCGCCTGATGAACTTCGCCTTCAAGCGTAACATCGCCTTCAAGAGTAACTTCGCCTAAGGATAACTTCGCCTACGGCCAAGTTCGCCTAAGGATAACTTCGCCTGAAGCCAAGTTCGCCTAAGGATAACTTCGCCTGAAGCCAAGTTCGCCTAAGGTTTAACTTCGCCTGAAGCCAAGTTCGCCTAAGGTTTAACTTCGCCTGAAGCCAAGTTCGCCCGAGGTTTAACTTCGCCTAAAGTGAAGTTCGTTTAGAAAATAAATTAAAAACCTAATGGAAAATCCTTCGTTCCCCCCCCCCCCCCCGGACCCCAGCCATGGGCTCTGCCCCTTGGACCCTGCTAGGGGCTGCCGCCCCTAGACCCCGCTGCCAGGGGCGCTCCCCCGGACCCCCGTTCGTTGTGGGTAGTAATTAAGACTAGAAAGATGTTATAAGTAGTGATAGTTAAATTGATATGTATACTTGTTATACAGTCAGCCGTGCACAACTGAAGAAAGGGATTACGATCAACGGAGAACGTAACCGTGTTCAGGTGAGTTTCTAGCCCCATTTATGTGTTACGTTTCGGGGCTGTGTGCATACTCAATATGTTTGTTAATACACTTATCCTAAGAGATAAGTGTATGCCTTATGTGGATAATGTGAAATGTATGAATGATTGCTTGATGGTACGTGAACGATCTTCGGATATTGCACGTACTGTCAGGTTGTAACGCTATATATAAGGAAAGTATGTTATGTATGTTTATGTGTATGAACATGATAGAGATAATAGAATAAAGAAATGATAATGTATGGTTGTATGGTTACGAAAATGGTACCGAGCCCTAATAATACTCGAGGTATGATGTATGGTTGTATGGTAACGAAGAGGGAATCGAACCCTACTAATATTCGAGAACTAGGGAACCGAACCCTACTAATATTCGAGGAAGAAGGGTACCGAGCCCTAATAATACTCGAGGAAAGAGGGTACCGAGCCCTAATAATACTCGAGGAAAGAGGGTACCGAGCCCTAATAATACTCGAGGAAAGAGGGTACCGAGCCCTAATAATACTCGAGGAATGTAGGGCGTAATGCTCTTTATAACATAAGATATGAAAGTAAGTTAATACAAAAGAAAGTAAGAAAGTATGAAAGTAAGAAAGTATGAATGTAAGAAAGTATGAATGTAAGAAAGTATGAAAGTATGAAAGTATAAAAGTATGAATGAAAGAATATAATGTTATGTGAATGGTATGATTATGTGATTATCTAGAACTCACTCAGCGTAGCTGACTTTTAGTATGCACGCAGGTGAGTAGGATGAGGCAGCTCGCTTGAGGAGACACATGGCACTGAACAAGAATCTGGCATCTGAAGACTTATGATGTTTTAATTTAATGCTTTAATGTTGAAAGACAAAGGATGTTTTGAGACAAGTTATGAATTATGTAAAGTTTTATGAAAGTTTTATTTTCCGCGTAAATGTTTTAATTAACTCTGATATTTAGAACTGTGTTTATGAGTAAATCCAACACGAAAGTAGGGCTACCGGTAACGGGGCCTTACAAGTTGGTATCAGAGCAAAGTTCGAGAGATTTAAGCATCCTACATGCTTAGACTCGAACAGAGTATGGGATATAAGTAAGAAAGGAAAGAAGATGCCAGTTCAAGAATGCCATGTGTTGCTCAAGCAAGAACAGTAAAGGTAAGGTGTATGATTAAATGATATATGTTAATGAGAAAGGAAAGATATGTGAACGGCAGGGATAGGAATAATTGATTGTTTACTTTGACAAACTGCTTAAGTAGAACCAGCACAAATAGACTCATAAAGGGAAGTGTATAGGACACGGAAAGTAACGTGATCAGCTAGTCACAACTGGCCACTGTTATTACCTGTTAGCCTTACTATCCTTGTACCAAATAGTTCCTTGAGTGATGATGTTTGTGTTTTCCCCTTTAGAATACAAATGGCTGGAGCTGGAGAATTTGTTGAAACTGGGGGTCGCACTGGGCGTCGTGGCAGGCCTCGTCTTGTCCGGCAACCCTCGGTAGAAGAAGCTTCCCACACCGAAGATGAAGGAAGCGCAGCTGGAGGAGACCAGAATAACAACGAGGAAGTTCAACTTAGCCCTGCAGTTCAAGCAGCCATTGTTCAGGCTGTAGTTGCTGCTGTGAAGAACCTGAATCCCGAAGGATCTGCTGGAAGCCGTGAACGAACTGCTGAAGGGGCGGGTGGTGATGGTAGGAAGGATGGGGAAGGTGAAAGAGGGGCCTCGAGTGGGGATAAGTCTGTGAAAGTCGATGATAGGAGAAGAGGACAAGGTGGGTGCAGCTATAAGTCCTTCAAAGGATGCGACCCGCCAAAGCTGACCGGGTTGGGAGACGCAATCGCTACTCTCCAATGGATAACCGCTATGGACAAGGTTATCCGCATTAGCGAATGCCGTCCCGACCAAGCTGTGGGTTATGCTACTCAGTCATTCGTAGATGAGGCTATGTATTGGTGGGAGAGTGTGGAGCAGAGGAAGACCCGTGAAGAGATCAAAGAGATGAAGTGGGATGATCTGAAGGAGTTAGTGATGATGAAGTTCTGTGCTGACGCCGAGGTTGAAAGGGCGGAGATGAAATTCTTAAACTTGAAAGCTGGGACAATGACACACCGTGAGTATACCACCGAGTTCAATCGAATGTCCAGGTTGGTGCCCGATATGGTCAACACTGAGGCAAAAAGGATCAAGTGTTATGTGAGGGGATTACCACAGAGAGTTCACATGTTAGTCAGAACAAGTAAACCTACTACTTTCGATTCTGCTGTCGAACTCGCAGAAATGGTTTATGCAGACTTGGTTGCGGATGATGTGGTGGTGGGAGATGAGAAGAAAGAGAAGAAATGGGTCGCTCCTGATAAACGACCCGGTACCCAGATATGGAACCCTAAGAACAAACAGCCGAGAGTTTGGGAGAACAGGTCGTGCAAGACTTGTGGCAAGGCGCACAGTGGTGCGTGTAGGTGGGGAAAGGGTTCGGATACATGTCATAAGTGTGGAAAGATACATGCCGGGGAATGTAAATTTGGGTCGAATGTTTGCTACAAGTGTGGGAAGGCAGGTCATTATGCTCATGAGTGCAGTTCTAAGCCTGCATGCTACAAGTGTGGTAAGACGGTCACTTTGCTAGGGAGTGTACCGAGAGTGAAGCTGGAGGTAGTGGAAGGAAAGATGCTGATCAAGCCAGGCCAAGAACTAGAGCCTACATGCTGACTCAAGAACAAGCCAAGCAGATTCCGGATGTTGTCACAGGTACGTTTCTCGTGAACGGTGTTTCCGCTACTGTATTATTTGATTCGGGCGCAAACAAAAGTTTCGTAGCCACACCATTTAGTAAACTAGCTAAAATGAAATGTTGCCGAGTGTCTGAGAGCCTTATAGTAGAAACCGCTAGTGACACTTCGATTAAAATAACAAAGATGGTTAAGAACTGTAAGATAGAATTGGAGGGACATGAGTTCCCGATTACCTTGTACGTTATGACCTTGGGAGGGTTCGATGTGGTTTTGGGTATGGATTGGTTGTCTGGGTATGAGGCTCAGATAGTATGTAAGAGTAGGATTATAAGGTTAAAGTCATTGGATGGTAGCGCGGTAACGGTCTATGGTGATAAGGAAAGTTCCGGGCTTAATGTCATTTCGATGATAAAAGCTGAGGGTTTACTAAGGCGAGGGTGTGGTGCCTACCTGGCGTATGTTGTCAACGCTACGGCCGAGACGAAAGAAATGAAAGATGTTCCTATTGTGCGCGACTACCCAGAAGTATTCCCTGAGGATCTTCCGGGGTTACCACCGGAGTGAGAAATAGAATTTCAGATAGATTTAATACCAGGAGCCCAACCTGTCGCGAAAGCGCCTTACCGTCTAGCACCGTCTGAGATGAAAGAATTGATGTCCCAACTGCAAGAACTCCTAGACAAAGGTTTTATCAGACCGAGTGTTTCTCCGTGGGGCGCACCGGTTTTGTTTGTGAAAAAGAAGGATGGAAGTATGAGAATGTGCATAGACTATCGTGAGTTGAATAAGCTTACGGTAAAGAATAGATATCCTTTGCCAAGGATTGATGATCTGTTTGACCAACTGCAAGGTTCAAGTTGGTTCTCACGAATAGATCTCAGATCAGGCTACCATCAGCTGAAGGTGAAGGAGGCAGACATCCCTAAGACAGCGTTTCGAACGCGGTATGGACACTACGAGTTCCTCGTAATGTCATTCGGTCTGACAAATGCTCCTGCAGCATTTATGGACATGATGAATAGGGTGTGTCAGCCGATGTTGGATAAGTTGGTTATCGTCTTCATTGACGATATATTGATTTATTCAAAGAACGAATCTGAACATACTGAGCATCTGAGAGAGGTATTGAAGACTCTGAAGAAAGAGAAGTTGTATGCCAAGTTTTCGAAGTGCGCGTTCTGGTTAAGGGAAGTGCAATTTTTAGGTCACGTGATTAATCCGGAGGGGATAACCGTGGACCCGGCTAAGATTAAAGCGATAACGAATTGGAAGACTCCGCAGAATCCGACTGATATACGAAGCTTCCTAGGGTTAGCTGGCTACTATAGGAGATTCATCGAAGGTTTCTCCAAGATAGCCGCACCGCTGACCGGTATGACCCGAAAGTCGATAGTATTCAGTTGGGGGAAGTTTCAGGAGGAAGCCTTTGAAGAATTGAAGAAGAGACTCACGCAAGCTCCAATCCTTACTTTACCCGATGGCGAGGAGGATTTCGTTGTTTGTGCTGATGCCTCGCATCAAGGGTTAGGTTGCGTGTTGATGCAACGAGGGAAGGTGATAGCTTACGCGTCTAGACAGTTGAAAGTCCATGAGAGTACTTATCCGACGCATGATTTGGAGTTAGCAGCTGTAGTGCATGCTCTTAAGATATGGAGGCATTACCTGTACGGTACTAAGTGCACTATCTATACAGATCATAAGAGTTTAAAGTACTTCTTCGAGCAGAAAGAATTGAACATGAGGCAGAGAAGATGGTTAGAATTGATAAAGGATTACGACTGTGAGATTAAGTATTACCCCGGTAAAGCTAACGTGGTCGCTGATGCGCTAAGTCGTAAGAATGAGGAAGTCCTTGCAACCGTGAAGTCATACAAGTTGATCATGAACTCAAGTCTTTTTGAAGAAATCATCAAAGTGCAGTCAGAAGTGTTAGTAGACGAAGGGTTAGTAAAGAAAGAAAGGATTTATGGCCAGCAAGATGAGTTGATGGAA
Source organism: Bidens hawaiensis (assembly GCF_021521415.1). Lineage (NCBI taxonomy): Eukaryota > Viridiplantae > Streptophyta > Magnoliopsida > Asterales > Asteraceae > Bidens > Bidens hawaiensis. The sequence goes on from NW_027494564.1 coordinate 290,377, forward strand.
AACACTCATGGAGTTAAAACTAGATTTGACCGTATGTGGATTCCACGCCATGGTGATCTTAGAAGTCGAATCTTAGATAAAGCTCATAAGTCAAGGTACTCAATCCATCCTGGAGCTACAAAGATGTACCAAGACTTGAAAAGAGATTACTGGTGGCCAGGAAAGAAGAATGATGTAGTGGATTATGTTAGTAAGTGCTTAACTTGCTTACAAGTCAAGGCCGAGCACCAAAAGCCTTATGGGAAGATGCAACCGCTAGAGATACCTGAGTGGAAATGGGAACACATCACCATGGATTTCATAACTAAGCTACTCGTACAGCTAAGCAACATGATACCATCTGGGTGATTGTGGACCGTTTGACCAAGAGTACTCACTTTCTGCCCATACGAGAGGCCATCTCGTCAGAAACGTTAGCAAGCTTGTTCATCAAGGAAGTGGTAACCAAGCATGGAGTACCGTTATCGATCGTGTCTGATAGGGATACACGGTTTACTTCGAGGTTCTGGAAGAAATTTCATGAAGCTATGGGGACGAGGTTGAAAATCGGTACGGCGTATCATCCTCAAACTGATGGACAGTCCGAACGGACGATCCAAACCCTTGAGGATATGCTACGTGCTTGTGTTTTAGATTTTGGTGGAAGTTGGGATGATCATCTGCATCTGGCAGAGTTCTCCTATAACAACAGTTACCATTCAAGTATTGGTATGCCACCGTTTGAGATGCTGTACGGTAGACGATGTAGAACCCCGGTGTGTTGGGGTGAGATTGGTCAGAAGGAAATGGGAAGCATAGAAGTGGTTCAAGAAACGTCTTCAAAGTTCGATCAGATCAAAGCAAGAATGAAAGCCGCTCAAGACAGACAAAAGTCTTATGCAGATAAGCGGCGATGACCAATTGAGTTTAACGTGGGTGACTATGTGATGCTCAAAGTCTCGCCTTGGAAGGGGATTATCCGTTTTAGGAAAAGAGGAAAGTTGAGTCCGAGGTACATTGGACCGTTCAAGATTGTAAAACGTGTGGGTGAAGTAGCTTATAAACTGGATCTACCCGATGAGTTAGAAGGAATTCATTCAATCTTCCATGTTTCTCATCTGAGGAAGTGTCTAGCTGATGACATGTCTCACGTGCCATTGATGGATATTGAGGTTGATGAACAATTGAACTACATCGAGCAACCGATAGAGATCGCTGATCGCAAGGAAAAGCAGCTTCGTCACAAGATTATACCTTTGGTAAAAGTGATATGGAAACACCGCAAAGGATCGGATGCTACTTGGGAAGCGGAGGATGAGATGCGCAAGTTTTACCCTAGTTTGTTTATGTAATAGTTAGGTTTCGGGGACGAAACCTTTTTAAGGGGGGAAGACTTGTAACATCCTAAAAATTTTAATGATGAATAAAGGAAGTTATGTTTAGTGATTTCGCGTAATTAATTAGTATCGGGTAGGGAGCGGGTCTTGGACGTGGATTAATTGAGATGGGTTAAATAAGAATGGGATTTCAGGGATATAAATACCCCCAAAATCCCAAAAATATCTTCATTTACATCTATTTCTTCACACACTCAAAACACACACATTCTAACCGATCAAGATTCGAAGCCGAGACCCGAGATTTTGTTGATAGATCTGAGTTGGTAAGGTAAGAACAAATCCAACAAAGGTAATATTACTGAAAATGGTTAGGATTGGATGGGTTAACCGGACCCGAAACCCAAACTGCCCAAATCGGACCCCTAAAACGTCGATTTTAGGCCGATTTGATGGTTGGGATTTGTAGGCGCCGATCATACGATTCCGTGGGTACCAAAATCGAGTTATTTGGCTAAGAAACGAAGGATTTATGGGCAAACAGATCTGCAGCGCGATAACTTCGCCTGCAAGATTAAGTTCGCCTGATGAACTTCGCCTTCAAGCGTAACTTCGCCTTCAAGCGTAACTTCGCCTAAGGATAACTTCGCCTACGGCCAAGTTCGCCTAAGGATAACTTCGCCTGAAGCCAAGTTCGCCTAAGGATAACTTCGCCTGAAGTCAAGTTCGCCTAAGGATAACTTCGCCTGAAGCCAAGTTCGCCTAAGGTTTAACTTCGCCTGAAGCCAAGTTCGCCTAAGGTTTAACTTCGCCTGAAGCCAAGTTCGCCCGAGGTTTAACTTCGCCTAAAGTGAAGTTCGTTTAGAAAATAAATTAAAAACCTAATGGAAAATCCTTCGTTTCCCCCCCCCCCCCCCCCCGGACCCCGGCCAGGGGCTCTGCCCCTTGGACCCTGCTAGGGGCTGCCGCCCCTAGACCCCGCTGCCAGGGGCGCTGCCCCCGGACCCCCGTTCGTTGTGGGTAGTAATTAAGACTAGAAAGATGTTATAAGTAGTGATAGTTAAATTGATATGTATACTTGTTATACAGTCAGCCGTGCACAACTGAAGAAAGGGATTACGATCAACGGAGAACGTAACCGTGTTCAGGTGAGTTTCTAGCCCCATTTATGTGTTACGTTTCGGGGCTGTGTGCATACTCAATATGTTTGTTAATACACTTATCCTAAGAGATAAGTGTATGCCTTATGTGGATAATGTGGAATGTATGAATGATTGCTTGATGGTACGTGAACGATCTTCGGATATTGCACGTACTGTCAGGTTGTAACGCTATGTATAAGGAAAGTATGTTATGTATGTTTATGTGTATGAACATGATAGAGATAATAGAAGAAAGAAATGATAATGTATGGTTGTATGGTTACGAAAAGGGTACCGAGCCCTAATAATACTCGAGGTATGATGTATTGTTGTATGGTAACGAAGAGGGAATCGAACCCTACTAATATTCGAGAACTAGGGAACCGAACCCTACTAATATTCGAGGAATAAGGGTACCGAGCCCTAATAATACTCGAGGAAAGAGGGTACCGAGCCCTAATAATACTCGAGGAAAGAGGGTACCGAGCCCTAATAATACTCGAGGAAAGAGGGTACCGAGCCCTAATAATACTCGAGGAAAGAGGGTACCGAGCCCTAATAATACTCGAGGAATGTAGGGCGTAATGCTCTTTATAACATAAGATATGAAAGTAAGTTAATACAAAAGTAAGTAAGAAAGTATGAAAGTAAGAAAGTATGAATGTAAGAAAGTATGAAAGTATGAAAGTATAAAAGTATGAATGAAAGAATATAATGTTATGTGAATGGTATGATTATGTGATTATCTAGAACTCACTCAGCGTAGCTGACTTTTAGTATGCACGCAGGTGAGTAGGATGAGGCAGCTCGCTTGAGGAGACACATGGCACTGAACAAGAATCTGGCATCTGAAGACTTATGATGTTTTAATTTAATGCTTTAATGTTGAAAGACAAAGGATGTTTTGAGACAAGTTATGAATTATGTAAAGTTTTATGAAAGTTTTATTTTCCGCGTAAATGTTTTAATTAACTCTGATATTTAGAACTGTGTTTATGAGTAAATCCAACACGAAAGTAGGGCTACCGGTAACGGGGCCTTACAATTTGTCTTTCAACCGTTTGTACTACGATAATCGTATTGGCGAGGCCGTCATTGTTCTTGGTACAGGGTTGAAGACTGAGCTGATAAAGATCATTGACCCGATGTGGTTGGTGAATTTAACCTAGACCGATAATAACGTGCTGCACAAGAACAAGATTCTGATTGAGCGCAATGAAGACTATGACCTGGCTATGCAGTTCCAATGCGTTGTGCGTGTATGTTATGAGAACGGAATTCATAGTTGCAGAGACTGGTAGTCCAAGCGTTTCAAGTAATTTAAAGATAAAGAGCTCAAGACGAGGGGGTGTCTGTTAGTGCACGGTTTTGCGTCTCGAGTCTTTGTATTTAAAGTTAATTTAATTGTTATTTTATTTATGTAATAAATTATTAAAGTATTAAGTTAGTTCGTTAAATTTAATGTCTAGTTCGCTAAGGATGTTTAGCGAACTAAGACTTAAGATATTATCCCTCCTGATTCGTTAAGGATGGTTAATGAATCAGGGGATGATTCGTTAAGCTATTGTCTATTTAATGTATGTAACGAATTGGATGTTAGTTCGTTAGGGGATGTTAACGAACTAACTCCATCGTCTATTTATAGTGAACACTGTTCACTCATTAATGTAAGTTTTGGAGATTAACGTTTCAAACCTCTGCCAAATCTCTCTCTAAAGCTTCACTCTAATATTATCATACATACATACATACATACACCTAATATATATATATATATATATATATATATATATATATATATATATATGTATATATATAACATTCAATTAAACGTAACTATGAGCTAGATCCGTACTTAGGCTAATAGTATTAACAGATCTGATATCTGGATTAGTTAAGATTAACCTGAGTTCAAACATAAGTGTCGTTCTCTGATTTGTTGGAATGAGATTGTTGAAACCCAAATCACCGATCCCGAGATGATCCAAGACACTACCGATCATATCGATCAAATCCACAAAAATCTCCTCGCTATTAGAAGTCACGAAAAGAGCTATGCCGACCAACGGCGAAAACCTGTCGAATTCAATGTTGGCAACTTTGTCCTTCTCAAAGTATCCCCTTGGAAGGGGTAGTTTGTTTTGGAAATAAAGGAAAACTAGCACCCCATTTCGTAGGCCCATTCAAAATCCTCGAAAGGATTGGAAAAATGGCTTATAAGCTCGATTTACCGCAAGAACTTATTGGTGTTCATCCAACCTTTCATGTCTAAAAAGTGCTTAGCCGAAGGTAATCTCCATATTACTTTCGACGAAGTACATATCGATGAAACAATGGTCATGGTCGAAAACCCGTTGAGATCATGGACCACAACGAAAAGAAAACCAAACATAGCCATATCCGTTTAGTTAAAGTCAGTTGGTAATCACGGTGTGGCATGGGATTTACTTGGAAATGAGAAGACGCTATGAAGGAGAAGTACCCACACTTGTTTGTTTCAACATCATCTTAATTTCGGGATTAAATTTCCTAAATTAGGGGATACTATGACATTTGTCAATTTTGGATAACTTGTTAGTACGATTAAACTATAAACCGACTGGATTTGTAAACTGGATCTTTCGATAATATAAATTAATGGGTTTTTATGTTACATAATCATCTCATACTTGTCGCATTTCGAAAACACCTTTTTACGGTTTTTATAATGCTTTAAAACGCTTAAAACGCATCGAAAACGACCAAACTACTCGCGAAACGAACTGGACAAGACCACCCCACCCCCTGACCACGCCGTGCCTCTCGGACAAGGAAGAGGGCCTGGTCGCACGCGGCCTCCTCACACCTGCACACTAAAACTCTTTTTTGTTGTTGTTTTGTGCCTTGTTTAACCATTTCAAACATACCCATTTGCATGTAAACCTCAAAAGAACCTTTATAACCAACCCTTCACTCTTTCCCTATATAAACAAGCTCACATCTTTCATTTCACCCTTGCTCATTCATTTCTTTTCTCTCTCAAACAAAGAACACAACTCCATATCTTCAAGGTCTCTTATTAAACAACAAGAACCTTTCTTTAATTTTTGTTTGTCACTTAGTATTTGAAGCTTGTGGTACAACATATATATAATATGCACCACTTGTTTCCTTCGGCTTTCACCTTCTCCGGCCACGGTCGGTTAAGGTGATACGCTACAAGGCAAGGCTACATGAAGGACTCATTATAGTCCTTGATTATATTATATTCCTTTTAATGCTTATTAGTCTTGTTTAAATTATAAGTAGTTTAGTTTCTAATTCATGTTAAATGAGTTCCATGGTATTAGGTATGTGGTCACTAGCCTCAGTTTTATCCTGAGTTGGAACAGAACCAAAACCGAACTCTTGTTTACTAGTTTTGTTTTAAATAGTTAAATAAACATGTTTAATTATTATAACTTCTAAAATCATTTTTATAGTTCTATGGTATTTGGGTATGTGGCAACCATCCTCGGTATCATTCTGAGTCAAGGACCCAACCAAAACCTAACTAAACCGAGTTCACTCGCTTAAGACACACAAGTGTGTTTTGGACCACCGAAACTCATTTTTTCTTCAAGAATGTATTTTAAACTAATTTTATGTTATTTTCTCAACATACTTGGTGTGTCGGAATCCAACTTGATCTTATAACAAGTTTGGACAGGTGAAACCAAATACTCGCCTAACGGACGTTAAGGTTCTTCATATAGAACTATATACTTTGTTAAGACTTTTGATTTTTATTGAGTTATCTCATAACATTTATCACTTTGGAAAGTTGACTTTGTGTTTGGTTAGTTATCAAGACTCGAATCGATAAATCCGAACACTCGATTAAAACCTCTCTTTGGTATTTATATAACAAAGGGTCTTGCAATAATGCATTATAACCCATATAATTACTTGACATAGGTTTAGTAATATTTATAAATGGAATACCAAGACCCTGTTTCGGGTAAACTTGTTTTTCAAGAAACATTTCTTTAATTTATCAAATATTTACATTTTAAAGCATGAACTTCGTTTATTTACTTTACTTGTTATATATTTTACTTTAAACCCTTTCAAGAGTACTTACTAACTTAAGACCCGTTTAATCTAGGTCTTGGTCGTTAAGTCGATCTACGATTATTCACGAATCAATCTTTCAAGTTACTTAGTTAATGTGAGTACATTTCATCCCCCGTTTTCCCTTTTATACTTTGGGGTAACATGCATACTTATCCAAAACAATAACGATTTATAATACTCTATCTTCAAACCACAAACTTTAGGGTGTTTGATACTTAGAACACTTTCTTTATTGTGTGTTATATGTTTCATATGATTTACATGCACGAGTTTTTATTTTATGTTGTTGTGGAACGCAATAAGTATGATCATACGCACCCCTAACTACTTAGCCTTGTGCAAGTAGCATAGAGCATCATTATCCGAGTATGTCGGTTGTTACCGATTAGAAAGGATCCTCATTTACATATGTTTTATGTACCACGATCAATGCTTTTATTGATACTCTCATATACGTTTGTGGATTTCGCTTATATTATATGTACTCAAAACTATGAAATTGCTCACCAACATACGTGTTGACAAATATTATTTTATGCATTGTTACAGGTTTGATTATTACTTGACTTGGAGTTTGAAGACGCCATTCTATTTGACACCGCTAGGTTATTAGAAGAATGAACAATATTTATTTCTTGTTTTAGATGTTTATTTGTATGAACGAGATGTGTTAACTTGGTGATTGAATGAAATTAATGAGTTGCTTAAATATTGTCATTTTAATAAGTGTCTTGAGCAATTCGTTGCACCCCGGCCTGTTCCGCCGCCTTTGGTCGGGGTGTGACAGATTGCATACTGACAGAATAAGCTAAATTTGGCCTAGTGTGGGTTAAGTTAATTAAACCACCCACTAGACTCCTGTAAGTTACAGCATTGCACTTATCTGCTTGATCATCCACTAGGACTTTCTCAGTTGTGTTCATTGGAGTAGTTTCAGAAGTGCAGTTTAGAGTGGCCAAAATTGGTTAAACTTCTTGCATACTTCCCTTGGCTTAGAAATATACCATCAGAATTCTGCTTACTTCTAAGCCAAGAAAATACTTTAATAGACCCAATTTAGTATCTCAAACTCTTGTTTCATTTTATCCTTAAACTCTGCAATCAGATTAGGAGAAGCAGAAGTACATATGATATCATCAACATAAAGACATACATCTATAGCTTCTTCATTTGAACCATTCTTTACAAAAAGTGTAGGCTCATTTTCACTTCTTTTGTATCCATTCCTGATGAAGTACCATCAATCTTCGAGTACCAAGCTCCAGGGGCCTGTTTAAGCCCATAAAATGCTTTCTTTAGTTTACACACATGATCTTTCTTCCCTTGTACTTCATATTCAAGTGGTTGCTCAACAAAAATATCTTCACTCAGATCACCATTGAGGAATGCTGATTTCACATCCATTTGGTGTATCTTCCACCCTCATTGAGATGCAACACTAAGTACCACCCTGATTGTTTCAAACCTTGACATCAGCACCAACTTTGGTTTTAAATAACCATTTCATACCCACAACCTTTCCATCAGTTTGTTTCTTAACTAACACCCAAGTCATGTTTCTTTCTATGGCCCTTATCTCTTCTAACATAGCAACTTGCCATTCTATCTTCAGGCTGGCTTCTTCATAGTTTGTGGGATCGGCTACAATTAAGGCAATTTGGCAAGCATAAAATTCTTCCACCAAATATATTAGCTCGGATTTATCATAGACATTATTTAGGTCTTTTATTCTTGGTTCTTTTGAAGAAAGTGCATACTTAACTGTTGGATGGTTTAACTGAGATGTATAGGAAGTATTTGAGGGTTGTGATGTGTGCTGATGCTAGTAAAGGGTTAGGTGTTTGGGTTTGAGTAGGTGTTTGCTGGATAGGTGACTGTAGGTTAGGTGATTGTATAGGACTTTGGTTATTAGCAGATTCACTTGGTATAGTGTGGTCAGAAGTGACTGGGAATGGGTCAGTGTAGTATGTTTGAGAGGTGTTTGTGGAGGAGCTGAACCAAGTCCACTTTTCTCTTTTCATAAAAGTGACATCTCTTCTAGTAATGAATTTTTTTATAGCTGGATTATAAAGTCTACCCATTGCTTTGAGTTGAATACCCAATAAAAATACATTTTTCAGATTGTCATCAAGCTTCTTTATATATTGAGAAGGGATGAAGCCATAGGCAACACAACCAACACCCTAAGGTGATTAACAGTTGGTTTCCTATAGGACCATGCTTCAAGAGGGGGTTTATTCCTTACAACCTTGGTGGTAGGAATATTAATCAGGTAGACAAAAGTAGCAACTCCCTCAACCCAAAATTGGTTTGGCAAACCCATTTGTTTTAGCATACTTGTCATTCCCATGATGGTTCTATTCTTTCGTTCCACCACCCATTGTGTTCAGGGGTGCATGGAATAGTTAATTCATTTTTAATACCAAATGAATCATAATAAGTAATAAATTAAGTAGAAGTATAGTTACCTCCTTTGTCTGAACACAGAACATTAATAACATGCTCGCTTTCCCATTCAACCATCTGCTTGAAGCTCTTAAACTTAGAGAAAGCTTCTGACTTCTCCGTAATGAAGCATACCCAACACATCCTGGTAAAGTCATAAATAAGTAACATGTAAAACTTATTTTCTCCAAGACCAGTGGCCTGCATCGCACCACAAATGTCAGTGTGCACCAGTTCCAAGGATTTAGTTGCCCTCCATGATTTTAAGGGGAATGATTCTTTTAATTGTTTGCCTATGACACAACCTTCACTCTTGTCTGCTTGTACAATGTTAGGTAACCCAATAACCATTTTATTATCATGTACCAGATTTAAATTTGAAAATGGTAATGCCCATACCTTTTGTGCCAAAGACCTTTCATTAGTTGAGATCTGGTGTGCATCTATACCAAACTTCTTTTCGTTGACAGAATCAACAACATTTAGCAAGAACATATTGTTGTTTTGAATAGGGACTTGCATCAACACCAATCCAAATAGTGCACATTCCATCATCAAAAAGTAATGAGTATCATTTCTTCATCAATTGGCCTACACTTAAAAATTTGTAGCCTAATTGAGTAGCAAAGTATAATCATTTAGTAGACGTGTGGAACCATTTGGTGCAACAATATGTATAGTTCCTTTTCCTTCCAAAGCCTTTTTTGTCACCAAGCTTGACATATATTGTATAACTTCCATATAGAGAGTTAAAAATCTCTTTGCAGCCTGTCATATGATTAGAGGCTAATGAATCAAGGTACCATAGATGAGTAGTTGAGTCCTTGACACCACCATCTTCCATGAGGGACATTTGATCACCCATACAAGCCATGAATAGGTGTTGGTAACTTTCTTCATGATTGTCTTCTAAATTAGTGGCATGATTGGTAGTTGGTCATTCATCAAGGTAGCAACATTCTTTCCTTACATGACCTAGCTTCTTGCAATGTGTGCATTGAGCTATCTTTCCTTTATCTTGATTTCTTCCTCTGCCCTACCTCTAAAGTACAATTTTCCTCTTCCCCTAAAGGAAGAGGTGTTTTTGAGGAACTTGTTCCCATCCTGCATGGCTTGCTATACATGTTCATCATAAGGGTTTTGCTTTTCAGGAGTTGATCTGCTGTTGAGTCTCTCTTCTTGTGATTGTAGGCAACCCATTAGTTTAACTGGACTAATCTTGGAGAGATCATAGGCTACTACAATTGAGGGTACTACATAATCAAACCTTGTTATAAGGCTCTTAAGAACCTTCTCAACAATAGTCTTATCATCAATCACTTCACCATAGGCCCTCTTCTGACATACTAAGGCCATAACGCGGCCAAAGTAATTACCAACAATCTCTCATTCATACATGGAAAGGTTCTCAATCCTTGAAGTTTGACAGCCTTCACTTGAGTGTCTCCTTGGTATTCCATCTTCAATATATCCCACGTTTCTTTAGCCGTGGAAGCAACATCAAAACGAGAGAAGAGCTGATCATGTACAACTTGTTGAATGATATCCATAGCATGAGCATCCCTCTTCTGTGATTTCTTTAGTTTCCCAAGATCCTTCTTAGTTTCATCAAAACCATTAGTAATTATTCCCAAAGATCTCTTCATCTTAATATTGTCTTCATTCAAACCCTCCAATATTCATAGACTTCCCCTGGAAATACAGGAATAGGGGTTGTGGATCGTTGGCAATTAAACAGCTAGGGTTCTTGAGGAATAATATCAGATAATGATTAGAATAACCAGAAGAGATAGGTTTAATGATTGATTGAATATTGATATTGATTGAACTGCCTATAAACCCTAAGAGATAAACTTTCTTAAATAGAGATAAGCCAAACGGCTATACAAAAGACCCGAATGAACTAGACCATTTATTTTTGAAATCAAATAACATAAACTTTTAAAAAAAGACATGCAAGAAACTTGTTGATGTGGAGCTAGATCATAATTTATCATATACTTCAATTCAATTATGCTTTTCTGTGTGTATGGACAGTGGTGGAGCTAAGCTTTCGGGTCTGGGTTTGCCTAACCCAGTCTATTTTTGGTTTTATATAGACGTATACTATCGTATTAACAACCGAACCCAGTCTTTTCTGACGAGCGAAACCATTATCCATTAAAAATAATGTTTGGCGGAATACTTTGACCTTCCTAAACGATTGCTGTTAGAGATAAAAAGTATCTAAGCTGATAAAAAAAAAGATTGAAACTAAGATAGTTGAGCTTTATAAATGATCCTTGAAGTGGCTCTGTTTAAGAATACTATCAGTTAGAAGAAAAATGGGAAAGATGAAATAATTATATTTTTCATAAATTTAGGCCAATACCCATAGTAAATAAAAAACTACTAGTTTTTAACGTGAAAAGTAATGTTCAGTTTAAAAGTAAAAAAAAATCAATTTCAGATTTTATTTTGAATAATGTTTTTTTATTGGATGAAAGATATCCCTTTATTTTTAAATTGAAATATTATACAATAACTAAATACCAATTAATTCGCCAACTTTATTCGTCCTAACTAAAAATTTTTTACGTCGGATAATAATACTTCAAAACACTGAAAAATGCTGAACCCGTATAAAAATATTTTTGGCTAAGCCAGTGTGTATAGGATGATCAGAGACGCATATCACTAGACCTAAAAAAGCACGTGACTAAAACACTGTACCTGTCATAAGACTTTGCCCAACCACTATATCAGGATCACATATCAAATAGTAAGGTTCCTACTACATGCCTCAAGATCCTCAAAACAACCTCCAAATGAATACCTAAGGGACTTTGCATTAATTTAAGATACTAGGCTGACAAGAAATGAAATATTAGGACTAGGATGTCGGATGAGTTATGAAAAACAACCCTCTTATTAAGTTGTTATAAACTCCTTCATCAATTTTATCAAAAGCAAAGCGACAACCATATATAAGTACTAGTAATATAAAACTGAGCTACCGCTAACACGAAGCAATTGATAGACTACATTGGCTACAAATAGTAATCAAATAAACAAGCAAAGGTAGCACTAACCTCCTTACATGTAACTATAGACTCCCCAAAAAATGCATAAGCCAATTCCAACCATGCAAAGGCAAGACTCTGACTAGTACAAATAATAACTAATAAAGATAAGGTACTAAAACAAAACGCAGGCACACTCATACATTCCTCAAAAGTCCATAATCTTGTTGGAAATAAAGTAAGATGTGTTTTTACTAATATAATAATGAATGAGATATCAAATGAGTGGTTAGTGTAAATAATGCTATGTTACTAGTCATGTCATGACAAATACTATTTTGTCTTCCACTTGATGGTTTATATGACCTATTAAAAACGTTTCATAAGAGCTCAAGAGTAACTTTTTTTACAATTTAATATGCTATTAACTCTTTTTTATTCCATGATTAATGGGCATAGAATTTATGGTTTGTGTGCCTATATAATGAACATAAAAGTTTTTTTTATAAAAGAGAAAACAATAAGCTTTACTACTAATTACATCAACCAAAGAAACATAACGTATTTATTTTTCTTTTATGAATAATTAGAGATGAGTACTCTCTAAACTTAATATTCATCTTTTGATATAATTAACCAAAAGGTTTATTTTATAAAAGAGAAAATAATAAGCTTTACTATTAATTACACCAACCAAAGAAACATAACATATTTATACTTCTCCCACGAATAATTAGAGATGAGTACTCTCTAAACTTCATATTCATCTTTTATGTTCTAATACACTAATCTACCCGGTGTAACCTCGGGCGTGTGGTCTTCTTCTGTTATACCTTGGGAGACAGACGAACTCTTTAGTAGAGATCCAAAACCTGTTTTAAGGGACCCATGTTTAACACGAATCTTCAGCCATAACCGTCAACATTTTGTTTGTTTTTTTGGTTGTAGTCAAGGTGCTTAGTCGAAGACCAAATGTGATGAAGACACAAGACAAGGATACTACACGAAGACTTGTTAAGTTACCCACTAAAGACTTTGGATCATATCAATTTCGAATATAAAAGTTTTATTTATTCAGTTTTGTAAATGGTATCGTACTAGAATATTTTTCATTACTAACAAGAGTATCGATAGTGTTTATTTATTTTATTGTTTAAATAAAATGCGATCCATGTCCTATAATCTCAAAACATAATTCGCGAGATTGTTGCTACAATCTTAAAACCTTATTTATAAGGATTTTGGGTTGATGAAATGATTTGAAATAAAAATAGTTTGGAGATTATAATCTTATAAATATTTTCTTTTGGGAAATTACGTGCGTAGTACAACTTGTTGTGTTTGGATATTTAGAGATCATGGTTCAATCTTAATCCTATACCTTGTTACAAAACGTAATATGTGATTCATCTGTTTGGTTTTAGAAATCTACTTTGTAATCGTTTGTATTGTAACTATAGTGTTGGAACCGGTGTTGAATAACCTTTGTAATTTTATTGGTTTTTGTTTAATTGTTTATGTCTAACAATTGTGTTATTTAAGTAAACTGTTCGTTTCTTGAAAATGTTAATAATCTAGTGTGCGCGTTAAATCGGGTTTATCGGCTTTTATAAACGTTTTGATTCCTAACTTGTTTGTTAGAAATGATTACTTTTATAAAATAATATGTTTCAAAAGTTTGTCTAAACGACTCGTTTCCACATGTTTAAATATCTAACATGCGTGTAAAATACAATTTATTCAAAATGTTTTGTGTAAACGTTAATTTTCTATTAGGCGTGTTAGAAAATATTGCAGTGAGACGTACATGTTTATTTTGGTGAAATAATGAACAAAAAATTCCACGTGTGTATGTTCATATTCCTCCCATTAAGTTATTAATAATTCAAGCATTAACTCGGTGTTAATAGAGCGACTTTCTGGCTATACACTATAAAAACAACAATTTAAAAATGTTTTACTTGAACTTTTATTGTTTCATGTATGTATGGTCTATCCTCTAACATGCGCGTTAGAATCGTTTAAGTTCTAACATGTTGGTTAGAAATTCTTTATTTTATAAACAATACTGACTATAAATGTTCTATGTGAGCTCTTAAGTTTTTAGCTTGTGCGTTAGAAACAAATAGAAATGGTTTATTTTATATACTCTATCCTTGGAAAAGGTTATATGAAAACGTTAAAGTTTTGTAATGTGCACATTATAACATGTGTTTTTTTAAACACGTGTGCTAGAAATTGTTTTAGTATATGTAATTTTAAATCTAAACCATATAAGACTGTTTAATGTTTTAGATTTTGATATTTGATTTTATAAACCATTATTGAAATTAATAATATAATATATTGCAAAACTAAGAAAATGATTTAGAATTATTTTAAACAAAGTTTTGCGTATTTTAAATTTTAGATATGGTCACTACCCTTGCTAAAAGTCGCATATGTTAAACTAAGATAACATTTCCAAGGATATTTATGGTGGAAAACAACTTCTGTTGTGTGAACAAGATAGGTTGTTCAAGCTTCGCTACTTAAGTGTAGTAATTGTAACAAATTGATGTTGTTTTGAACATATTTGTTCAAGATTATAGTTTCAAATTTGAAACGAGGATATGAGGATATGTGTGGATGGATTTCTATTTGAGGGGATACCTCAATACATAACATAAAATGATGTCATTCAGATGATTTTTGTCATATGATGAAAGTTTTAAAAACAATAACATTTTGAGATTTGATGTCCAAATGTCATCTAATTATCCATCTGAAAAGTTATTAAAAAGTTCTTTACGCATTATGTTGTAGTTTAGGTTGTATTATTATTTTGTGTTCAATGTCTTCGGATAACACATGCAGTTTTACAACAGAATACAACAATATTTATTGTGGTGCACAAAATTACTTTATAGATTATTTAATGAAATAATTTAGGTTAAAAAAAAGAATAATTTAAAGTGGATAGTGTAAAAAGAATTTTTCATAAGAAACAACTTATGATTTGTTGCACTAACTAAATTCTAAGACGAGACATCAAATATTTAACCATATCATGAGAGGATCATAGAATATCGTGGTGAGTTCATTAAGATGAAATACACAAGAATGTGATATTTAATTTGTAAGTCCCGTAAATGGATGTTTCAATATGATATCAATACACCTCAACGATATTGCGGAATATATCGTAAGGTGATTCATGATAAACACGCAAATACGTAACGAACACAAGAAGATGATTCAAAACACATGTTGTATTAACGTCGGGTTCTTAAGCACTTGATTACACAATACTCGTTCAACACACTAACAAAGTGAGCGGCTAGCCCTAACCCTATACACATATTTTATACATATAGGGACACCAATCAAGCCCAACACTTAGCCCAAGCCCACCGAGATCAGAATGTGATCTCGACTTACATACACAAACACATAAACACGACCTACTATAATAAACTAAGTACAAACCATAAATATAGACCCAACAATGCCCCCTTGTTTGGTAGATTTGTCCTTTAGTCGTGTTCCATGATATCAACATCGGCATCCTTTAAACCACCTGCCCAAAACCTGTTCTGACAATAGAAGTTGCCATTCTGGTGTATTCCTTTGCAGCCACTTCAAAATTTGGATCAGAAATGATTTGAAATGTCCTAAGGGTTTTGATATCCCGTTCTCCAAACTTGTGCAAGTCCCTTGGATCAACAAAGTTGTACTGCCCTTTACCCTTCTGTAAACGTATGACAAACGGTAACAGTCTCACTATCAAACATCCAGAACCTCATATTATCCAGGGTAC
The DNA here is from genome assembly GCF_021521415.1 of Bidens hawaiensis. Classification (NCBI taxonomy): domain Eukaryota; kingdom Viridiplantae; phylum Streptophyta; class Magnoliopsida; order Asterales; family Asteraceae; genus Bidens; species Bidens hawaiensis. The sequence goes on from NW_027494564.1 coordinate 306,176, forward strand.
CATCAGGAATGGTACTAGGAATAGGAATATGAGTAGCCTTATTTGTTGCAAGGCCACATAACGTTCACCATGGTCTTCCCTGTCATTGGATCCTTAACCCCCTTAGCCTTTTTAGAAAAGTATCTGCAGTCATCATGTTTAGGAACCCATTATCGACTTGTCGTCTCAGAAAATTCCAGAAATCAGTGGCTCGCTTATCGTGAGTTGGGTTGTGGAAAGGAGCGTTGATCAAGTCGCTGAGATCTACCTCCGTCCAAGATCCTAAGTTATTCATCTTCTTATAGTACTCAGTATTCCCAGACCTTCGTTTAACCCACCACATGTTCTTTTCAGCATCAAAACCCCATGACATGATTCCAGAACGATCACCATATTTGTCTGAGAATCCCTTTAAAAAAGTGACAATAAACTTGTCTGGATGATCGGACGATTCAACATTCTGATTAGAATTCTTCATAATGATGAGCTTTTTCTGAATTTGATTTGATTGTTCAGCAGTCTTAGGTGGAATTGAGAGTAGTGCTCCAGTGACTCGGATGCGCCAGCATGTGCAGATGTATGTGCACCGGAGCTCCCACCTTGATCGACATTGTTTGATTTCATGACAGGGTCATCACTGCTCTTGAACTCATCCCAAAATTTCTGAATGAGTTTTTGTTGAAGATCCAAATACATAGCAGTTAGGCCTCCCATGTTGGATTTAAGCTCTTTGATTTTAGAATATTTGCTAGAGTTTCTAGCTTTGAGCTCTTGAATACGCACTTCCTTAACAACCGAGTCTTGTTCGGGTCCAAAAACTTAACGTTGCAAAGCTTGTACTTTCACAGGAGCATCTTCGAGTACAACCCCTTTTCCTTTATTCTACAACTAAGTGTCTTGCATGGCGAGAATCTGAGCAATCTTCCCGGAAGCACAAGAGCTAGACTGACCCTGATCAACTGGGTCAGATGATCCAGCTGGTTCATCAAAATGTGGGATATCTATCTCAAAATCGAACCTTGAGTAATGTCATCAAAAATTTGTTCTTGTGTTTGATGTTCAGCAGTGGATGGACTCGTATCAACATGACTCTCAGGAACTTCCGACTCACGTTGATGTTGATGTTGTTGTTGGCTTGTTGTTGTTGTTGGTTTAGCTTTAGTGACCAGCACGCAAGGTCTCGGATATTTCTTCCTTCGTTTACGTTGAATGAGATCTGCAGTTGGCTCATCAGGGGCATCATCATCTTCATTCACAGTGATTGCTTGAGGGGGCTTCAAGGCAGTCGACTGTAACAGTTCTTTAAAGTTGTCAAAATCCTTTAAATTGCTCAGCAGACGGAGCCGTTTCTGTTTCACGGTGTCCCAGACTCCATATGTTTTACAGGAGTCTCCTCATCTTCATCATCTGAAAAAATCTTAAGTGTAGCAGTACGCTTTTGAACTGGCGCCACATGTTCTTCGGCAACCTAAGCTCTAACTGGTACAGTCTCCGTTTCAGCAAAACAACCAACTTAACTTGCTGATGAAATGCCCTAATAAACAACCTTCGACCCTTTCCTAGACTGCTTCATCAATCCAAAGGTATTGGGTCCTATCGACTTCATATCCAATGTCTCAACAGATTTAACAAGATCAGCGTAATGTGAATCAAGATCATCTGTAAGAACCGAAGATACATAAGAAACATTTCTTTCTTCTTTCACTTCAGTTGCTCAACATCTCATCGAAAACAAACTTGGAATAATTAAATTCCAATCCATGATCAGAGCAACTACAGCCGACATCTGAATGTGGCTAATCTCATCAGAATCTCTTTTTCGTCCCAACACACAAGTAACCAACGCGTGTATCAAAATTCTCCAGTAAGGTTGGCAGAGTTTCTTGATTGCAGGAGGATAAGATCCATCGTAACCCATTATTGTTAAAACTTCAGTGACAGCAGGTATCGAGAATTCCGTTGGGTAATCAGGTTGATCCCCAAATGAAAGGACCTCACGAATAATGGCCTCTGTGATGACGACCGGCTTCTTTGGCACTTTGGAGTCTATTGAAACAACTCATCTACTCCTCGTTGGTTAATCGAAGCATTGTTCCAGAACTCCGTGATAATCTTCTTGCATATGAAAGGAGTTTCTCATAAGGCGTGAGAAATTCTGCAAGTGTTGAGACCGACGATCATGGACTTGAACTCCTTGTGTGCCAAATGAGGGTCAAACAAGTGTCCAACAATATTGTGAGTATCAACGAACGTTAGTGGAGCCTGATCAGCCATTACTGCAACAAACGAGTCAAGTTAGCAAATATTTACATAAGTTGAATAACAATCATAAGTTTAAGGGCACAATAGTTAATTTCTTAAACATTTAAGACCATTGTGACAAAAACATATTAGAGGGACCATAAGTTAAACATAATAAAGTTTTGTAGTGGATTTCGGTCCAAAAATGAGTTTTCGGTCTACACAGGTGGATAATAGTCAATGATAGGAGTTTTTGGTCAAGGGAACACGTTTTCTATTCAGTCCCACCGAGAACACTAGTTCTCGGTCAAAGATGAGAGATCTCGTTCAATAAAAGTCAACCGAGAACTCTTGGTTTGACCAAGGGTTTTCGGTCAACATATCAGGGAAGAAACGCTTTGAATTCATCTCGTAAAATGTATCATATTCTCCAAGTGGCCAATATCGCAAAATCTTATAAGGTCCCAATAATGACATTAACTAGAGCAAGTGTCCAACACAATTAGAGCTCTTTGTATCAATCGTCCAACATGAACCCGAACAATCATCTAAGACACAATCAAACCATCAAACACATTATCTGTCGATTCTATACATGTTATTGAACACAAAGAAACTACGATATGATTAGACTTGATTAGAGTACTAAGAGAATGAAGTTTTCGGTTAGAGAGAAGGAAATATAAAGATTAATAGAGAGTAATATCAATAATGTAGATCCAAAGTTATATATATATATCCCAAACCTAGTGGGCCGAGAACCCAAATAGGCCCAGCCAGACGAGCCCAACTCAAAGCAAAAACCCAAAATCAGTTTACTAAGTAGCCAGAAAACACACATAAAGCCCAAGGATTTAACCAAATCAACAGTAGCCCATTTTGAACATTTGATCGAGGAGAGTAATTTCGAGATGAAAACAAAAATTTTAAACAAAAAATTTAAAATAATAAATAAACATAAACAACTATAAGACGAGGCACAAGTCTTCTTGTAATTTTACGAAATTTTTTGGATCAAATTTCAGTTTTTCAGATAAGATCGCCATCTTTATGAAAAGATCCGAACATGGAATCTTATTGTTTAAGGTGCTGTCACAAAGATTCATGTTTAGCATTATTATGACATAAAAAGACAGGTTGATAGCAGGTATAAGGACTTAGCATGATTTTCATTGCGTCAATGATATGGATTAGGTACAATTGGGCATAAATCTCAGATGGACATCACTCATGGACCTGTGATGCCTCCTATTTATTCTCAAAGCATATTTAGCTTTCCCAATATTACCTCATTTTGATTCCAACCCCCAAATGCTTGATCAAAACTTTTATAAAAACATGGAAATTTTAAAGCTTTAAGGTTGAACGTTGGACCTAAATGCCTTTCATTCAGAGTGTTTAGGACTTATTTGAATGCCTCACCCTTGTAGTTCTAGTTTGACCCTTTAAGCTTTTGAAAAACCAAGAATTTAACAACTCAAAACATGTACATAACTTTTTTTTTGTAATAAACAAAAAGCATAAAATTTTTGGTGCTCAAGACACTAACGGGCTCGTGTATGACTGGGTAATTGCTTTTCTGCTATCATTCAGAGAGATGTATGGGGAGACATGCACATTTCTTCAAAAATGACTCTCCACGGTGAGTTTAGCAGATTTAGTTTATATCACTTTATCGTTTATGTCACACCCCGATCGTGATGGCGGAATAATCGAGGCGCGGCGACTAAGTCGTGATTGTTGAGCACAATAGTATAAAAGTCTAAATGCATAAACATAACCAAAATGTCAAATATTACACCATCCAGGTAACATGAAACAAATTGTTTTAATACAAAATATCAAGTTTCCAAACAACTCCTAGACTAGCCTTCATCTCTCTAAGGCCTCTAAACTTGCTAGGGATTTCTTGCTGCATTATTTCCTGAAAACATGTAACAAACTGTCAACTACATAAAGTAGATGAGTGAATTCATAGGTTTAAAGAAAAAGAGTTTATACACAAACATACTAGTATAGGTTGTAGGGGTTTATATATAGGGTGTACCTGCGGCTAACCCACCACTCCTACAACTTATACTACTATGTTTGGATATAATACCCGGTTTTAAGATGGTTTGTAAGAAAAGGGTCTCTTGGTTTTCCCAAAGAGGTTTTTGTAGTAAGTAAAACATGAAATGTTCTCCTGGACTCTCAGCGGGCTTATTATTCTCCCATTAGAGTCGTTTGTGATAAGATTACTCAAAGATTTGTGGTCTCCCAACGGTACATGTAGCACATAGCAGTTAAGCATAAATAAGGACATATAGATTTGAGCATGCTAAGTTTACTAGATAAACCAACACCAAGATCCCACTGTTTACTAGTATCCAAGATGATGGTGAATAAATGATGATGATGATGAATGAAGACGAAACTCAATGATCACACAAGACTTGATTGATCCCACGCAAGACTTAAACCAAGACTACCTCGTTCTTGTCATCCAGGACTCAGCTAGGTTCTACCGAGAGTAGGATAGACTCCCCAAAGAATCCTGGGTTCCCTTGGTCCCTACCGAGACTAGTATAGGTCCTCAAGAGTTATGGATTTCACCGAGACTAGTATGAAATCCCATGAGTTACGAGTGCCACCGAGAATAGAATGCCACTCATGGTCGCGAGTTCTACCGAGAGTAGAATAGACTCTCGCGTCCAATTCAACTCATGATGCTTTGATCTCTAGATTTCCATGCTGACACAATGACTATGATGATATGAATATGATTCCCATTCCCATGATGTCAATGTTCATAGAATTTCCCATACTCATTGATTTCCAATGTTCTTAGATCTCCATAAGTTGATGGGTTTTCCCCATGTTCATAGATTTCCAAAGTTTATAGATTCTTAAAAAAGCTTGTGGATTTCCGCACGTGTGTAGAAATCCAAAAGTTTATAGTTTAAAGAGTGTTTGCATAAATGATTTTATCCAAACGTGTAAAGTTACCATGTTTCCACCCCATAGTTTTGAAAAGCTTAAATAGGGGCTATGAACTCACCTTGATCTCGGGTTAGGATGGTGCTACAATAGATCTCCTTAGCCTAGAGTTGAACATATATATAAGGTTAACAACGTGCTATAAGTCTAAGAAAACGAGCTTACGCTGCCTCGAGCAAAAACTGGGTTTTAAGACGAAAACAGCTTGGTTCTGGCTTGATTCGATCGAATAGGAACACGTTCGATCGAATAGACACACATTCGGTCGAATCTGAGGCACACTCGATCGAACTAGAAACACATTTGGTCGAACCAGTTGGAAAAACTCGTTCGGATCGAACATGGAACTTGTTCGATCGAATAGACACTCGTTCGATCGAATACGAAACTCATTCGGTCGAATGAGTTGGAGACCATTCGGTTGCTTTCCTATTCGATCGACTAGACTGATTCGATCGACTGGTTCGATCGAATGAGTCTGATTCGACTCCTTCAAGCTGGGCGACGGAGAAACCTACGGGTTTTTCAGATTTTCCAGATTTTTGACCCAAAATCGAAGTTTTTGACATGGAAATGCTCGGGATTGAAAGGGCTATCGATTCCTAGTGATTTTAAACACAAAAGCCTGCATTTTGACACCAAAACAAGACGGTTTTTGACCCGAAAACTCTAGAAACGAAAATGGGTGTTTTTGCTCGATTTGAGGCCGAAAATGGTTATGAAAATGGATGATTTTCAAGAAGATCTTACCAAGAATAACAACAAACAGATTTGTGGACTCGGATTTGAAGTTTGAAGACTTTCTCTCTCTAGTTTCTCTCTCTAGAATGAGAGTGTTTGGGTGGGAAGTGTTGGTGGAAATGAAAGAGATGGTGTAAGAATACTTGATTTTCCGCTTAAATACTCGGGTGACTCGGGTTCGGGTTTAGGCTACCGACGGGTCAAGACTAGTCGAGTTCATAAGTTTTTAAACAAACTAAAACTTTTTCAGCAAAACTTTTATAAAACCATTTTCCGAATAATTATTTGAAATCTTTTTAAATAAGAACATTTAATTTTTCGAAAGCATAAAAATTAATATTTTTCAGGCGTAAATGTCGTTTTATAAAATAAACATTTTAAATGATAAAAGCAGATTTTCCAATGATTATGGGTTCCGAACTTATCGTCCAGAATCCCAAAGTCTATAGTTTCCGATGATTTCACGATCCTAGTTTACCAATCGAATTTCAGGGGCGTTACATCCTCCCCAATTTAGAGAATTTCGTCCCGAAATTTAGAACTTAGTATAGTTGATGCAATGATGTTTTAGATCAAAGGATCCCATGATGACCACTATGCGCCACTACCCCTAATTTTTGTCTTGGATACCACCCAAATCAAGTTGAAGGGGTTTATATATAGGGTGTACCAGCGGCTAACCCACCACTCCCTCAACTCCACTTGGGTGTTTTCTTTCGACTCCTATTAGTTCAATGACACACAGGACGACACACTATTTTCCACTACAAGGCATCACCTTCAAGCTTTACATCAGACATATTCATTTCGGATTGAAGGGGTTTATATATAGGGTGTACCAGCGGCTAACCCACCACTCCTTCAATCTCCAATGAATAATTCCCTCAATAACTCTTGAATTTAACGCCTCACA